>NW_026534341.1:2207522-2405021 GCF_026225885.1 Hylaeus anthracinus
CAAGTCGGGGACCTAAACACCCCAAAAATTCTAAACTCCACCCCTACCGAAGTCGCGAAACAGTATCAACATCAACTGAAACGTGGAATCGATGAATGTTCCCAGCATCGAAGAGATCAGCCCGCCGAAAATCACCACGTTGATTAAGTCGGGATCATCATCGACGGTCCCAGTCAGCACATAGCCACGGAGAAATTCCGAGCCCCGTAGAGGTTGAATTCGACCGAGCCGGTGGCACGACAGGGCAGAATTTCTGGCTCGGTTTTACGCTTAAAGGCCGCCTCGAAACGAGATTGATTGCGTATCGCAGGATGCAAACCTGCTCGCCGTCGACTCAAACGCCGAGGAAATTTGAGCCGCGACGCAATGAAAACGCCTCGGGCGGAAACGCGCCGATTGAATTACGTCGCGCGGATGCAATAATGGATACTTGAGCGCGAGCAATTAGCGCGAAGCGACCGCTGCCAGTGCTTGCCATTAGCGAAACACAACGAGGCCAGTTTCGGGGCCGGGACTTTAATGAAGACAAGCCCTGTCTGCGAGCACAAGTTGCAAGAGAGCCTACGTCGTTTATACTGTGACTCGCGGACGTATTCGTACCACACCTCCTCCTCCCACCTCCCTGCAAGTAGCAAATGAGTGTTATCAATCGAGTTACGAGACCAGCTCACTTTCTATAATTGAGGCTCGAGGCAGTAAATTGCTTCCGGATAGTTTGGCCTTCACCTGGATGGAGCACCGTCAAAACGAAGAAAAATAAATGGGACATTAAAGTGAATAGGATGTAGTGGATCCTGGGACACAAGTTATCTCTCACACTGTATAATTAATTGCTTCTTTATAATTACTTTACCATCGTTCCATTGTGGACGCATGGAATACAATGGGGAAGTGTCGAAAGGAGTAATGTGAATGAATCTACTGTTTGGCTACAGAGGTTGTCGTAAATATAAAAGGCACTCTGTAATTTCTCTCTTTCCAGAAGGAAAGATAAGAAGATTTATATTATTTTATTGTATTATATATTTCTATAATATTTAATTAATTATCACCTTTCTGTTCTATTTACCTTCTTAATATCTTGTTTATTCGTTCCAGTTTTATCGAATTTTACCATTCTTTCACCATTCCACTCGTTACTTTGCACTCATAATTAAAGACCGATGCATGCACTTTGGAAATTGAAATACACGGCGTTACATCCTCGCAATAATAATTACATTAAATACATTTTCCATCTAATCAACGATTTAATTTCGTAGATGACACGACTACTCTCGTCACTTTATACGTGAAAATTATTCCAGAATTCCAACCAGCCCATGTTCGTGCAACGTTATTCGTCAGCAAATCGGCTTTGCAAGCACTGGCTAAATAACTTCAATTTGAATTTAAACACTCATTGATAAATACGTGTCAATGCTAATCCACATTTCGGACCTGGTATTTTCATAAAGCTAAAGATCGAAATATATTCACGTGTTCTGAATAACAGGATCCGGAAATTGGGATACCGATATATCCACGTGTAGCTATAGTTAACAATTCTGGGAGTATAGTGCCGTCGATAAACCAACAACACACGGCGCCTCTCGTTTGGTTAAACCACCACAAATCCGGGCAACTCGTCACTATCTGCTAACTGGTTCGGTCCACGCTGCCACGGGTGATATTCATCTATCACCTGGCATCTGACACACGTTTGTCACCTGACGTCACCTTTGCACCGCTGCTATCGTTCCACGTTTCCCTCTGTGAAACGTAAGTGTTATTTTCGACCGTATCGATAACGAGTGCTCGATCATCGTCGCGGTCCCGACTTTGGGCGAGTTATTTTTCAAAAGTTTTCAATAAAATCACGCAACACGCGACGGCGGTTCGACTACAGATGGGAGAAACTTCTACTGGAATAATAGGCGACCAATGAAACTAACGAGTGGCAATTTGTTCGTTACGTTTATTCGATCGGAGGGACAAATTTTTATACGTTTTGGGTGGATCGCTGTATTTTACAGTCGAATCTCTATGAATTCAGTTATCCGTGGAAAGTTATTTTTATGATGCGAACGATTACACGAGTGTTTTCTTTGTCACCTTTCTACGTGATTAGCGATCACACGTGTAATATATTACGAATAATAAATAATTCTACGATGTTATATTTTGATATCCAATATCTGGATCGATTGACTTTTTCGATAGGTTGCAATAACTGCACCTAAACTGCGCATCGTTCCTTTGTTATAATTTTATTCGGAATTCTATACGAACGAACATTTAATCGAATGAATCACTATTTAAGCGATGATTCGAATAAAAAATGTTGCACGAAAGAAGATTTATTCGAGTAAAAGTGTATCCGAATAAATCTGTATTATTTGAATGATTTTTCAAATGGATGTTTATTCGAATAAATCTTTATTTGAATAAATCTTTATTCGCATGATAATTCACAATAACACGCAACACGAACGAATATTTTTCGAATTCCAATTTCTTTTCAATAGAAATGAATATCATTAAAAATGTATCGGAATAAATCCTGATTATTTGAATCATTCCACGAATGAAACTCGATCCGTATGAATTTTTGACGAACTGAAAAATTTATCTCAATAAATAACTCCGATTGATCATTCCGACGATTCCCTGACTTCGACGAAAGAAAGTCATCATTTCTTTTTACCTGCCGTTGATTTTGATCAAACATGGAGGAGATGGAGCGCGAGACCTCGTCCGTTCGGCTGGTTCGTTTTGAATACCAGAAGACTTCGCATGGAAATCCGATGTGGGAGGGCAACGGGTGAGAAAATGTTCGCGGTGGCACGCTAGGCGACGCGAGAAAGCACTCTTAACCGCGGCTAGAGTGAAATTACATAGAAAGTCTATCAGTAGACGGATATTACGGCGTCCCCCTCTCCGCCAGGGGGGACTTTATCACCGACTCACGCTCGGATAATCGCGCACCTCGCTGTCCCTACCCACGAATCAATCTGGCAATTAAGGGACGTTTTGTCGCGGTGCTCGAGCTCGATCGAGCTTTATCGAATTCATCGGTAGCACGACGAAGCGGTGCAGGAAATCGCAGCTGCATAAAGTGTTCGATCGTACCGTGGCGTGTGATAGCATTATCGATTGTCAGACGACGCGCGTCTTTTTGCCGAGCGTCAGACCGATAAACTGTTTGCTGGCGCGGCGTGTTATTGATGATATCGGGGGCCATTTTGTGACGAACCGATTTTCGCGAAATTTCGCCACAATGTTGTCCGAGGACATTCGGGGGGAGTTTAAGTCATCGTTTTGCCCGTTTCGAATTTTTTCGAGAAACACGGAACTTTGAATTTTGGCAGTGACCGTGAGAAATGAAATATTGCTCTCGGATTGTTTTTGATTTTTAACCGACTTTAAAAAGGAGGCGGTTGTTCTTGAATCTTGTAGAGCATGTCTTCCCGTAGGTCTCGTTATTTGTGATTTTTGTACTTGCTTTTTTTTTTTTACAGAAAACTCGACAAATGTTGTATTAAGGAGGATCGACTTTTTTGACAGGTTGGAAAATTGTTATCGTATTTGAAGAATTATGGACAAATTTTTAATGGGCAAATTTCGTGTCGTTTACACATGAAAATGTAAGAAGCACGAGCGCAAACTAAACTAAACTAAACTGAGACTGAAATAAGAAAAATGAATGAAGCTGAAATGAAATAATTAAACATTACAAGTGCCCGCTGGAAATATTCGATGTTCGCTTTTTCCGAGACGAAGTTATTCTGCAAAAAATTTTATTCCACATTTTCCACATACTCTTGCACTTAATATTTTTCGTGACATTCCGAATTTATAACGTCACCATCGCGAGGCACCGGGAACTAGAGGATCGCACGGATTGGATGAAATTTTTATTGAAAATTACACGATGCATAGTTGTCATTCCAATCCATGCATCGACTCGATTGATTTCGAATAAATTCAATTAGAGGGATCGTGACTCTTCCTGTATCGATGTCATAATTCGTTACTGACGGAGCTTTATTTTTCAGAGAATATCTGCCGTTCGATCTATGGAGCATCGATACGTTCTGTATAGTGATCTGTATTTAATTATAACGCACCGTTCACATATGCGGTACCACTAGCTCGGTGCCATTTCAATGAATCAATAAAGCAGATCGTGAAAGTGAACTTAATACGATTATTTAACGCGTGTTCGGCTAAGGGAGTTAATTAAACGTACTTCGGACGAAATTAGCGTTTAACATCATGGGATTCATTGGGAACGTATAAAGTAATTAGAATTTAATTTATTTACGTAGCGATGTGGAACACTATTGAATGAAGGAACAGAAAAACACTTTGATTTACAGCATTGCGTGACAGCTTGTCGTTTATGCTTCACTGGACATTTTATTTTCCTATTGTCATTTATACTATGATCGCCTTTCGAAGCTCGACTAGAAATTTGTTTAGGGCGTTTTCGTCAAATAACGAAATAAGTAGAATTTTTTAAACGTAGAATTTTTGTTAGTTTCTTTAGATGAACCTTTTTTTTTTTTAGTTTACGTTTACTTTCACGTTGTAAATTGTACGACTTTGCAGAAGGTTCACCAACAAAATAAAAGTATCCCTATGAAACGAATTACAATTAAGAAACGTACAATGTCTATACGAATGATTTTTAATAAATCCGAGAGGAAACTCTTCTGTCGCTCGTTGGATTGTATCTGCCAGTGTCAGCAACGGTTTCAATTAATTATCGCGATACTGTTTTTATCAGGTAAGTGAAATTGCACCGCGAAGGAACCAAAATTCGATTACCAAAACGGAATATCGAATGTCAATCAGAACGACGGTGATCTGTTTATTATCTGGATAATAGAGTCACGGATTAACTTGAACGACTCAACACGCGCATGTGGACACACATCCACACGTGTGTAATTGGGATAATGGAAGATCTGCTCGTGATTCGATCTGTTTACATCGCTAACTTGTTCGTATTGTTTCAAATCAAATGCGCGTTCAATATTCAATGCAACCTCGATCCGTCCTGTTTAGAACACAGGGACGTGACCGCATGCAAATGCGAAGGGAAATTATGTGTGCGGAGATTTTATTAATAACAGTTTCCCATGTTAATTTTGTCTGTGGTATTATTCACGTTCTCCATTAATTTTCAATATTTCATTTTTAAGAAAGGTGAAGAATTTATATTAAAGTTGATACCATTATTATTTGTATTAAATTTATGATTTGATTCGTTGATCAAACAGACGATCGAATCAAACGCGAATAAATTCGTTGTCTACCTATAAACTCAATGTAAATTGGATTAGATTTAGACGAATTTATATAACGGAAATAAACAAATCTTATTAAAATTAAATTACATTAAAATTCGCATAGATGGCGAGGCAGCTAAACTACTGCTAAATGCCTAAACTATCGTGGATACAAAAAAAAAAAAAAAAAAAAAAGTAAGAAGGTTCTTTGCTTTCTTTTTTGGTCCAGATGCTGAGACTTTCAAACTCATTAGCACTCGCATACTGAAATATTCGAAGCTAATTCCTGGTTACTCGAGCACCCATCGAACGTTCGAATATTAAATTATTCAAACGGTCCCATCAGAAGCGAGGTTTTTGTCACAGAAAACGAGCGACTTCTCAAACGAAAAACCATTTCAATTTCCGTGGAAAATCTTGAACCCTCGATGACTGCCTCTTCCCCGTAATCCCGAGGACCGCTATGGAGCCATTTCAATTAAAATTTGCTCCGACTCGTCAAATATTTACGATTCCCCCGATCAATTTCAGACTGACCGTCCAACATCCCCTTTTCCCTTCCCCCACGCCGTCATCGTTCCTGTGTACACGTTATTTGCATTTCTCCAGTCATCCAGGTCGCGAAGAATCACGATTTGTTTTCAGTCGTTCGTCGAAAACGACTTCCTTCCCGAAATAAAAGGAAGAAAACGATGAACAAAATCCGATAAAATATAACGAGAAAAAAATAATGAAACAATTATCAGCTGGCACGCAATACAAATTAGTGCGGCGGAGTGCGATCGGCGGGCGGGGGGTGGAGGCTCGAAAACCACCGAAAAACTGATTTTCCGTGGAAATTTCTTTGTGACCGGAGCGAATATTTAAATAGTGAATTTTAATTAAAGTTTGCCCCGGCTCGTCAAATATTTACGATCCTCCGATCAATTTCCGGGGGAGAAGTTCCTTTCTCTCCGCCACCCCGCATCCATCAGCCGCCCCAACCCCCGCAAACCTCCTTTTTTTTCTTTTTTTTTTTTTTTTTTCATCGCGACGCTGCATCATCTCTATATTTATTTTTCTTTCGCGGCGAAAAGCTCGACGTTTTATCCGCGAGGAACAAACGGAGCGGCAGTAACGTTCTGAGACCTCGGGAATAATTCTTTCCGCGAGGAAACGGCACATTTGTTTCATTCCCGAGAGGAGCAACCAACCACCCGTTGACTGGCGACAGCCAGCGGCGCAACCAGAATTTCAGTAACGGTGGCTCAAGAATCAACGCGGATGTATGCGCCGAGACGTTTTCAGACGCTTCTCGGGACTCTATTACGGAAGGCGGAGGAAAAGTTTGTGGGACTTTTTTGTGTAGAATTTTCTTCTCTTCGAGATTCATTTGAGGTGTTTTTTGAAATTTTGAGGAATAACGAATGTATGCGTTGGAGAAAGAGAAAAGGTACGAGAGGTAACCACCGTTGTTCGTCGTTTGCCAAGACACTTTCAGACACTTCTCACGACTCTGATATGAGAGATAGAGAAAAATTGTATGGAACTTTTTTGTGTGGAATCTTACTCTCTTCGAGATTCATTTGAGGTGTTTTTTGAAATTTTGGGGAATAACGAATGTATGCGTTGGAGAAAGAGAAAAGTTACGAGAGGTAACCACCGTTGTTCGTCGTTTGCCAAGACACTTTCAGACACTTCTCACGACTCTGATATGAGAGATAGAGACAAATTTTATTGAACTTTTTTGTGTGGAATCTTACTCTCTTCGAGATTCATTTGAAGCGTCTTTTAAAATTTTGCTAAATAACGCGTGTATACTTAAAATAATAATAACACGCTTTGGTTTCGTCCCTTTACATATATCAAAATTTTCACGCTCAGTAAAATGAATAAAAAATGCTTGTACCGCAAGGGAGATGTAATCTTTTCCTTGCACCCCTAGTGGTTGCGCCACTGGTTTGTTTTTTTGCACGACAAACCAGGGGATCGTTTCTGTTTCCACCTCCCGTTCGTCGTTCGGAATTTCTTCTGGATCGACGAGAGTGAAAGCAATTCGAGAATGAACGCGATAAGACTTCAGGACGTTTGGTCGTTCGCTCGTGAAAGAGTTCCGAGGTACTGAACGATCGAAACGTTCTCTCTGACTCGATCGCGGGTTTGAGGCGACGATTTTTATTGGAACGCGAGCCTTCGGCGTGGATATCTGGAGTTTTATGAAGTATTGGAAGCTTCGAGGGTCTTTATCGTTTGGGAAGGTGCAGCGTTTTATTTGCATTTGGCGAGGGAGGGTGGACGTTAAAAGGCAGAAGCGGTGAGTGTCTTCGAAAGTAAGATAAAGGCTGATAGGCTGATTGGCAAAGAATTCTAAATAAAAATAAAAAAAAAAGGTGTGCAAATCAGACTTTAGTAACTATTTTGGTAATTCAGTGTGTAATGTTTCTTATCGTGTTTATTTATTAACACAACGACTAATTCAATAGTAGTATAAATTAAAAAGATGTAATTCATTATGGCGTCCCGACAATGTACATTTTTCTTTTTTGATTCTACTTGACCTTTCTTCTTTCGTTTTCATATGTAACGTTAATTTTATAATCGAAAGGACTACACGCTACAGCAGGAGGACTTCTCCCTACAGTAGCTATCGTTCTTACTCTGCTTTGAAGTTAAATAAATCCGAAAGTATTAACTTCAGGACCGATATACCTTGGTGTAATCGATAGTTTCTCTTATTAATTAAACTAATGAAGATATTAAGGTAGTTCGTTTCCATCGCGGACACCCTGTACATCACAGTCACCGGTAGGTGATTTCGTTGGCCGTTAATTAATTCGACCCGTTTAATTCGCACACGACGTTCTCTCACCGACCCAATTTTCATTTCCACGAGTTTACCAAACGGACAGCTCCAAATCTATTTGTGCATACACCGGCACCGTTCATATATAATTTGATTTATTCGACCGACAAGATTTATTACGAAACACTGTCGCTTCAATTCGTACCGTTATTAATACCATTGATATCTCCCGCTACTCCCTCTAATTAACGCGTATTCAAAAATTGTAATTCTATTCATCGCGTTCATTTATGGATTAATTACAACTGATTGGGGGCCTATTAAAAATTGAAAGTCAATTAGCGTGCAATTTGAGCGTGTTATTATTTTTCCGGAGTAGAAGGACGGAATAATGAGCGTGACATATAGTCGAAGATAAATAATTTTTCTTGAAAATTATTTTGGATATGATTTTCATTGAAATTAAAATTCAAACGTTTCTTCTTTCGATTACGTAACATGTAAATATTTTTCTATCGGTTGTACCATATTTTTTTTTATATTTCCATAAGTTGTATTCTATTTTTATTCTTTAATTTTACTTCGTTCAATTGTCTTGTTAAAAAACAAAATTCTAAAATTAATTTTGGAAATCCCAACTCTTTTTTTTTTTTTTTACAGTCAGAATTAAATTTCGTTGTTAAAGTGTCCTTTAGCAACCAATCCAGAGGACCATTTGATTTCCCGTGAACTAGTCGAAAGGTTCATTACCCTATCAATTATACCGTTTAATTATGGAGACCGTGTAGAGACCGAGATTGAAACATAAACGTAAATTACAGCCGCCTCTAATCGCGCGCGGTTGTAGACCGGAGCTCCACGTTTCCACCTAAAACGGGCGAAGCGCAGCTGTTTCTAGCTTGCCTTTAGGAAATGAACCTAATCAATTCCGACGTTCTTTCGTAGAAAATATCGTATGTACGATAAAAAAAGAAAAATAACGATAAACGTACCGATAAGGTGAGGAGATACATGTATTATAAAAAAAATACCTGTAAACACCAACTTTTCTTTTTCTTCGTAAATAAATTTGATACGTGTATCAATTGTATTGATATTATAGTATAGTAATATCATATAATTCATATATCGTGTACTTTAGCTTTATTCTCATTTACTTTAGAATATTTAAAAAAATGTACTTTACACAGTATGTACGACGACGTACATAGAATGAATAATTATTATCATTTAATTCATTTTTACGGAATTATTTCGAATGTAGAATCTTTAATGGAATTTTTAATGAACATTTTAACGAAGAGTAATTCGAACGCAATAGTACCAGCGGGAAATTGAGAAACCATTTACGTAATTATGTAACATTTATCACGTAGACTGTGCGATCGTTATTTATTTCCGGTCTTAGGTTTAGTCACGACGTTTAAAATATTTGTATCGCGTTTCAATTAGTTTCTCGCGTTCGCATTAATTCCTTTGGAAAGGCAGTGCTTCCGTTCGTTACCGAAGTACCGTGAATTCGAAATAAACGCAGGTATATTAGTCGCCACGAAGATTTCGAACATTTAGTGGATCCAAGTTAATTTCAACGTGCACGACTACTGCGTTACCGATTTATTATTGTTTTAACCGAGGACGATTCGACGGTGACACCTCGAGCATTATAATTCAGAACAGGGTAAGTATCGTCGAAATGTTCGTGTAACGAAAATGTTGTACCTTCCAATAACAGACGCACAAGCATGCAGAGACGGGGATACAAACAGAAGGAATAACGACGGCACGTCTGCCATAACAAGGAGAATTGTGAAATGTTGTTCCAGATACCCAGCGTCTCTCAAATTTCCTTCTGTTAAAAAACCGACAATAAAAAAAACCCTACAAACGTACTTCGATACTTCTATTTTATCAACAGACACACCTCTGTTTTCTCCATCGATATTTTACATCAAATGTTTTTATAGGTGTTCTATAAAATACCATAGAAATGAAACAAAAATTCTAGTGAAAAAAGCTGGCCTGTGAAAATTAAATGCGGAGTCGTTCGGTTAGGGGCGCGGCAAGAGTAAAAGTAGAAACGAGTGGGTAATGAAATATTTCTTTAGAATGCCGGAAACATGCTTACGTTTCAGGATGAACGCCTAAATGACAAAAATAATTGTCGTTTTTAGAAAAACTTATTCAGAAAAATACTGTAATGCTACATTTTAGTAGTAGTCTTTAAATAGATAAACAAAAAAGTGTTTACATTTTTATTTGTATTCGAATGGCTCAATTAACTTTTAGGTCATTTCGTTTATTTGTAGGTCCTCTTTTAGGTTGTAACTATAGCGCGCGCACACAATGTAACGAGTATATTATTGTTCACTTTATTTACTCGATTTTTGAGACAAATTCCCTTTCACTCAAACATCGATTTCAAAAATCGATTTCTTTAACAGTTATTCACGATTCGAGGTTAACAGACCTCTGATGCTTCGGACACGATCATTATGTCGTCTGTTAATTAAAACCAGCGAGAAGTGTCTGTCGTGAGTCGTTAGAAATAAAATATTGAGAGACACTGCGGCAACGAGGAACTCCCGCAACTCGCGAGCACGCAACGTTCTCCAGCGTATATAGCGTTGTTCCAGCGTACATAAGCTGTTCTCATTCGTGGCCTTAGTTTGCATAAGGTCGAAACGTACCAATGAAACGGAGCATACGTTGGATCTTGGTAAAATCAAGCGAGTAGGCAGCCCGTAATGCTTAAATAACGAATGCTGAGTGTTTCAACTTTGCACCGAACGCGGTGGTAGCTATCGGTCTGCCGGAGTAACCTAAGCACACAGAGAATACACGTCGAGGCACGCTGAGAGGAAAATCGTTTCTGGAAGATTGATCATTCCCGATGTTGGCGGACCGATTTCATATTTCGTTTGTCCGGGACAACCACGGACCACGAATAACTGTTATAAGTAAAAAGAAAACAAATCACGGTGTAACAAGCGTTTCATCGACTACAATCGTATCGGTTACAAATAAGGATTACAATTGACCGAAAATTTGTTTCTCTTGTTGGTAAACGTTGAGAGAAATTTATTTCGATCGTTCGTAACAGTTACCAATCGGAGATGTTCGTTTCGATGGCTCGTTTAAAATTTTTAGCAAAACCTGTCTAAGCGAATGCCAGCTACTTCTCCCGAATTATTTCATTTTTGGATACTCTTGTTATTTATCGCGTTATGTAGAAATGTTTAAAACGAGTCCCAAAGAGAAAGAAAAAACAAACTTTCTCCTCGTCTTCTTATATAAAGAAACGATTAAATCAAGCGTGCACTAATCGCTAGCATTACTAATGTATTTACAGAAAATATAGCTTCGCTTAATTCATTCGAAAGGAAAAATTTAAGCAGGGTGAATCCTTGATTCGCTCGTATAGATTGCGGTGTCTGTTCCCGCGTTCGCCACGAGCACTTTCCGCCCCGCGGAACTTGAACCTCGGGCTCCGCCATGAATTATGAATTCACGGGGGCTCTGTCGGCCGGCGTCTATTTTCGTTCGATTTGAATTTTTACAGGCAATTTATCCTGTCGCGGAAGAACGATCCGAACGCGTCGATGAATTATGGTAGCTGGGATGCCCAAGGTCGCTCGAGTTTTCACGTGCTATCGCGTTCTACGGGACAGGTCTCCAATTTATCGCGGCATTAACACTTTACTGGCCTTATCATGCAGCGAAACACGCGATACATGGAGAAGTATGTCGAAAATGAGGAATGAAATATTTTTGTACGAGGCTGCGTTTTTTTTAGAAAAACGAGTCCAATTATACACGGGTCGCGCGTGTAGGACGGGGTTACGCTTCTTAAAATTTTAATTTAAAATTAGTAACTCGACGATTCATAATCAAAGTTGACTTATTGGTAGTTACGCTAAGAGTTCTATGTTTAACGAATCTATTGAAAGAATTCCAAGACAAGGCTTACTCTTTATATTTAAATAATTTATTTTGCGAGTTAGCTGTCACGAAACCGGAGCCACGGACTTGTCCGTCATAATCCTGTGTTTTATTTTCATCCAACCCTATATTTTTCTTTTAATTATAATATATGGCGAGGTTAGACGAACGACTGCGTACGAACCGATGAAAGAGAAGACAGGAACTTAAACGGCAATTTCGCGATGCTTTCATTGAAATTGCTCTAATTGCAGTTCAAAGGGACCGAATTCGCTCACTTTGTCCTCGTCTTTGTCCTCGCAGAAGTTTTACCTTCCACTGAAACTTGCAGATCTGAGCACGGAAAACGAACAACGCGAATTGCTTTTCAATTATTTCAGACTGCGGACGAAGTTCGCCGTGTTCTCTGATGAAAAGAACGCAGTCGATGGTTTAATGGCGAACTTCACTTCGGCTCGAGGTTGATATTCGTACTAATTTTAACCCCTGTATAAGCCTATTTCTATTTAAATCGACCATCCAAAATGAATAAAGAAACGATATAAAGTTTTTGCAATTGTAACATATGCAGACCCTTGAACGGAACGTAAAAATTTTCACCGAAACTGATCGTTTCTTGTTGTACTCACCTTTTCTCTATCTCCCACGTGGATCAGCATTTTCGCTTTGCCTTCTTCGAGATAGATTTGGAGTCGATCCGGATTATTTTCAAGACCGGTCGATATGAGAAGTCCACGTGGTCTCGTCGTTTTAAAACGCACTATCACTTCCTCGGCTTGTGTCCTCGAATCCTCCGGCATCAAGGCTGTCATCTGTTGCGTTCCATTCAGGTGCAACGTCGACGCATCTGGGAAGTTAAAAGAGTTAAAAGAAATTAAAATGTTACGATGGTTAATCAAGTGGAAACGTATCTTGGACGATCACAAATTTCATTTAAAAAGTAAACACTACAAAAGAAAAAAAAATAAATATACATGTCGAATCGAGTAACCTCCTCCTTTTCGAAGTCGGTTAAAAATACCAGATATCTTTCGCGTTTAAATTTATTAATATTAAATAATTAAGTTTGACATCCACTGCCGGTCTATTCATAAATGGAAATGTTTCAGTGAAAACGTTATTTTAACAACTATCTTCAATCTACAGAAATAAAATTGAAGTGTCTGTCTGTGATTTCGAAATAACGTTTTGAACCGATTTAAACAATTTTTACAGTAACGCGAACGATATAAAATAAATAGTATTCTACGTGTGTGAGATCACGGAGCATACCTAGTTTTAAACAAATTTCGAACGTCAACATTTTCTAGCTTCTTAAAACGAAAATAAAGTAAAATAAAATGACGTGAAATTGATCAATATAAAATTGTATCTTGTAAATTTAACGTCAAAGACTAAAATATTAAATCACGTTGTAATGCAGCTGGTTGACAGTACCGAGTTTTCTATAAAATAGCGTTACGAAGAAAATTCGGTCATACCTTTTCCGCATGTAGGACCGGTGAAGGGTGTTCCTGTACAATCGCAGTGAAACCTGTTCCACCCCTCGAGACAATGGCCACCGTGCATGCAAGGTTGTGAAGGACAGTGGGGTTGTTGGGAATGACAAGCTGGTCTGACAGCGCCTGCAAAATTGTCCAGAGAAACGAAATTACGTAGACAGTGACAAGTGTTTCCAGTTCAGGTCTTTCATCTCTTCGGGACCGTGTTCCTTTCTTTGTTCTGCGAAAATTTGTCGTGCTCTGCAGAAAAGGAATTCCTGCCAGCGAAAAAAACTATAAGAGAGATCGAAGACTAAATGAAGTGTTTTTAATTATCATTCAGTCATGTCGAAACACGAAAGACACGATATTTTAACGAGATAGTCTTTGGATTTGTACAGCAATGATGCGATTATTGCGTATCAGGTGAATTAATAAATAATGTTCGAACATGTTTTCAGCTCTGTTATATTTAACTTATGACAATTAATTTTTTAAAAATTGTCTTTCGTATCTATAATTACTAATATCCAAAGAAATTTCTAGCATCAATTTAACGAAAGTAAGTAGAATGAAAATAATTTGTTGCATTTTTATTCTATAGTAATCAGTAAAAGAATGTTTTTCTAGAAATTATTTTGAATATTGGAGAGATAAATAATAAATGATATTTAAATGATAATTGTTAATATTTCAGAGATAATATTTAAAAGAAAAATTAGAAAGTTGTTTAAAGAAAACCAAAGATTTTGTAGAAATCCGCTAAAATGTTAGTATCTTCGCTTCGTAATTATAAAAAAAAATATGTTCTTTCAATGATAATTCATGAAATTAAAAAATCAACGCTATAAATCATTAATACAAAAATTAATAATAGTATAAAAAGAGTCATAGTAGTGTTGAAGTGCTTTTTAAAGGAACGTTCTGTCAGAAGCTGTGGTGTCCGAGTGGTTAAGGAGTCAGACTCGAAATCTGATGGGCTATGCCCGCACAGGTTCGAATCCTGTCCGCAGCGAAAATTTTTTTTTCCGTTAAAATTAATTTTTTCATTCTAACATTCAATCCTCGTGTCGTTTAAATATACTTCCTATTGAAAAGAAAGTATTTCATTGAAAAATTAACTTATAAACATTACTATTATCATCGATACTTCGTATTCATACCTACATACCTATTTCATATTTCGATTCCTGCGAAAGGTCGACTCCTTTCCCTCTTTTTTAATCGATAATTTTCTCCTTTTGTATCGTAAATAATGCATTAAAAATTCATTTGTTTACGCAAATGACTAAATTAAATTACCTAAAGGAATTGTATGCACGAACCAAAGTATCGTTTGTGTTCTAATAAGTGTTCCGAAAATAATTATATTTTATAGCAATTATTATTATTATTTAGCGCGCGTTACAATGGAAATTTACGTAATAAATTAATCATGCTACATCGTGACACACTTTCGTGCATAGCTGCAGTGCCACGTTTATAGTGAACGTGCTATATATCTTGAATGACGTACAATCGAGGACATTGTAAACATACCATTTTTGTACGAAGTAGAAATGCATACAACGGGTCAATATTTTGTAGACATATCGAATAACATAGCGCAGCTGACGATGTTTATCGACAGACTGCTACCATAAGTTGTATGCATAAGAAAATTACGTAGCTCGTGGTCTTACAGAAGAAATACGTTGTAAACAATAAAGATAATTTTATACCGAATATGTACTTGTACTTGATGCCGATTAAAGAGAACGCTTCAATTAAAATTACTTAAATTGGTAATAAAATAAATGCTTGTTTCGTCCATTAACGCGAGAAGCACATGTTTACGAAATTTTACGCTTCTATTATTTATGGTATCAATAAAATTCCCATTTATATCGAAATAGTGTCATGCCTTGAAATATTTTCAAATAAATAATGCATGTGTTATGATTGACGAACTACGACTTTGGAAATTAAATGACACAGAGTGTAGACTACGTTTATTATTATCAGGCAATTAATGCATCAGGTAAGCTATTCGATAAGAATTTATTTTAATAAAATGCGATTCCATTTCCTCACGAGGGAATGGAAATTCTGCGCTCAGATTAGACGTTTGAATTTTGGACGTTATCTTACCCGAGTCCTGTTGCTGTGCGTAACCAGCTATATCGATTGGTTGACCGTTTATGACAAGATCTCTCAAGCAGCCGACGTAACCCTGCCTTAGGGTACCTGTCCACAGTACCGGAGGTACTGTTAGCGGTGCAAACGGATCTCCCACGCCACCGATATACAATAATCCATCCAACTCTAATTGCGTGGAATCGCCTGAAAAATACAATTAATTTCCTTATTAATCTCAATGCCGATCAAAAATATTAAACAATTACGCGAATAAATATCTCGCGATTATTTTTACATTAACTACCCCCTCCCGAAGAAAACCTTTCGCAAACACTTAAACGTCGAGTTCCAAAAAGCAAACTAAGCACGCATTGCGCAAAAACCCGAAGAATCGTCCTCGTTTCTTTCGTTGCCGCGCAAAATATTCACCGTGCCTTCACCTCGATCCTCTGTTCCACTCGTGCACGCATTATTCCACTTTCACCCCATATTCGGCCGCGTGAAACGTCCCGCGTGGCGAGGCTTGTCCGTGAGATAAGTGCTCGAATTATCGCTAATTATTCGGCCTGACGCTCAGCGGAGACTCGTTGATGAGGCCCGTAATTCAACGTTAATTAAAAAGTCGCGAGAGTCGCTTGAAGTCTTTTATCCTCCAGCAATTTTCTTTCTTTTTTTTTGTTTTTTTTTCGGTACAAAACTAAATTTCCCTCTCGCGGATGGTTGGGCATAAAAAGGGGACGGGTGGGTGAAGTTCAACGCTCGGATTGCCCTCGCGCGTTCAGAGATGAACGTGCCCCGATAAAAATAATAGTCCCTCTTGGCGAGAACCGTTTCCCGCGGGCGTGCCTAATTGTTCGGTAATCTTTTCGCGAGTACCCGCGTTATTTCAAAGGTAAATACGCGTGGGCCGCAACAGGGAGCTCGGAAACGATCGTTTCGGTTGTTTCGACGGTCCTTCAGGAAAAGGGGCTGCGAACGACGCGGCACTGACGCTGTTGTTACTTCTTCTGGGACGTGGGATGAATTTTATTCGTAGATTCGTTCGATCTACTAGACAGTTGTTGATCAAATAAATAATAGATCGAAAGCTGTCCATCTTTCATTCGTCGTTAAATATACGCACACTGTATATTCGAATCTGTGTATTATTAATATTATTCATTTATGTATTATACATTCATATCGTTCTTATGAAATGAAGTAGAATGTGTTTCAAAAACTGATACACAGAATTTTTCCATTAGAAATTCGAACTGTCAAGAAGCGTACGATCGATAATTATAATTTATAATTTAAGAAGTCTGTAATTAGGACTTTACCTTTCGGATTGTCGAATAATTTAAATAATTCTAAACCTCACCAATAGAGACGTTCGTACACTTTAATTCTGTTCCATTTCCATTTATCCGCCAAATTCAATGGCTAGAAAATAGGTCGTTTTTAGAATTCGCGAAAAGTTATTCTTCTTGAGCGAAGAATAAGATTTTTTTCTTTTTTTTTTTTTTTAAGCGAATGAATCTTATTTTTCTCGAGCAACTGAGATAAAGACAGGATGGACAGGGAAATGAATAGGGGGAACCATGAAAGAACAGAAATATTTAAGAACGTGGAACTCGAGGAGAAAGACGACAGCGGGACGAGGGAGAGAGTTAGTTCCCTCTGTGAAAATTGTTACCACCGACAAGCGGATAAAAGCTCCGTGAGCAGCTGAGGAGCTGAAATGCTTGATTTCCAGGAAGCGTCGGACCGGTAACCATAATTTTCCAGATAAAATTTACGCCCGGAAACTTTATCCAACGCGGTACCATGGATAGTAATCGCTGCATTACCGTCGATCTTCCTTAATTAGATGTTTAACCCGAGAGCACTGGATATACACATTATACTCCTCTACGACCGATATTGTTGCCACTTGTATTAAATAAATACACAACGAAGGGATCGTTGCTCGGAAAATTGTCGGACATACATATTTTGTGAATTTTAGAATAATTTCGTTACGGATGTAGGATTCTCATTAATATGTGTTACTGTGTAAATATAATAAATGAAAATCACAAATAAACGTTAGCATCGAAATTTTGTAATATTCATGACTTTGATTGAACTTCCTTGAATTCTCATTAATACGAACAAATATACTTGGTTTATTCTATACTTTTGCAGACTGACTGATACACGTTTCTGTAAATATGAATTTATTTGAGAATGTTTCACTTCAGAAAATACATATTATCGTATTGTTGTAATTTTTACCTTGTAATATTTGGTTCGGTAATATAACAAAGTAAACAGCAAACGGGTTCGGATTTAATATTGACCATGCTCGCACCGTAAATATTTTGTACGCCGTGAGAAAGATATTATTGATCGATAACGATTCTCGATGGGTACTGATATTAAAATGAAAAAGCGGTATAAATATTTATGGAATATCATATTTTCATATTTATAACCAGTTCATCAATATTTATGTTGCTTGAAATTGAATTAGAAATGTTTAAAAACTCCTTTTAATCCTCAAAATTGTCAAGGTTATTTGTAACTTTCCATGTTATTATACCAGATACCCACGAATGATTGAGAATTATATTATCATACTAAAGAGAACTTAAGAGAAACGTAATAATATCATACTTTATTTAATTATCTCTATATTTCAAGCTTTTGTCAATTTTGTTCAATTGATGAAGATATGGCCATATTTTCTCGTTTTTAAACCATCCTTCTTTTATTAATAAATTTCTTTTACAGGTTAAATATCTCCCAGTTAAATATTCAATTACGTGAGCTAGTCAGATAGTTTTCGGTGCCTAGCGGCTTCCACAACAAAATTAGCATTTCTCCTCGGTGTTCGTAATTAATTGATCAACGATTAACTGGTCGAAGGGGCTCGTTATACGCGCGGAATTCGATCGTTACGTTGTCACGCAATCGTACAAATTGTGGTAAACCGGTGTATCAGCAATTATTAAAGCGGGCTCCGGAAAATGGGCGTTTACTTCGAAAATTGCTGATCACGCCGGGAGCATTTCCGACGATGCGCGAATACTGTGCTCCCGGTGCATCGTGGCTCTGCACGTGACGCTTATTTACATGGATCTGCAGTATCATAATGCGCACGAGACCGCGGCAATTTAATATGCGATACGTTTCGCGGTTGAACATTTCCGTCTAAATTCGACAAAATAGCGCGCGAAATCTTCAAACAATTCGGAAACGTAGCATTTGTAACGCAATTATGAGAACGCATTGGTATTTTACACGCGAGTATTTTAATATCGTAAATTATATCGAAAAATAATAATTTCAGAGAGGACGCTTCAGTTATTTAAAAGAGATAAATTAAATTACATCGATTTGTTTTATTTAATATTTTTGTATTGGCTGAAAATTACGTTCCTAATGTTCGATAACAGTGTGGTAGATTTAGAGTATTAAATGTTGAAAGGAAACTTAGGAAGGAAATATCCACATTGATAAGATAAGGAAATGTGCTGCTTTTATATGGACAATTGATAGTCTTAACTTTTTATACGGAAATTATTTCAAATTTACTGATTCAGTGAGCTACTAATTTTGAATAATTACATTATTATTTGTTTCATTAATTTGAATACTCCACGGACAGAATAATTCCTTAATTTTGTCATTGGCCGTTTACAATTGCTAAAATACCTCACGAAATATATTTCTTTTTTATGTCTATGTATATATATATATATATTTCTGATATTGTAATATAATTTCCATTGAATAATTTCCTTAAACAATTGGCCGTCGTTTTATTCGATGTCAAGTTCCTGTATAAAAATGTAACATTTTTTATAGCGTCCCTTAGTATCTTTGACAAGCGCCAGTTACAAGAAAAATGAAGCATCTACTAGCGTTACTGTTTACTTGTAATTATTGAAAAAGGCCATCTACTAACACTGTTGTGTTTAAAAAAGGTAATAGGGATATTCCAGTGTTGGCATTCTGGATTATTCCGTATCAAAGGGGAAGAAGCTCCCAGCGAGCCGACCGACAAACGTGAACCAAACGGGTTCGTATAATTGCTTCAGATTTATCCCAAAATCCGCTGATCTAGCCAGAAACAGACCACCTCGCTGGTGCGGTGTGCTTTGGCGCGTAATTCGCTCCGCGGCGAAATATCGTGGACGGTGTACAAATTTATGCGAGATCCGCGCGCGGTGGCTCCGATCGATTGCCAGGATAATGCCACTGTAACAATGTTTGCCGTCGGTCGACTGACTGTGCCCTTTTTCTGCGGACGAAAAAATATAGAACAGGTAGTCACAGGTACACTTACTAGAATGCCATTCTGGTATTATAATTCACATTTAAAGAATCTATAAATAATACATCTTTAATATACGAATACATGATTAATATATAGTTTGATATTTCAATTAATTTTTAGTATCATTAATCACATACGCATGATTAATATAGAATTCATAAATAATTTATTGCTGTAAACGTTTCCAAGGATAGAAGAAACGATAAAAAAATAAAATTGCTTTCATTGTAGAGAGATATCGATATGTAAATACATCGATTAAAAATAGTGACGTAAATACATTGATTAATAAAAATAAACTAAATAGATTGAAAATTGAGTTGCTTCCGTTGAAATAAAATAATAATAAATAAATTGAAGTAAATCGAAGGGTAAACAACGAATTGTTCAGCAACGACTAGCGTACCTACGAGAAAACCTTTTCATTTTTCGTGGGATCGGATTGCAGGGAGTCGGGCCAAGCTTGCGTCAAGCTTTTTACGTGTTAAGGACGCAGTTGGTCCGCAGGAAACGTTCACACTCCAAGAATTTGCGCGAGCTCGCTCGGGCCGAGGCGGTGGAGCACGGTTTCGAGGCGGAAATCGTTGAAGGTTTGGATTTCAAAGGCAAGTTTCGCAGTCAAATTAACTGGCCGTGTAATTCGGCCGACCACGAACGGATAAGCGAAAGTTTTAACAGAGGCCGGTGTACGCACACGATTCGGACGAAGTTGGAAACTTTTTTTTTTTGCGGGAACGTTGACGATAGGGACACGTGAGATTAAAAATGTTGGTTTGAGATTAATATAAATTGCGATGAAGCTACATTTATAGAGCAATGGTAAAATTGGACTTTAGAACCTTAAATACTTTACATAAATAAATTGACTTTAAGTAAGAATACTTTAAAACTGATGTTGTAATTAATAATACGAATAAAATGTATAAACTTATGCCGGATTTGAAACAGGTCACGTAAATAGCTCGTTCGTTTTTGAAGATGGAAGAAAATGCATTTGTGTAGTATACAATAATAATTGTGATACATTAGCTACCCTGGAAAGTCCAACCAATTATGAACTTCAAATTATAAATCGTGTAAATCGAAATCGTATAAAGAAAAATTGAATTTTTAAAATGACAGTACAATGAACGTTTCCATCGACGAGAACCCTGTAAAATTTGCCCGAGTGAACATCAACAGTTTCAAGTAAACAGGAAACGAAGGACAAATACTTCTGCGACTCGCTGTACGGACGTCGATGACCAGTGGGTCTATAATAAAATAAGGTGTCAAACATATAAAATTCACGATACGAGTATTTTCCAAGTGATCGTAAATCGAAGTATCGTAAATGACCAGCGCCGTAAAAGGCGCCGTCGGAAATCGTCCGACGTTAGAATTTAATGTCGCGAGATCGACACGCGGGGCACGTGGACGCCAGCGTGAACCGGAAGTAGAACAGAATCCGAAAAGAACACGGCGAAAATAGGAAGAACGAACGAAAATGTGATTTCTGTTGCGAATTCGGCCGCCATTATTTGATCCGGGCCAGTCACCCTCGACCATTTTTGCTTAGTTGCTTTTGCTATCTTTTATGATTGCTATTCGTTGGTAAAAATAGTGGTGTATGACGCAATAAGGGAAATTAGGGTAAAACATAGAAAGACAATAAGATACCGATTAGGATTAAATTAATTAAATTGGACCATTGATACTGGGACTTTCGACACTTTCGATTGAAATATTGTATGAAGAAATAATGAAGATATTATTATTGATATTGTTGATAGTATTGTAGGAGTCTAAACGAAAAATAAGGCACGGGGATACGAAGCCACGATCCTCGGATCCACAGTCAACCGCTTTACCTACGTGTTTTTATTTGACTCCTTATTGTTGGGTATGGGAGGCGCGGACACTACAGTATTAGACCCTAATATCTTGGATTAAGCATATCTAACTTTTTAAATGATAGTAGGGTAGATTATTGCATGAGAGCCTCGTTTATTAGCAAGACATTGGTGATCAAAAGTTCTTCAAGCCCAACATTATTTAGACCCGTAAGTACGTAAGTACGTAAGTACGTAAAAAAATTTAAACCAAATTTTCCACACTTTACCGCCAAATTTTTATCTCTACGACTATTCTGTGACTTCCAGGTCTTCGACCTACATCATTTAATTTCTACATGCGTAAATAACGAAGAAATAATTTCTCCTTTGAAAGATAAAATAAAATTCACATAACAGACGGTTAAAGACTGTCTCTTATGCTCTTTTCCCATTGGTCCAGAGGTAACCTACACTATCTCCGTTGAGAATCCCTGAATCTGGACAACGAAATCGATGAAGCATCCGCCATCGGGGACTCCGCGTTTTCTGTTTATTTATCGGTTTAATAAAACCGCGATCCCGCGTACCGTAATCTAGACCAACCCCCTCCCGTGCTTTTATTTACCCCATCTCGTTTCCGTTCTCTTCTGGCATCAATTTCCAAAACTTGTAAATAAGTTCAAGATTGCCCGCGTACAGTTTCGATTGACTTCACGGACTCCCGAGGAGATCGCGAATAGTTTTCAATAGCTAAAGTCGAGTGTACAGTTCCCAGAGAAGGAAATTTGAAAAATTTTAGTAGAAAAGTGATACTCTAAAAAAAATCTCAAAATTTACCAGGAAGCCTCTCGTGAGAATCAAAAAAAAAAATTTTTTAACCGTCCGATTTAGCGTGGAATGGCTCATATATATCACTTTGTTCGGTCGCAAATACAGTAAAACTCGAAAAACAAAAATATAACGAAGATTGGGTTCCGCAGTTGTTTATTAATTCGCCATTCTTCAATCATATACCGTCAAGCAATAATCGTGGATTACTCCCAACATTCAATGGGCGATAAAATGCATATTACACGAGGTTTTATCGTGTCGAGCACAAAATGGACGAGACAGCGAAGGACCTAAGTGGCAATAAAACTACAGGAATGTATTAAAAATAGAGGAGAGGAAGATTTATTACGTTCCACGCACGAAACGGTTAGCTGCACCTGCAGATAAGTGTCCTCGAGTGTGTAACTCTGAATTATGAGTGGCTTGCCCCTCGACCTCGCGCAATTTTTCCATCTTCGTCGTTTAAATGGTAAACGGCCATGTATCGCGGGGAACGTGACGGGTGGGATTAAGAAAAAAAAAAAAAAAAAAAAACAAAAGAATAAATGGAGAAGACACGAAACGTGACGGTAAGTTGAAAAGAAATCGGACGCGAGACAAAGTGTACTCGTAAATACGTTCCCTATTATTTTTCGTGGTCGATTTAAAAATAAATTAAAACTTGCCTACGTTAGTTGCGAATGTTCGCAAGAAATATTTCCAAAGAATAGGAAGGATTTAATTTACTCACCCGGTGTGCGAAATTCGTCCGTCCTGCCGTCAACAGTGACGCGTCCGTCTCTTCCGGCTCGCCTAAACGCCACGTCGTGCCAGGTGGCATCATCGACTCGGTTCTTCGAGGATTTCACTCTCACTGGACCGCTTCCAAGATCGACGTGAAGATACAGGTGACCGCGAAAAATTTCGAACGCGAACAGATCTTGCTGCAAAAACATAACGAATCCATCGTTAGTCCTCGGAATATAATAAATTATTAAAACAGGTTATTCGAGACATCCTGAACTATGTTACGTGTATCATTAAATAATACGCAATGAATAATATTCAACATAAAATGTTACGCTGAATAAGGAAAGAGATATGACATTAAGTGAAACATTTAACATTTTTAAATAGACAACGTTGTATATCAAATGTTATTATTGTTATGCAGGGTGTCCCAAAAGTCGAGGAGGAGTCGGAAATGGGGGGTAGCTGAGACGATTCCGAACAACAATTTCCTTTGCAAAAATGTCGGATGGGGCTTCGTTAAGGAGATATTAAGCGAAAACCCCGACCAATCAGAGCGCGCGTAGACCGTTGGAGCGGCCCCGTTTTCGGCTCCTCCCCGACTTTTGGGACACCCTGTATATTTGAATATCGTGAAAATTTCTAAAATATGTCAACAAAGTTTGTACGAATTTAATACTATTAAAGTGATATTCGTTCTAAATTTATCCCTTAAAATGGTTCGAGTACGCAAATTACACAGCGTGGACGAATGTTTCAACGAGTACCTGCATCTCGCAATTAATAGGGACATATTAACGAATGTATTTATAAAACAGGCCGCAGATACGACCGCGAGCCTGGGAAGCATTTATTCAGGGGGATCCAGTGATTCTGCTAATGAGCAAACCGCACGAAATCTCGGTATCCGCGTTGCAACAAGTCCAGGATTTAACGAGGGCCCGGTTTTCGCAACTTTTCGATTTAATTCGCGCCGTTTCGCGGCACGCGGCGTTTTATTATTATTCGCGATTTTAACATTCCCTTTGCTTTCACGTTGAAATATAACCGTGGGAATTACGCGGCGGTATTGTTGAATCGTGATAACTGCGAGCTGGAAACAAAAAGCGACTCGAGTGGCGAAAACGCATTTACTCGTCATCCGACGTTCACGCGGCCCAGAAACTCCGCCGCGGCGATCGCCGGATCTGCTTTAGGAATCTACTTTAATTTCTGTTGTTAATCGTTTGTTTGGTCGATTTACGTTTCGGCGAGATTAATTATCAGGTGCTTGGAAAGCTCTGCTCTTTGCTTTGTTATTCGTGCTTTAGTGGAGTACAGTTTGTTTAAATTACAGTGTCGCGAATAATAAGTATCTGTAGGTTCGTTCGCATTTTGACTCGATTTTGTAATTAAATGGGGCGCTTAAACGAACAACCTTTGGTAATAGAGATATATTGTGAGCAATGTGTCTATAAAAAATATAGATAAGTAATTGCAATACGTTGTAAAAAATATTAAAATAGAAATTAAGATAGACAGTTTCATCTTGTTTTCTATTTGACGAAAAACTGTTAAAAGCATTAGTAGACAGGAATAGCAGAACAAAATATTTGTTGCAGAAAGTTGTACACCTCGATTAAAATATTTGTTTCCTTTCTTTTTTTTTAAATATGGCAGAAATGACTTTTTCGAACTTGTTATGTAAATACTCGATAATTCATACACGAATAACAACATTTCTACACGATAAAATTTACTGAATAATTAACAACGATTTTTCGAAATATTTAAAAATATTTCCTACGTTAATGTCATCATGTTCCGTTCTATAAACGAGATTCGGAATGAAATTTTAAAAATTGCTCGCTGTAAAATTAGGATCATTTTTTTTTTTTTTTCAGCGAGAACCCAGAACTCAGAACACACCTACCTATTTCCTGTCACTTGTCCTATCCACTGCTCGACATATCGATTCGAGTGCTGCGACATATCGTCTTCTTTTTTCCAGCATCGTTTCTGACACGCTATTTTTCTGTCTTCGTTTCGCTATTCCCCCCCCCCCCTCCCGCGCGCTCTTGTTTTCGATATCGCGTTTCGCATCCGCTAGTTTCGTTGTCAATCGGTTTCCCTCTTTTCCTTTTCCCTATCCACTGTGCAATCTCTTTCTGATTATTCGCCTCGACCGATTTATCGGGGTGGCTTTTAATGGGATTAACGCGAAACCGTTTCGATCAGCGACTAATCGAAACGATCGACGCGCGTCCGTGGACCAGTAATCGGATGAAACACTTTCGGAAAACGAAACAGCCCCGCGAACCGTTCCGCTTTGTGATAACCGCTGCGCATTTTTTGGGGGTGACAAAAATTCAGTTATAGTGACCGTTGTACATTTTTCTCGATTTTAAATGTTTAGTCATTTTATTTGCGTGTATCTTGTGCTACGAAAATTATAACCGACTTTGTAGAAATGTACACGGCTTAATGGTATCATTTAAGACAAAACCGAAGTGAAAGAAGATTGTTTATGCGAAATTGAGAATTCTTATGATTCCATTCTTCTAGGATTCTTATGATTCCATTCTTCTAGGATTCTTATAAATGAATTTCATTCGTCACACTTGTCGTTTCACAATTTCATTTGTGACATTTCTCTGAATTGCAAAAAGCAATAAAATATAATCTTTACAAAAAGGATTGTTATCTACATTTCTCTCGAAATAAAACAATGTTTGATATAAAACAAATATTTTTCTCATATTAATCCATGTACTCGTTATTACAACAGAAGTGTGAAACCATACATCCACATAACCCGAGCTTCATGATTCCCCAAACACATAAACGTGTATCACGCTTTGTAATCATGTTCGAAACAATTTCATATCGCTCTACAGGGTGTCCCAAAAGTCGGGGAGGAGCCGGAAATGAGGGGGTATCTGAGACGATTCCGAACAACAATTTCCTTTGCAAAAATGTCGGATGGGGCTTCGTTGAGGAGATATTAATGTAAATAAATAAATAAAAAAAAAAAAAACAAAAAAAAAAAAGAATCAAACATGGTCGGTACAAATGTGCCCGGCAGGCTTCCTGTCACGTGTCACATAGGGTCAAGTCAATTACCACCAGTTGGTTCACCACTCCCCTATCGAAGAGAGAAAGACCATAAACGAAGTGAAAGGACATACCCTGCTGTGCGCCCCGCTGCGGCTGTACATGATCAATCCGTTGGGCTCGTTGGTACGTATTTTGAAGGATATGCTCTCGGAGTCGGCGGCCTTCCACGGCGGCAGGATCTGAAACAAACGAGACAGGCGGCTCTTAATACGTCACTCCGTGGCCGTTGCCGTTACTTCTGAACGAATAACCGTGGAAAAGAGAGAAACGGAAGGAAGGCCGAGATCCCTCGACGTCCCGGAGAAGAATGGCCGCGAGCGGACAGCGTCGGCGACCCGTCGCGTCGCTTACGGAATCCAAAATTTCTCTGCTCCGCGTCCGTGGGGCCGTCCGGTCCATTCATCATGCACGATGGCTTAAATAATCACGTGTCCCGTGTTCTCGTGGAATTTTTACTTCAATTTCGAAGCGGAACCGAGCGCTATACCTGCAGCGGACGCGGCTGAGTGATTTACGTAACGCCGTTTTCGGAATCGAGAAATTCGAGGGGGAACTAGCCCCCCCCCCTCCACCCCACCCTCCCCTGCTGGTCGCCCGGATGGTTAAATCGTATTTCGCGGGGAACTCCCGTCTCGTCGTCGCTCCCGTCTCGCTTTCCCGCTCGAGACGAAAGAAAGAAATTAGAGAAAAACGAAACGTAGAGATTTCTGGGGGTGGGGGGGGGTGGGGGGTGGGGGGTGGAGAAAAGAAGAAATCGTCGACTCGCGAGGAAAGCAGGTGGGCGGATGGCGAGATGAAAATGTTGACAAAATGTATTTGCGTGTGTCGAGTGGCCGCCGTCGGGAATTTCGGAAGTTTTTCATCCGGTTTGGCGCCGCCTCTCACCGGCGTCTACGCTGGAATCGAGATGTTTCGTTACGCGATGGGAGCTGGGGGTTGCCTCGAGTGTCTCGCTAGAACTCGCGGGAGTCGTCTGGAGCTGAACGTGAACATGTTTAACCGCGACAAACCGCGCCGACGGTGGGCGGGACTTTATTTATTCGACGAATTGGCACGGATCCTGCGCAGGGGGGGAATGTCTGGGTAAGATACGCGGAAGCTGGTACGAGATGTAACGCTGGTCCCGAAATTGCGAGTGTCGTATCGCTGTGTTGGAGTATTTGTAGTCCAAGGAACGATTTACGAAGATAGTTCGCGCACGGTCGCTGTACGTGGTCGGTACGGGGTAACGGAGCACGGTGATATTGGATACGCTTTTTAAGTAGTCGGACGGTGGATGTGATCAGACGGACGATCGGAATCGTTCGTGACGATGCTGTTGGAACGGTGCTCTTAAACTATTTTAGATATGTATTTCGTTGAACAAAGTCGTAATTTGATGACGATGTGTCCGAATATTAATGTATTAATTAATTATCTAGTGGATCGTTAAATAAATCAAATTTACATTTCCGTTTAACAGAATACACAGCAAAGTCTCCACGAATGCACAAATTTCTCTCCCGTAAATGCACCGAAACCATCCCCACCTTCAAGATCAAAGATATACTGAAAATATGGACCGACGTCTTTTCCCACGCACTCTCTTTAACAATAAATAATTTCAACAAAATCGATCTTTCGAACGCGTGAAAATTATTCCCGTAGCTAGACAAAACACAAACAAACGTTTATATAGAATTTGAATCTGACATGTCGATTAGTTCTTTCTCCAAAAAATCTCAAACGTTACACGACTCTTTGAAGTTCCAAGCGAGTCGAATGTGGACTTCAATAGTTTCTACAAAATCGATTTCTCAACCTGAACAAAATTACCTAACGAAACATCAATAAACGTTCGTACAGAATATGAATTCGATAAGTCCAATAATTTCTCCCTAAACATATTTCGAATGCTGAATTTTGTAGAGTTTCAGGTCATGCGCACTCTGACAGAAATACGCCTCCGCAGTTGTCAGCGTCATGTTTCCAGGTTAGCACACTCGAGTAAAAAAAAATGTTTACGGTTCCTCCTAACACCTCGACGAATTATCCAACATCTGTTCCGTCGATAAAAAAGGCGACAGAACGCGCGACACGTTTTTACGGTGTCGTTCGTGGCGTGACGCTCGAAAGAGAAACGAAGAATGCTTGGAAAGAAAACTGAGCGACCGCGCGAGGACCCGTTTTGTTTGATGTGGATTCATAGTGGCAAGACGCGCACTGCATTATTCAGAAGGCGTATCTGACCTCATGACGGAACTCGATTTTAAATGTAGCCACGTTGCTTTGAGCTATCGGGATTTTAATACTTTGAAAATCCTGCTTGAGGCATACCGAACGTTGCATCTGCGACTGTTGCTGCTGCGAAGGACGTTTATCGTTTTCAGGCAATGGACAATCTGTTTGAACTACTTCTTAACAGAGGTTTGTATTTAGAACCCATCAGACTTTCGAATCCATTCAGACTTTAATTTCTTTTTTTAGACTTTCTTTATTTTTAGAAGCTTCAGATTTTGCTGAGTGTTTAACATTATTTTATTTTTTGTTTGTATTAACGCAGTCGTTAAGTTGCACGTGATGTATATTTTGTAAGAATGAGAAGAGGTGGGACATAATACGAAAATAGTTAGGAAACACTGATTCAAAGACACGTCATATTTTGAAGATAATATAATTTAAAGAGCCTCGTAAATAGGATAAATAATTTTTAACAATTCGAAGCTTTGAAATATCGCAGAAATGCCACCGGCACCTTTTCGCGAATATTTCAATTTATCCTTGACGCGCATTCCCTTGATACTGTCCTATCCGCGCCATCTTAATTTAAAATAAGAATTACACTTCCATTTCTGGTAAAGTTGTCCGGGTATCACGAGGTTTGGTCAGGAACAACGTAACACGAGCGATAAATGAATCTTAATGTATTCCTAGGGGGATGCTAAATGCTAAGGCACGAAACTTGCAGTTTGCATTTCGACCTTTTCTTTCCTCGGTTGACTTATTCATTACGCTCGTGGGCGACACCATGGCGAAACTTTCCACGGGACAATATTGTCCCAAGGAACCCACACAGCTATTTCTTGTTATGGTTCCACGTTAGACCGACTTTTACTGCTTTCGCGAAGCGAGCAATATTCTCCTGTGTTCGTAAGAAAGTTCAAAATTCGGTCGATCTGATTTACATCGTTCGGACCAGCATGCTTCGTTGGCTATTTAGTTCAATAAACTTGTGTATTTCTAAATAAACATTCTTAGCTGGGTGACAACTTTAAATAAAGAATAAAAAATAATTTAATATTTCAACGTATCTTAAATAAAATGTTTTAGTTCAATGATGCCTTGAGAATTAGATGATAGATCATGTAATTAATTTAAAATTCAATTATCCTTACAAATCGCATTATCAAAAATTATTTTACGAAATGCTTGTGTTCATTGCTGAATATGCTGCGGACTATTTAAAGTCCGTTATCGTATTATATATATAATTTTTGTACGAAATCTTAAAATCTGCAATTGTTACATGAAATTACTTTTACTGTTTAATACGCTAACGTTTCTTTCTTATCTACCTTTCTTTCTCTAGATGACTCAAAGGTGTGCCCAAGAAAATTGCTTCGATGATACGATCCACCGAGAAGAGTTAGCGAGACGAAGCACCTAAGAGAATATCAAACACTGTCAGCGCAAGTTATTACAGACCGCTCTGTATCGATTTCATGAGAGACGCTGTTTTACTGAACGTCATCGTGGGCCCTTTGTATTCATTTTTCGACAGACTTTCTGTGCTACCTTCCAAGTATTGTAAAAAATCGAGGATTATTTATATTAGCGAGTGCACGAGTTATGTTTATTTTATTCGGTACACATGCGATTTCAGACGACTCGTTTTCAGACGACGAATTGCTTCAACAATGCCACAAGAATATAAGATACAATAAGAAACAAAGAACGGAAAAGAAAGGAAAATATGTAGTATATTCTCAACTAGAAAGGATACAACGATTCAAACGATACAAGAATTACACAAACGTGGCAACACTGGAACTTAAAATACGAATCACATTTCAACTACTTTGAAGTGTACAATTGCACTTGAAGTTTCGTCAGAAATACGAGTAGATTCGCGTCTTCGATAGAATGGAAAACCGGGCTGGAAAAGTTTTTCTCGCAAGTGGTTCGCAACGAAACTGATCGATTTAGAAATGGAAGAGGAAGATACCGAACAAAGAGACCGATTCGAACTGTTCTCCTATTTTCGGCGCATCGGGAATACGAGGACGAAGAATCGCGGTTTGGTAGAGTCCTTTGGAAGTTAAGAAAACGAAGATAAGGAAGAAGGCGATTGCCGTGGAAGCGTGAAACTCGAGAACGAGTCAGTTAACGCGGATACTCCTGTCGCTTTTTCTAATGAGCTCGTTATCTCCCTCGAAACGCTTATTAATTGCTTACCTTGTTAATTAGAAGAAAAATGGCGCACCAAAGAGGTTTTTCCACCCCTTTGTCTCTATTTCCATCTCGTACCTGTCACCGGCCATTGAAATCTACTTTTGTCCTGTCGATGTGTTGCGCGGGTATAGATTTACGTATTTTTAATTAAATAAGGAAACTGTGGGGCGGCTAATTAAAATTAACGTTAACGATATCGCGATGTTGCGCTTTCACAGAATTTTGTTGTGGACGTGAATTGCAAAGGAAGTCCGATTTGTAATAATCGCGTGTAAAAGTCGAACCAGGTGTGATTATTTATTATTAGTTCGTGATTGAAATTGGAAATGGACGTTTGTTACAAATGGAATGATTTATACCTGTATTTAGTTGTACTATGTAAATATACACAGTGCAATAAATTATAGAGGTTGGCAGAATTTTATGTCGGATTACTTCAAGTTTGAATGAATTCAGAAATGCTTGAAATATTAATGTAAGAAATATACATAATTATAGTACCTAAATAACTTTAATGTTGTCTCATGTTTCATGTAAATGTATATATATATATATATATTCTGTCGGTAATGTGGCGCTCTTTGCCAACAGAGATCGGTAGTGTAGGTTACTCTATTCCTAACAACTACTTAGAGTTCTGTACTACCGGTCATTATCGACAGAATGCACTATGTTACTGGCAGAGTATTTTAATTTATCGACAGACTGCAGCCCGTCTCTTGTGCACCTCGCCGCTCAATTCAAAGTAGCTAATTAAACCGTTGAACCTAGAAAGCTGAAATTTTGCACAGAGGTTTCCTTCACGATGCATACAAGGAATAAGAAAGGATTGCAACGTTGGTATTCCACGCGGGTGAAACCGCGGGATGCAGTTAGTTAAAAATAAAAAGTTCGTACTCTAAAAATAAAATTTCACCCGGTCGCAAGTTTCACGCGAGGCGAATTAACGTTTTCAAAATGTTTCTCTACGTTGAGAATAAAAATATTTAATTTAAAAATAAATGTTAATGCGGTCATATGTTTTACTTAGAGTGGGTGTTTTTAAATTTTGTCCTCGTCATAAATAAAAATACCCAGTTTAAAAATGAAATTATATGTGGTCACGCGCTACATGTATGATAGAATGTTTCCGGTGTCTGTCATCATTGAGATTAAAAACGTGTAATTTAAAAATAAAATTGCACGTGACTGAAACTCACAATATTTGACACATTTATGAATAAAAATACGTCGATATGTTGAGATAAGATTCCACGTTGTCTCGAGTTCTATTTATTGTTAGAGTGGAATGACGTCTTTGATATTTACCGTAATTACGAATGAAAATAACCAGTCCACGTGCCCATAAGTTTAACCCAAAATGTCATAACGTCTTTGAAGTTCGTCTTAGCTACAAATAAAAGTATGTAGTATGAAAAATAAATTTCATTTCCAGGAAAATAACGTTGCTGGTATACATGTATATTCCACTTACGATTAAAAATAAAATTGCACGTCTTTACGAGCTTCGCCTCCAGTCGAATAACATATTCCATATCTAACGTGGTTATAAATAAACACACGCAATATTTATATCGATCGTAAACGAAATGCGAGCTGTAAAATAAGATCGCGACAAACTTAACGACGAGGGTGTAAAAACACTCGAGAAAAAAGCGAATGTTCACAGGTACATTGGGAAGAAAATCTTATCGGAATGGACTGGGAACCATTTTTGCGAATCCTCGAGGACCCCCAGCGATGAATCATAGAACTCGTTCCAGGGTGAAGTCTCTCGAATTAGCTGGGAATGAGAAATCTCGTTTAGACGAGGTACCTATTCTCTTCCCCTCCCTCCGACTCCTGCTTCCAATTCCTGCCCTCTGCACTCGAACACCCCCAACCCCCCACCGCCCACTCACCCGCCGTGCCCATCTATCCCGGTGAAATTCGTCTGGAAAGTCTGATCCACAAAGTGGTGCTTCGTCGTGGCTTGGAAGGAGGATATTTCATACGGAAACTGGCTCGGTCTTTCACCCCGCGCCCTTCGACGTTCCAGCTTCTAAGCCTTCCCTCTCGCACCACCCCAGCATCCCTTCGATGGGCGGCCTTCGGAAAGCCTCGCCCATTCCGCGAAATTACAGACGGAATGGGGAGACGGGGACGCCCGGCGACGATCAATTAGAAAAGTTAAATTACTTGGCGAAATAAATTATTTACTAATCTATGGGTTTCCGTCTAATCCCGGTCAACGGATTCCGAACGCGCAGTCGGATAAACCTTGGACTCGTGACGAATATCGCGACGGGATACAATAGCGTCCATTTCGTAAAAAAAAAAAAAAAAAAAAAAAATATGTATATTTATTTCGGTAAAGAGATCAGAAAAACAGGAAAATTCGTCCATTGAACGATATTTGGTAATAATCGCGGAACGTGGAGTATTATTTAAAATTCGTTATCCAGCGAAGACATTTTAATTAACGTATTTTATCAGAAATGTTTTGCCAGTTGCAATTGAAAGGTCGACAAAAAAAAAAAAAAATAATTAAAATTTCGAACCGAGCGAAGAAAAAGTTCCGTTTTTTTTTTCGCGAGCGTATAAAATTTCTCTACCGAGCACGAATGTTTAATAATATTTCATGCATCGGTAGTTAAGAAGCTAATGAGAAATTATTAAAAATTTCTGATGATAGAAAGTGTAACGGATATGTGAACAAACGTATCACATTGCGTTAAAAGAAATTCAAAACCATAAAGATAACCGGATAAATGACGCTCTTCATCAAAAATAAAGTTCATGTTCTTCTACGTAATCGATACAAATATTCTCAAAATCTTTCAGAGAATTTTAGAAAATATAAACTGCAAATACTCCGCACGAACGGTGGATATAAATAATAAAACTGAAGCGTTTCCCTTAAACAACGACAGGAATTTCCAGCAAAGACACCGCACGGAAAATTCCCGTTTTCCGTTGTTTCAAATTCACGGATGCAAATTCGCTGGATCGACCATGTTTGCGCTACGGCCGAGCGAAATTCCGAAAACTGCGCGCGCGGGATGAAAATTTTAATCGAACGACTATCCCGCCCGCCGAAAAGCCAGTCCCAAAAACAAGAACACCGTCGCGCTATCGCGATATGTAAATCTCTGTTTGTCCGTGAGGCTTATCAGGGGTAACTGGTTCAGAAAACACCGCGGTGTCTGCATTAAAATGTGCATTATAGAGGTACGAGAAAATTTGTACGTTTCGCGATACGCAAATTAAACGGCGACCCACAAATACCGGGGACAATGGCCGCGGTCTTAACGGCGGCGCATCATCGGCCTCGTTTCGAACGAAGGAGACCCGTAATCGGTGCAAAAATCGCAAAATTGTACACTTGCTTTAAGTTGGAGAATTAGGCCACCGTTCGTCGTGGACTCCAAAGCCTGAATTATGCAATGGAGGCGAGTCGTATCTTTGGGCGAAGGTACGGGAAAGAAGAGGAAACATTTTTATTACTTCTAAGAGGATTCTGTAAAATATTTGCACGGTACTCTTTAAATTGTTCGATTGTACATGATTCTAGGTTAATTTAGAATCTCCTCTCCTGTTTCCTATTTACCTATCTACGTATTACGTATTTATCGTCTCCTTTTATTTTTACGATTTCGATCTTCCACTTTCTCTATTTATTATCCTCTCCTCTTATTCCTATCTTTATCCAGGATATACGTAGTAAATCGTTCCATCCACTTTGTAATGATCTTTTAATAAGCTTCTATATATATCTCTGACTGAACTAAACGTATCAAGCTTCGAGTCACGATAGATTCTAAACATCTAAAATTCGAGTTCCTTAAATCTGTCGATGGAGTCCTTCGAGAAGCGAGCGAAGCCAACGGAAGTGTCGAAATTGGTCGACTTCCTCGAGGCAACTACTCTGATTAATGTAGAAGACCGAACCTAATCAGACCCTCTTGATTACCGTGAAGTCCAAGTTGCCACCGAAAGGGACGTGTTTGATATTCAATTTCTTCAAAGGAGACTCGATCCGAGAGTGGTTATAGGAGGAATGACTTCTTTGCCAATGGTCGCGTCGCAGGACTCGTGGTTGGCCGCAGTAACCACCAATAGTGGTCACGGTCAATCCGTGAAAAGGATGCTAGGCGGAGGATATACCATGAAAAACCAGTCTCCGAAGCAACTGAAAGGATTGCTTTGACGGGGTTGCGTACGTTGGGTTCTAAGGCACCTAGGTTTGCTATTAGTTTCCTGGACTTTTGCCAATAATTAAATAACACGATGAAATTTTACAAAAATGTAATATATAATTCTTAAATAAATGGATCCAATCCAATATGCGCATTGGTAGCGATAAGTAATGAAGAGGATAACAGCCGAAAGTTTTCACTTAAAAATTGCACATCTAAGACAATATCTCCTAATGTAGCCTGTCTAATAAGCCCACAAACTCTCGAATAAGATCCAGAAAATTATAATCTACTACTTCTAATAACGACTCAATGTCACAAGATTAATGTAAGTTTTATTTAAGATAAATTTTCCGTAAGAAAGTACTGTAGCTACCCTGTGGACCGAGCTATAACCCTCTGATTCCAGGTTTAAGCAGTGCCTTTGGTGCATTAAAGCGAGCACGACGTGTAAACAGATGCGAAAACATCGGAGAAATCCACATAGAAACCGTCGTTGGGACAGCAATCTGTTTACGAAGTTAAGCACAGTTATAAACAGTCTCATTAAAACGGCGAGGTCCAGGGTAGAAGTCGCTCGGGGAACCCGACGAAACTTTTAAAACACCGCTTTCTCCAGATTATACTTAACCGAATATTTCGCGATTCGCCACCGGACTCGCTAATTGTTTGCGATGCTGTTTGTTCGCCGAGTTATCGCGAGTTTTAATGACGAGAAACTTGCCCCATGTTCAGGCACGTTTGACGCAGTCGCACTTGTTACCAGCGCGCCCCACTCCGTAATTTGTCCGTTTGTTCTGTATTAAATGTTATTCATTGTAACTTATATACGTTAGAAAAAAATAGGACCTATTTAATTGAATAACTGAGGAATATTTAATACGATGTGCAGTTGTTTTTAGTTCGTAGAATAGTGGAAATAATTACATGAAATAATTTTTACGTTTATGTGGAACTTAAGTAAATATGCATCTGGATTTGTTTGCTAGAGTAAGAAGGACAAATCAAGCAATGAAAGACAGTTTGTAGTTGACGAAAAGAAGTATTTTGTCGGTAATGCAGTGTTCTCTGCTAATAGGACACGGTAACGTAGGACACTCATTCAGTAAAACAGATCACTCTGTTGATAACGACTAGTTAGAGTTCTATACTACCGACTCTTATCGATTGAGACCACTGTATTATTAACAGAATATTGTACCCTATCGACAAAACACCCCACGCTTTCTGTGCACCAGCTGCCATGACTTAGAGCTTAAAGCACTCATACTTACGCAAAAATCGTAAACATTCAAACAAACAGAAATGCTTTATTCTCCAACCCATTTCAGAACAATCTCCCTCTCGTTAGAAATTTATCACTTCGATGTCCTACAACGTCGACGACTTTATAAGAACATCGTTCCCAACACTTCCATTTGTCAGCCGCTTCCACCGAGTTTTAATAACGCGGAAACCGAACCTCGTTCGAAGTACCATCACGTATCGCGGCGGTTGCACTCGCTGCTATTTATTAGCGCCCCTCTGCCCCTTCTCAACAACCCCCGAAATTTCTGTTATAATTCCATATATTATATCGGGTCGCGGTGTTACCGAGCTCACGTTAAATATTCATGTAACGTTTCCGTTGAATATCCATCGAGCCATCTATACGGGGGATCACAGGACGTTCGCCACGCGAATATCCCGCGCGACATTATAGGGAGAACATGCATTCGCGTTGCACGGGGTTGCACGGGGTTGCACGTACCGTGCGCCAACGTATTGGCGAGGATTACAGACGCCTGACATTATTGCGCGAATGGAACGGTGTCTTCTACCCCGCGGCGTTCCATCTTGAAGAGAAATTTGATAGAAGTGATTCGGAACGAAGTCGATTCTGAGGCGGGATGTGCGTAAATGTATGTATATATATATTCTGTCGGTAATGTGGCGCTCTCTGCCAATAGGGCTTGGTAATGTAGAGCACACGATCGGTAGTGTAGGTTACTCTGTTCGCAACAACTACCTAGAGTTCTATACTACCGGCCATTATCGACAGAGCGCATTATGTTACCGGCAGAGTATTTTAATTTATCGACAGAATAAGCTCTCCGGTGCAGTTCGCGACTCAATTCAAAGTAATTTTTGTTAATTAGTAGCAACGATTAAAGAAAACACTAATCTCCTGATGAGGTTTATTCTTGATATACGTCAAAAATCGTTCCTGAATACGTGCACACGATATAAAATAAATCTAAAGTGTCGTCAGGTTTAAAATCTTTGACTCTAATTGTTATTAAACAAATAGTCGTATGAATTCTCTACAACGAAAGAACTTAGTTAACTCAATTATGAAACATGGATCAAGGGAGCCTCAGGATTCCTGTTGGAGATCAGTATCATCGCGGACGACGTAGTTGCGCAACTCGTGGTAGATTCAAGGGACCCTCCATGGGTTGTAAGTTAGTTATGTTAAAGGGATGGGAACGCCAAGGGACTGAGCGTGTTACAAGCCAAGGTTAGGTCGGACATCCTATTCCTCGGAGGATCCGTTCTACCGAGGATTCAAGCCGAAACCGCATTCCGCGCGATCCCTTGGCGTATCGGTTACTGTCAGATCCCGACGTCCTTCCACGGGCAAAGAAATTAATCTCCATTTAAAGTTTCCCGTCAGAAAACGTCGGCTGTCCTCTCTTGAGTGCTCTTCCGGTACGATCAGTTTTCACTCATCTCTTTCTCCTATCGATAATTCCAGGCAACCTTGGTTAACCGCGGGAAGGGATGGTCTTGGCCACAGTGCGCTGGAATCTCGCTTTTCGCGGCCAAAAGTATTTTAGCATTATTTCGAGACGATTAGCAAGGTTCGAGGTGATAGTATGGTAGCGTGGTTTTCGTTTACATATTTTTCAATAACGAAAAATATTTTTGAACTTTTTAACCACTCCATATGCTTCGTTTAAAATTTGTTTGACGTTCGACGAGAACAATGGGAAACAAAATTCCGAAGCCCTCTGTTGTAAAACCATTTATTTCCGCTAGATATGATTTCGTGTATAGTCGTATAGATCACTATGGCGGGAGATTACCTGGCCGCAAGTTAAATTACGTTATCCGATCCACGAGAATGTCAGCTGAATAGAGACGCGTCACGATGTAGTTACTATCAAGACCTGACATGGCTGCCATGAGCGATACCCTTCTTGGATAACTTTGAAATTAAGGTCAATGGTACGTATATATCGGCTGATAATTAAGTCCCCGAAAGGTGTCCATGTAAATTAGCGACGGGAATTTAGAGAAAAGGTAAACCAATCGTCGGATCGTCTTGTTTGACGTTCCGATGGTTTGCTTAATAGAAGCAAATCGATCGGGCGATCGATTAAACATCCGTGACTATTGGTGCTCTGAATTGATAATAACCGCAAGGTACGCATCAGTGCCCGTGGTCAGTGGGTCATTTGATTTTATGATGAGGCTAGCTGCAACGTTGACTGAAGGCAATTCTGCGAAAGGACACAGCTTGCATCCAGATTGGATATTATTCGTGTTGGTTAAGTTAATCGAGAATGCTTCTTCGATCCAATTTTATCGAACAATTCAGAGTAACAAAATTATGAATATTCAAATACTTCTACATATTTATTTATATATAAAATATATTTAATATAACATATATATATATATATATATAATTATTATATTATATATCATCATAATTCCAAATGCTCTTCAGGCTTACATAAAAGTGCCAAACCAATTATTAATTAAATCTGAATCGCGTATCAATTTAAAACTTCAACTTTTCGTGTACAATCCAATCTTTCGTTTAACGTTTTTCAACTGAATACCGCGAAATAGCGGAACGAATTTCGCAAATGGCTACGTCGCGATAAGGGTGACTTTAAAAGGGTAAAGGATAACCCTTCCTTCTTAACTGTACCACGACGCATCCTTTGTGCGGATTTCTAGCTGCTTGCTCGTGCCTGCATTTGCCTAAAGCTGTCGAAGTAAAGTTCAACCGAGTTGCAGAACCGCAAGTTGACTCGTGCGAGCTGCAAGTTTCGAGCTTGATGTGAAACGTTATAGGTCGATGCCTAACCGCAAGGAACTGTGTCACGCCCCATAGCCCGGTCTTTTGTCAAAAGTAGCCCGGTCTTTTGTCAAAAGTAGCCCGCTCACGGCAGGACGAAAACTTATCCTTGCTTTTAGGTGTCTAACAATTGATCAAAGTGATAATGGAATCACGCGTTTCAAAGGCGGTTCGGTTTAACATCTCGAGCAGAGCATATTGAATAATATTAATAGGGAAGTTTGTAAGTGTTATATGAGAAGCAATTTGTACATACAAATATTAAAGTTAGAATTGAATTTTAATTTCAATTTGCAAGATTGGTTGGGTGAAAGGGTGCGACGAATATTTTCTTGAGCAACGCTATACCGGGGTACAGTTTCTTTTTTTTTTTTTTAGAAAAACTGAGAATTTCAATCGAAATTTTTAAATCGATTAGAATTAATTTTCTAAGACATATCAGAAATGACTCGGTGAAATGAATCCGTTTCCTATCGAGAGACGCTTTCATTATCCTTCGTAACCCTGGCTGACAGTTACCCGTCTTAATAACCCGTCTTAATAACGTAATGATCGTTGCAATAAACGTAAAAGGAGTACTCACCTGGTGCTGTCAATACCTTATCGCTATATAACTTTCGCATATCACGGCTGCTATCTTCGAATCCAAGAAACTGTACATTGGAAATACAGTATTTAAATATTGATTAATAGTTCAATTATATAGAGCGAATCACTAGAAACTGACATCTAAAAATCCTGTTTCACCAAATCAATCTGGTACTATAGTACTTATTGTACGCAATCACTGAATCGCTATCCCACCTAACACATTAAATATTTTCTAGCGTTAATGACTCTCTAACAACAAGTGAAGCTTCCAACTTGAGAAGTCAAGAGTTGAATTACTATAGCGGTGAAGCTCTTAAAATTAATTGGACGTAGTTTGGACAGTGCAGTTGCGTACTATGTCTAATAAGCTCATTTGTTTTGTTCGTTCAAACAAAATTAAACGAACTATATTTTCGATTACCTTTAATCTGATTGGATTACCTGAGTTGAATTTCTGCCTCGGAATGGAGTACTTCAAATAATTGATCGTTATTAATAAAAGGACATTTGTAATCACTGAACTAGTAAACTCTCTGGTAGAAGAAAAATCCCTTAATTCGACCACTATAATAGAATAATAAAATTCAAATAATAGTGATCACAGGAAGTAATAATGCAGCTTTTTTTTTTATATAAAGGACTCGAGCTACTACTAGTTACCTGTTTATCGATAGCAATATCATCGCCGACACACCTTTGCAATAATATTTGAATCTTCTTTTAAATTACACTTTCAACAACAATTATCCCCATTTTTTATCTAAATTGAAATTTCTGCTATGAACTCGATCATTTTTCCATTCGAGCCCTTACTAAACAAGGTGTCAAACAAATATAATTCGATTCGATCAGCGAAAAAGCTGCGATACTTATAAAACAACCTACCGGAATTTCGCCAAAATCCTGATTGTAATCAACCACAATATTAAGAAAAAAAAAAAAACTAACGTCCACTCGTCATCCTGAGATGCGGATCCCGACAGTCGGGTTCGTTGCGCCTGGAAAGCTGGCGAGCCGGGAATCCGAGTAATCGAGAAATATATATTCAAAGTTATTTCGTGTTTTCTTACCCAGAGCCCCACCGTGCCGCAGCTGCGCAAGAGTTACGATATTGGTGTCGTGGTTGCGCGAGGCATCGGTACACCTCGAGCCGCCGTAGACGAGAATTTAGAGAGAGCTTATTCGCGAGGTGAGAGAAACAAAAGGGTTGGGGCGGGTGTTGGGGCGTGGGTGTACGTCTCCTTTACGTGTGGCTCGTGTATGTATAGGTGTGTTATGCGTGTGTGTCGTCTGTGAAGGTGAAACGAACGTGAGACGAGCTGAACTGATCCTGTTTAGTGAAACAAGTCGGCCCACGGAGGTCCAAATTTCATTGATGTTCTCGCGGTGGTCGCCGATCAACGGATAAAAACCTTACGCACTCCTCCGTTTCGCTGGAAAAACGATGATCCAGGGACGTTATATCGTTCCTATTTCAAGAGAGCGAATCGTCTTCGACGTTCTACGGAGACGTCTCCGATCTCGCGCTGGACGAAACCTTCTCCGTGATCTGAAGATTTTGAAAATTTCGCGTTTCTGCAACGTGCCAGATCGACGGTGTTTAACCATCCACTTGTGGCGATTTTATTGCATCTTTTAGAGAAGAAGATCGAATCGAATAATTGTAACTGACTTCGACGACTTTCGAACAAAAGTAGATTGTTGGTTTGCAGTGGATGCCGTTGGTTTGAGTGTGTTTTTCCTCACAGAGACATAGAGAAATGTGATACGTAAATTATTCGCAGCAATCGCTTCAAATTTTAGAATGAATCCACGATGAACTCTTCAAAGATGAAGTTTGGATCCTGTTCTTCCAAACTAATCGATTAACTCTATTTCTACGATTTAACCGTTAGAGATCCGATTTTCCAAATTAAATTTAAGAAGATATGAATGTATTTATTACTAGAACAATTTTGACAGTATGTACTGACGTATATACAGCGAGATATTAAAAACAAAGAAATTGCTAGTGTACAATTCGATTTAAGAGTCCAGTATCAAATTTGAAACTTAGATCGTTCAAGGGTTAAGAACAGGGACTAGTTCTGGTCTAGTCTAACTTTCTTGTCTTTAATCGTGATTGAAATGTCGAAATTCGTCAAACTGTAGGTAACAAATGACGATATGAAATTAAATACACCGTTATTAACGAGTACCTGGACTTTGTAAACGTGTCTCGAAGAGTTCCGACGCTACAGCCAAACCTACCGATGATACAACAATTTTGCAATAAACGAGGCGTGCTGATACCAGACACCTAGAGCTAAAAAATGTGCCCTAATACAGATTCGTGGAAGAGTAACGAAGCCTAACGGAGAGTAACAAGACCCTAAGAGGAGAATATAATCCCACCGCTAGTCAGTTATTTTGACAAACGATCCTACAGTTGCTTCCGATGAAATAGAGAACAGTTTTGCAATAATTTCCAATACATTCTAAATGTACCGATACAAGAGTTCCTACTCTCTACAATTTGTACCCTATATCTAATCCTACTGATCAAAGCTACACACGCACAAGTCTTGTCAATATCCATAGTTATTTCGGACACTATTCTCACAGTCGAGAGAACTTATTTATCGAAGATTCGAATCAACCTACCAGCTACCTTAATTCACGAAGCCAACTATTCGGCGTTAAAAGTCCTCCTCCCTTCGTGGACCAACAAAGAGTAACCACCCGTAGGGATGTCGTCAAAGGGTTAGATCTAACCCAATCAACCAGCTATCCTGGTCCATCGAACCAACCATTTGGTCGAATTGGTTCTCCCTTTATGTATCTATCAACAAACAGAGGACTAATCCATACCTAGTGTCGAACCCCGACCTTCCACCAACGAGTTTAACCAAAACTCTGTTAATCTACAAAAATCTCTCCACCCCTCGCTTCCACGAAACTGACTTCGAGCTGACTTCTACGATTCAATCCTTCCTTAACATCGATCGACGTCCCTGTCTCGGCGTTGTTTTCTCGAGAAAATCAATGGTCGGCACCGACCGAGTCAGCCGTCGAATAGACGGTCGTGGTTCACGTTGCGTTCGCAGAGAACGCGGCCGTTTTTCGTCCTGAAAGAACAATTAGACGTAGATTTTGTTGCGTCAACATGCAGGCGGTGCGATTCGTTCCGTTCCTCTTTCCTCATGCATATCAGTGCTCGAGCTAAAGGCAGTTGTCAGACGTTCATTAGTCGCTCATTCCACGAGGCAACAGAAGATGATTCGATGAAATGAGATTCTCTTGGCCGCTTTGGGGCAGACATTTTTTGACGTTACACGCGCCGCGGTCAATCGGTGAACGTCGTGGAACGACGCTTACGCGAGCAAAATTTCATCGATCCCGTCGCGAACGAACTACGGCTATTCTTTTTTTTTTAACAAATTCACGATGCAGGCTACGACTGGGTCGATCTACTACGTTTGTAAAACTATCGGTTCCGCGTGGTTAGCGACAATCTTGCGTACGTTCAAGGTTTGAGATGGCGACACGAAAGACGGACACAAGAGTGACGAAGATATTGCTATGGCGGAACAGAGATGCGGATGATATGGTAACGAGATGAGTGACAGTGATGACAATACCGAGAGGAGCGAAGATTATTGCGTGCATGTGCAGTGACCAGTGGTGTACCTATAGAGGCTAGCTTTAAGATCGTGATCAAGACCCCCACGCGTGAACTATAATATATATATATATATACAGATTATGACAGATTTCCTAACCATTCACAAGAAAGCTCGCGGAGAAACGTTGGGGTATCGGCACGACGGTTTCGGGGAGACTTTCGGGCTACGAAAGGAAATATTCTGATATTTGTTTAGTTTTTATTTACAAGTATCGAGGTGGAATGTACGCATCTTGGAATATGTTCTCTTTAAGTTAGTTGCGCGTTTCTTTTTCTCGGAATAATTACCTCAATTATAGCAGAAGAATTAGTTTTATATCTTCCGTGCATGGATATACAAATACGTAAATACATATCGGTATATCACTGCTTCGATTCGCTTGGTCCGAGTCGTCGATTAAATAAAACGAGAAGTTTTAATACAAAGTTAATAAATACAAAGTTAATCGTGTTCTATAACGGCTAATACGGTCTAATAATTCTTCGACACATTCTAAAGGAACTGGATATTCTTTCAGAAAAAGAAATTCTGTATTTCCGACTCCGAGATAATATTTAAAAAAAAAAAATACATGTCGAGTTGAGTAACCTCCTCCTTTTCGAGGTCGGTTAATAAAAGTTACAGAATTTTACTTAAACTCAATAACGACTCGAACCAAACAAATGTAACATGAAACTGCGAGAGTAAAAATGATGTTTCGATTTCATTTCATCGAACCCATAAACACGACCCTAATTGCATGTAATGGACAATAATTGACCAGTAACATTGAAACACTGCATCGATGACAGTCAAAAGAAAAAGAAACGCGATCAGAACTTCCAGAAGAAATTGCCATAGGTTGAGGGGTGGTGGGTGGTATCAGGGCGAATGCTAACCCGTCTGCTCGTTGGTTGATCACTCGAACCATCGAGGAGCAGCGCAGATCGCGGCCCCTAATCGAAAAACTGGATGACAGTTCGAGAACTCGCCTCGAAAACTTTTCATCGTCGTGCCGATTTCCCCTCGTTCGCGCCGCGCCGCGCGTTTCTTTTGACAAAGATAAAGAAAAGAAACGAAAAGAAAGGTGGAGAGTAGAGCAGGGTACGTGAGTGGTTGGAGAAGAAAAGTTGGTGCTCTGGTGATCGCTCCTCGCTAAAAAGCTAAGTTTCGCGTGAGAGTTAGCCAATTATATATATATATATAATTTATATATATATAGAGGATGTTCCATCAAGTATGCCAACCTAAAGTGTGTCACATGTTTTTTGACGTAGCGAAACAATGTACGAAGAAAAGATTTATTTAGAAGGGCAGATATTACGTAGTCATACAATTTTTCCTAAAGTCATGTTTCACGAGGTTTTCGGGTCATCTACCTGTTTCTTGAGGGGAGTATGGTACAATATCGTTAAAGTAGTAATATTGCTAGGAAGAAAGAAAGTAATTTTTAGAAAAATTACTTCGATAATTTTACTAGCAATCATATTTCTGTAAAATGAATTAACTATCCGATTTAAAGGTTAAAGCGATACCTGTCCAACACATGTAATCGTGACAATAATTTGATCGTGACTACCGTATGGGAGGAAAGCAACTGCGTGTCAAAACGACAGTACCTCTTCACCGATATATAAACCTAACTGCCGTTATTAAAAAATCCAAAGTAGCTTCAAGGCAACGCGTAATACCATTTATTTCCTCCCATTTATGCGCGCTACTTCGTTACGTCCATATACATAATTAATAGCATTAAAACAAGACCAACGATCTTGAAATTTCGTTAAACACGACCTTAGAGACAATCGTAACATCCAAATATCTGCTTCTCTAAATACAGACACAGTTCTCCTTCGACATCTCCCATCCCGTCAAATACAAGTGACCCTACTTAAAGCGGCCATTGTTCCGCGGGACACACCCTGTATATATAGTATAATTATATTGGTGCGTATCAAGTGGCCGGGCCAATCAGCGAGAAAGACAGCGCGCTCACAGACACGAGCTCTCTGTTGCGCTTCATTCAATCGCTCGTTACTTTTTTTTTTCTTGCATTTATTTTTTTTTTTTAATTAAAAAAGTTTTTTTTTTTTTTTTTTTTTTTTTTTTTTGTTTCGTTCAAAGCGTTGGATACTGAGGCTTACCAAGTGGGACTCTGGGCTGGTGAAGGTGACCACGGCGCCGTGAAGTCGCCTTGCACTTATCGTCGCCGCAGCCTTCTTAACACCCGGTTGTATAGGTCCAATTGCGTGTGTGTCGCAGCACGATATTCGACCACGACCAATCGAGGGCGCGCAATAGACAGCAACATTGAGAACTGATTTTAGAAATTTTCTTTCCGGCTACTGGTGTTGTGATTTCTGAGTCTCCTACGTCTCTCTCGAGGAGAATTCGCCGGGTGGAACGCTGGCTCTTCCGCGAGGATTTGCACGGCGACAGAGCTCGAAATCTCGGGGACGATTACGGTTTCGACGTGGTACAGTCGGTGCGGAGATATTCAATATTAAAGTTTAGGTTGAGGGCAGCGTGAGTCTTCAGAGGTACTCTAAATAGATGATACAGGTGTTTGTTTTATGTTTCTTTTTTTTTCTTGATTGACAAATATAATGGCGAAGGATCGCATTCAGGCGTTGTTTACTCTTCTTCAGTGAATGCAAGATCTAAAGTAATCCTTGAAGTGCGTTACAAAGAAAAAGAAAAAAGAAAGGAAAGAACGAAGAGTGAATTTTTCGAATTTTGTTAGACTTCACATTTACTGTAAATGATCAAGACTGAACATTATGATTGAATTTATGATTGAAATAATTACGATGTTAAATATCTCGAGGGGTATTAATCCTACGATCTCGATGCCATAATCACCGGTTTCAGTGTCTCGAGCGCTATCGTCGTGCAGAAGCTCGTCGAAAAGTTCGAGTTTCGCCTAGGGAATTCTCCCCATCGGTCTTTAAACGCTCTACTTGGTTTTCTCTTTATTTTGATCAAATATCTCGCTTCGTTTAGCTGTCCATTCGAGGACGAGCTCGGTTTGACAAGAGGGAGGGACTACGGGATTCGTTTGAATAAAATAACGCACGAGCGCGTTTTGCAATTAAGAATCGCGATAAAAACTGCGAACGATCGCGAGAGGGTGTCGCATTAATTATTCTTGGTATATCTGACGGGTTCCTGGAAAAAAATATTGATTAGTTATCATTGTGTCAGCCGGCGTCCATCGTTCGCTGCTTCCCGGGACCTGTTCGAATCGTGCCGTTGTTACGTTAATAATGGGCAAGTGCTTAATCTACTCTAGGTATCTGAAAATAGAGAGACTGGATTCTTTTATTAGATTGCGAAAGGGAGTTTTAAAATTCAATATCAGTTTCACAGTTTTCAACAAACAATTAAAACTAAGGTTGTAGCCTAGTAGCCCTGCTAACTGTCTATCGTCAGTTATGAATTTACTAAAATATTAAACAATTTCCACATCCTCGCATTATGAAATTTTTTGATACGTAATTTACATTCCTTCTACCCATTTGTAACCAAGTAAGTTACCTACAAATTGCCGCTAAATCTGTACGCTAAAATATCCTTTTTACCGTCGTTTTATTAATAATTATAAACGTCATAAAATATTCATAGAGTTTTCCTACGCCGCTCGACATTACGACGCAATTTATCGTACCAAATAACGTATTTTTCGTTTCCATTCACGCGAGCTTGAAATAAAATTAATTATCCAAAATTTGCCACAGGAATCAAACTAAAATCTTTACTGATACATTCAATGGCGACATTCAGAGTCTGTATTCACCGCAAGTGAGGAATATTATCGAACAAGCTTTAGTCCTCGATAACCGATCCATCGTATCGATGCACTTTGTTCCCTCTCGTTCCTCGCGCGACAGAAACACGAAACAATAGCAGTCGTACGTACAGCAACGACTCACGTAATAGGTCGCAGTATCGAGAAAGAGGGAAGCTCGCGAATTCCATAATGTCTCGAATTTATTGGAGCGATTATTTCCCAGTCCCTGGCACGATCGAGCGTCTGATTATCGGTCGACGTTTACGCTATTCTACAAATGGCTTACAATGTCCGACACATGTACGCATGTCGAACGACGAGCGAATTGTCACGACTCCGTGGCAGAGAAATGATCGCTTTATCCTCGAGGGCAGTTTCGGTCGTTCAATTTGCCGCGGACGTTGATTCTTAATCGACGACGTCCCGCAATTGCCAGATTTATCGCGGTCATTTATTGCTGTACTGGTCGATCTGTCGTGAACTTTTATTCGAAATGGTTTCGGATTAAGTGACTCTGACGACTAAATCGATTGAAACCAAAAATGAAATGTCGAGTCGAAATGAAGGAACGTAAATATTTCTGAAGGGAAACATAAATACGAACTACGTCGAATGCGCAATGAATTTGAAAGGGTAGAGAGGCGGAAGATAAAAAAAAAAAAAGAAAAAAAAAACAAGTGAAAGGGGTGGACATGGCAAATAAAATAGGACGCACTATAGCGAATATATGTACGTTCACCGAGGGAAAATGAAGAATGCATGTGAAATAAGAAGAAATGAAAATATACGTAGGATGTTATGGAGCGAGTCTGTACACGAAACGATCGATCGTCTTTTATTAGTCGATTTTACGCTCGTTTTTGCAGGGCTGGTATATATTCGGACAATACGAATCCGTGATAATGCCAGGACTCCTGGCCGTTTTTATTGAATGCCGAACATTCTCATTTATCACCGTAAACGAGACAAAGGAACTTATTTTCATGCATTTAGCAGAAACGACGCTGTTAATTAATCCATTCGATAAATTCACTATTATTTTCCATTATTATTCAAATATATCATCGTTGCACGTTCCCCGTTTTGTATGGTCTATTAGCGAAACGTTTCAACGTTGAATTAATTTAGAATCTTTTAATAAGAAAAAAAAAACTGTCATATTGTTGTTATTAAACGTCTTTATTATCTATGCGTGGTAGTGTATATATGAAAATAACGTAAGATTAAACACAATCGAAGTACGATGGTGTGCAAGAGATCAGGTGTAGCTGAAAATGCTGCTATAAAACCCCAACCTCGATATTACCCCTTTCCATGGATTTCCCAGATGGCTAACTCATCAACTCCATGCAAACGAAGAGCAAATAAAAACTAACGAAACCTTGTTTCAATATTATCTCCTAAAAATGAGCTAACATTGAGAAACTTACAGATAACAGAATCCACCCTGTTCAACTTTCAGGAGGTTTTGTATCCAAAGCTCTGCGCGAATTTGTTAAATTTGTCAACAGCAGAAAATAGACGTTTAAAATAATTCTTTCATATTTTTCTTATACTTTCGTTTCCAGAATGATCATTTTTTGAATCGTCAGTAAATCAAGCAGATGTTTAGTAAAACTCGTACGTTGACAAGTAGGGATCAGTTACCTCATTTTGTCGGAACAATTTCAGAGGATCGATGGTTTTGTTGGCCAGGGATCGTTTAACACCGTCATTAATTACTATGTAATGGCTCCAAATATTTACCGTACGGCGGAATTTAATTGGCGGTCGCGCATAGGAATGCGTTTCACAATTATCGCTTCATATAATTAATGTTTAGTTAATACCGTTTAAATAATTTAATCTGGTTGCGTTGAGAGCATTCTTTGACAGAGATAAATATGCTGCTTACAGATACCAAACAATTTCAAAATTGACGTTTCGGCGAGGGTAATCAATTCTCGAATGCGATTACTTTACAGATTGAATGGAACATTGTTTTATAATAATAATTCAGGTGGAAATTTCGAATCACGCTATAATTCTAGTAGACACGTGGATTTAATTAAAGACACTCGAAATAGTTTGCTACGAAAAATTTCTACAAGGAAATTTCTACATTCCGTTCATCGAGCACTCGAGATATTAATTTGTTTCGTCCAGTGAAATTTCAGAAAATTATCCAGGATTTTAGAGATGTCTCTACATAAAAGTTTAAAATAATTAATTAGAAATCCGAACATTGCACCCAAAGAGAAAGCGCGGATGCACTCCAGAATATTAAGTTGCAAATGACCTCCCGTCGAAATTGTTTACGGTCGTTTATTCGCTAAATTCGACTAATTCCGCATTCGGTCGAAATCAAGGGATCCATTTGTGCGTTCCGTTTGCATCAGAATTCCATTCCGTCCTAGCGTTTTCCGGAACGACTCCGACTGTTTCCAAGAGATAGATGGAGAAGGGAGACGAAGCCGTGTAACGAATTGCTGTTGATTCTATAGTCCTTCTTGAGCAATAAGGTCCCATTGCGAATGAATTAACGTCATCGAGATAGTAAAGTCTCTTTAGAGTGAATTCAGGCTGGCAATTTAGCGAGGCTACATTGTCGAGCACGTCCCTGGCGAATAAATCCCCACCGAGATCCTCCGTTGGATAACTTTCACTTCGTCTCTTATAAGATTTTATAGGATACTTTCGGAAGATAAGTTTAAGGAGATAAGTCGTCCAAACGATTCACCTCTATTTTACAAAACGGATAACGTAGCCTCGCGATTCGGAATTGGACCGATAAGATATTTATATACAACTTTATATAATTTAGATCGTTGTTCTCGAGATCAAATATAGAATCTGGAATGACGAAGTCACTGTTCGTGCCGTCGTATTAGATTTATTTTTATTTATATTGACGTTAGCAAGCAATAACAAAGCAAATGATAAAGACGAAGATTAATATAAATATACAAATCGAATAGGCAAAGGAGGCATATAAAACGAAAGAACCATACAAAAAGAAAATAATAAAAGTAGTTAAAAAAAAAAAAAAAAAATTCCATCTAAGCACACAAGAGAAAATTTCCAAATTTCATCGAGTCACTTGCGAGACTTTTACTTTTTATTTCAGAGCAACATTGTCCAATAGTTTCTGAGCGTCCACGGTTTCGAGCTACAAGCAAAATTTGTAAAATAGCTCAGTCAAATTCCATCGAGTCGCTTCACTTTTCTGTTTCCTTGGCTTTTATTTTCGGACGACATTGTCCAATAATTTTTGTGTTTGCTTAATGACATCGAGCTACACATTCCAGGGTAGAGTTTGCCGTCGTCGTGGTTGTACAAGCAAAACTTCGTTTTCCCGGCAAAAACTGGCAAACTCGTAGCTCCTGTCATGCGCTCCCATGTTCCGTAACTTTCGACAAAAATTCGTAAGTTCGACGATACGGAGAGACGCTGCGCGGAGACGCGACAGGCAAGTACGAGACGCTTCGGAGAATCTTAGAAGCACCGTGTCTGCGCATCTCCTCGAGGTATTAAGGATCGGGCGTCATAAATATGAAAGTGCACGCATGGAGCTTGAACAGCCGTGAAACTTTGATCCGACACCTGTGTGTCTTCGTTACTTCGAACGACATCAATCTTTGCCAACCGGATTAACGAGTCGACGGTGTAGTCCAATTCGGAAGAAACTCGAGAGTGAAACTTCTTCTATTTAATAACCTGGGAGCTGTGTCGCGGCTGATGACTTCGACTTGGTTGAATATTGGCCACTTTGTGCAAGAATTTGGAGCGAAGAAGGGGTGGAAACGGTATGAAACGAGAAGGTAAACTTTTACGTTGCAACCTTCGCGGAGAATTTCTCTAAAGGAGCCTGATAATTCATTGAGTAGTAGCTTTAATTATTTATCAGTGCTTCGCAAAGATCAAAAAATGTACATTTACTTGGCTGTACGGATTAGTCTAGTTTCTAAGTAAATCGAACAAATTTTGTAAATAAATTGTCCTGTTACTGCTAAAAAAAAGATGTATCTTTTCACGGTCGAATCTGATTGAAGCGAAAAAGTGTTTCGACATTAAACGATTAAAGTTAGATTTTGTTTTTTCATTTTTTCCGAGCTGTCCGTGTATCACGAAATCAGAGAATTAATCTTCGCAGAGTCTCGTAGCAATTTTACGTACTTTGGCCTTTTCAATTCATCAAAACTTTGGCGATAAGCCTCGTAATAATGTCGTCGGGTTGGAATCTCGCGCTAATGGAAGTGACGCTGCTGCTTCGCAATAGTGGCGAATCCTTATTGCGAAAGTTCTCTGATCAAGGAATTTCGGTTTTGGGCGCGGCGACCCAAAAGTTGATTTTCAGTACAAACAACCGGTTCCTCGAAGTATCACCGAATGAAAAACAGAAAAAAGTTTCTCTTAGTAGTATCAGCTGTCGAATTAAACCGATCGATTTATTCCTAACGTTAATCGAATCGAGCAAATTTTTATTTTGTTCATTGTGAAATATTTCATTTTAGAGTTAAAATTCGAATCTTAACGGATGGAGTAATGGTTAAATAATGGTTAAATAATCGATCGAAATTTTGATCTAGATAAAAATCTAGTTCATCGCTATTCCAAACATATAATTCCGTGTTTGACGTGTTCCGCCGTTTCGCTGAGTACTTACACGTATTCAAATATATTATGACAAACAGATGTGCACTTCGTCATTTGGGTGGGACAATTTGTAATTAATGTATTTGCATTATATCGCCACGTGACGGATACGCACAATCGGGGAAATCGACATTCGAACGCGCTAAACGTTTGCATTAGACAATTAGGAAAATAATTCGAACGCGAATTTTCCAAAAGGAACTCTATGATTTTGTTTTTAATCAAGCGTAAATAGTATGGAACATATTCGATCTATTTATTTAAAAAGAAATTACACATGGTTACAATTAAATTTGAATTGTTCGATCTATCAAACATCGTTCGAATATGAAATAACTCGTATACTTAAATTTGTATATTTCCTATCGTACCATTCTCATGAAAAAAAGCAAGGTACTGCCTGCACCCCCATAAAACATAGCATCTTCTCACATAACGAGAAAACAACCAAATGACACGAGTCAAATTTTATTTTCTCTCTTGACTCGATATACGAAACGGTTCATTTACACGACAATTTCGAGCACTGCCGAATTGCGACCTGGAAAATTGGAGAATGGGATCGAACGATGGGCAGCCATAGTTTATACGATATTTCGTAGCACCTAAGTAAGTACTTCACGAGCTCGGGCCACGGACTCGTTCGTTACGTAACAGCTGCAGCCTGATAATGAATGTGAAATACAGGCGCGCTGAGTTACGAGCCTGTTATTGCACGCCCGCAAAATGGTGGCCGGACTTCAAGGGTGTTCGGTGAAACGCTTCGCGCGAACTGCAGGAAAGATGGCCGCAAGCGCGACGAAACGACTGGAAATATAACGTATCGGTGGACGATATGATCGATGTCCCACTTACTACTACCGGGATACGCGAATCTTAACTTTATCGACCAACGAATGCTTCAAATCTGCCGAAAGAAGTAACGAAGAGTTCGACTCAAATCCAAGATGGAGGATTCTATCTAACTCTATCTGATTTATTTTCAATATTTTTTATATTCTTGCATACGGTTTGCATTTTGTAGGTTCTTGCACATTCAAATTTCTTACAAATGCGTAAAGATCCGCAGTTTGGTTACGATGTAAAATATACAAATTTAATTACATACGGTAATAAATTTATTTCATATTTCAACATTTTCGGAGACATTAGGAGTCCGGGAATCTCGGGTTCGTAAACCCCGTAATACAGATGCGACCAAGCAGGTACGGTCCCTGAGATGTGAAAACCAAAACACTGTTATCAAATTATTATTAATCTGATTTAGCGAATGGCTGGGTCAGTGACAATTACGTCTTCGTTATGTATCTCGGATGACTGGAAAGAAATCGCGAACGAGGGTCCCGAGACTCTTGGTTCTTTAATCAGTATGTTCTATCGCTATAGAATCCCAGATACAGCACCTGTTCGTAAGTCTCGAGACGGTCGCCTACTAGAAAAGAGAACAATAGCCCACTTTCATCTCATCCCTAACTATCCCTGTAGGCACTACTTGCGCATGGATTCTGTATCATCTTGGCGACCTAAAGCCATTGCGTCATCCACACTGTAGAATTCTTAAATTATAAGTTTAGAGTTCGAATCAGCGACCTCAGATACCCCTGTATACCAAGTTTCATCCAAATAGAATTGAATTTCTAAATTTTAAGATCAGATTTAAGATCAGATTTAAGATCAGCTCTATAGGCTTTATATCGTACAGTACTTCCTTCAATAACTCTTACCTCGCACATATAATTCCATAAATTTTATACAACAAACGCGTTAAACGATCTAGTAAACATAAACGAATAAAATAATCCTCCAAGAAAAACTTCAATTGAATACGCTTCGATGTTTCGAGCTTCAATTCCGTGGAATGTAGATTTCCCGGTTAACTCTATAGGCCGAACACCTGTCAACCGCCTGTTCGCCATAAAATACGTTTCAGGTGGGAATCACGTACGCGGATCAGCGTTGTAGATCGCAGGAACGACGGACATGGCCGTTACTCAACGGGGTTAACCCTTAACAGCCACCCTTATATTTCTTTCCTCGGTGCTTCCGTCCCTTTCGCAGCGATGTTCCAGCCCGGTCAAGAAGAAATCTCAGCCAGCCGGCAAATATACAGCCCTCGCTGAATAAAATACCGCCGTCGAGGTATGAACAGTATCTTCAGAATGAATCTACAGACACGAGACAACAGGGTTGTTGCATACGGGGAGAAGTGTCGAGGAACAATAGGCGAAAAAGGCGCCGCTGGGTTGCCAGGGTATACAATCCTCTCTTTTTTTTTTTTTTTTTTTGGGAGGCTTTTCACCACCTTTATTCGCCCCACGAAACAGGGTTTTTTCACGGTATGCGCCATAAAGGTGCCGCCCTTTGTTTTAATATCGATCGAATAGGCGCGGCGGCTTTAAGCAGGCAAGTCTGAGAACCTTCAGTTTCGAAGAAATCGCGTAATTTCTCGTTTCTTCGAAACAACATTTTTTAAGAACCGTGTTTTCAGAAATTTGTAGCGTTTTTAAACATTGCAAATATAGAAATCCGTCGAAGTAATAAAAATCAAACGCGTGGGTCATTTTTTCGAACTCAACTAACATGAAACGAATTAACGAAATGAATTTACTACTATACTATATTAATCGTTAGATTCCGTTGTGGCAGAATGACCATTCTCTCAAAAATGCCTTTTCGCTGTAAGGAATATAACGAATAATTTTCTTCGACGGCTATTCGAGCAATCGACGAGTTAATTAGAGAAATAAAATAAAGTAAATTTGATTTACTCCAGTCCCGAGAAATACGATCCTTCCTTTCTTCCCCGTTTTATGGCACAAGAAATGTGTGCAACGTAATTTCTCCAACTTCTAATTAAATTGATTTCTGGAGTCTTAATACGCAATTAAAAATCACCCCGGATACTTTGTACGTCGAGCGGAAGTTCGTAAAAGTGTCGCGAGCCCGGGAACAGGAGCGGAAAACTAAAGAAGTACAAAGTAGATCCTTTCCGCTTCGCTTTCCACGTTCATCGGACCGACGATTTTAACGAAACCGAGTCTAGCCGTTTGCCGCTCTGCACCAGTTTTCTCCGTCGTTTCGCAATCGGAATTCGTCATAATACCGAAACGTGTCCGTGCTCTTAATTAACGCCGCTGACTTCTTTATTCCTTACCGTTGTTCTTTTAATTAACTCGCGTATTCCCCCCATTTAAGACGCGAACTTAATTGCGCGGAATAAAATCATAAAATATAATTCGCCATCGAATTTATGTGCACTGCGCGTTCTTCCGCTCCCCCGTTTCCTTTCTAATGAATACGTTCTTCATCCAACGACGTGCTATGTTTCGCATCCGTGAGCGTAATTCAAAAAAATTCCTTGGCTCGTTTTAAGAAGACTTCGTAAAACTAGCTTCTTAGCCCCGTTTAAGATCAAAATTATGGCGAATGCGATTTGTTTGAACGAATTTATGGTAGAGAAAGTGCGGTCGAATACATAATTGCGAGGTAATTTCCTTGGGATTTTTCTAAGTATATTTAAAGTTATTTATGCATCTTAAAGTTCGGCTTTTGTGGTCGACGAATAGAAGAAATAAGGTTTCTATTGTTCTTTCTATTGGAGGATGTGTGGGTTGTATGTATTTTAACTAGAATTTTACAGACGGAGAATTGCAAAGATTAGGTAGAACAAATAATTAAATAGATATGAAATAGAATAGATCAATAAAATGGAATTAATTTCTACTATTTTCAGATGAAATTTTATATGCTTTCGTTACAGGGAATAATTTGCCTTGAACGTTACAAAAATTTGTTTCAAATTAAATTTGAAAGAATCTTCCCTCGATTACACGATAATGAAGTAAAACGCTCGCTGCACTCGAGATTTAATTCGATTTCATATTCAAAGGGTATAATTATTCCAACGAACAGAGAGATTTATCATAACGATATTAATCGGATCGTGATATATCGTTGAACATCCACTTTCAGTCGATGCAATTCTGCCGAATCTTTTATCCTATCGTGTATCTTTCGACAGAGTATAGTTTTTTCAAAAATTCATACTTCTACGCCTCTTAGAATTTCCAGGAAAAATCGTCCCGCAGTCGAAGGATTAACGACGCAATAGCATGGTTCGTAGAGCCATTTTTACCCTGCGTGAAAATATGATCGCGTCAAAAATTAATTGCAATTTGGTTCTACCGAAAATATATTCCAACACGAATCGCCCTCGGATTTTGAGAAGCGATTTCACACGACGCGACGAATTTGGCCAGCGACTTGATTTCCAGACTGCGGGCGTATACTACCGCCAACGTAAGCGTAAATTTCGCGGGTACGAGCTCTTGACGCAAGCCAACGATACACGGAAAATATGTTGCGTGAAATAGACGCTGGCGCGCCAACTATGTCATTCGACGCTCGCAGCGTTTAAACCGATTTAATTTACAGTTCCGCGAACGACGCGACGTACAGAGCCAACGAAGCATCCAAGGATTTCGGTGTTTCGCGTGGAAACAGCGGAAACTGTCGCCGTGGTATTTCCTACGCAAGGACGTAAACGCTGAAAGCCTGAGGTAAACGAGAACAAGGGAGGGCTGTCCTGGAAGAGCCGCGGCCAGGGTGCGCGAAGTTGACGCTTGAGGTGCCATTTTATATGTCATTAATGTTGCATTTGATCATGTACGTACGTTCTTTGAAACGTTTCGGGCGGCTGAAGATAAGACAGAGATGAATCTCGATCTTTGCTGGTACGTTTAGTAACGGCAATCCGTCTTGCGTTGATTATCTATCTTCGCAAAACTTTCGCGCTTCGGTTCTTATTCCATCGATTTATATTTTATTTTTGCTCCAGTGTATCGATGCACCTGAGTTTCAAGCCTGACGTTCCTACTCGTCGCAAGTTCAGGAATCCCTTCAGAAATTTATGACGTTTTACCCTACTTTGCTTTCGGTTCATCAGCTTTTTCATCCACTGTTTATCCTTGGCTCGATCTTTTTTTTATTCAATTATTTGGAGGTAAGATGCCCAATTAAATCGGTCATTATAGAAACGGTACGCGATGTTCTTGATGGCTTCGAGTTAATTTAGAATCTCGTACGAGATAGACACGAGATGAAAATTTAATTAAGCAGTGTAAACTCTCGATTTACAACATAGACTTTTTTAGAAATATCTAGAAACAGAGTTTGTATAGTATACCAAGAAAGTATACCTGGCATAGTATACCTAGAAATAAAACATGGTTGGCTGTATTTCAATTCTTCCGTTCTTTTACCTCTTATTATTTCAAATAGCTGTTATACTTCAAACGAATCGGTTTCATTTCTGTTTGCAAATAACCGTGTCGAAAATAACGGCTCGAAATAAATTATTTCAAACAGTCGATTCCGATTTGTATTTCGATGAAAATCATCCAGTGTCTGATTCGTCAAAATAGAAAACATTCTTGCATATTTTGCGCAAAGTCGCCGAACGAATCACCGAAAGATCCTTGATCGTAAACGAGTCTGTCTCGAAAAGACACGTTCAATTTTAATCCTTAATTCCTCTTCTCCTCAAGCCCCCCTTTCTCGTCAAATTAAAAAATTCCACAGAACACACCATTTGAGAACGTTCTTTCAATTTTCCCGTTTATCTCGTACCGTTCCCACTGCTTTCCCTCGGAAGAAAAGGCGACGTTAATTTTGCCAGCGGTTAATGCGCAATTATAACACGCTTTCAATTAACACGCACGGTTTTTAACAGCAGTCCCAGCGAGATAGCTCGACGCGGAAACCGTGATGGTACGTATATTCCTTGGCACCCAATCCTGCGCGCTCCACAACCCGCAACGAGCTCTTGCCACGAGTCAGGATTACCGTAATTCGCGTGCCACTGGTATAGCAAACGTTTGCTGTTTCTATGTGTCCCTTTGTTTCCGTCCTACGCTCCCCTGTCCCTTTGGATACGCCAGTCTACTTCCTGCTAGCACTCCTGTTTGCACTCGTGTCCGTTTCTTTGCACGTTTAAATCTCTGGTTAGGCAAGAGGTGGTCGGCGATTTTTGCGCAGGTAAAAGTTACGAATGTTGAATGGGAAAGCACAGGAGGTTCGCTGCGAAGACTCAAAGTTACCGATATATCTGTTTATACTCGCAAAGAACGCTTTCAAATCGTTCGAATTACTGAGAAATGTTCATTGTTCAATATTTCACTGATGTAACTGAATTCGAATGGTTGGTTTTTTAGTTTACTTCAAACAAAATACTCGACATTTTATTGGCAATTCGAATCGTTGGCAAAACTTTGTCGCCAATTCCACCGAAGGTATCGTTCGAAAAAAAAACGGTTCGAATGAACGACGCCAGCTTTGGACGTCTGTCTTCTATTAGGATCATGGCTCGTGCGTACAAGTCACTATAAATTACCCGGTTTTATAGGCCGGCTTTCAGGTGGTAACGCGAAATAAATGTTTCCTAGCAGGAAAGAGGAGGCTGCATCAATCCACCGACGATCGATAATTTCCATTAGAGGGCGCAACGGCGCCGCAGCCTCGCGGAATTTAAAAAATCGTTAGCTCTGCCAGTGGCGGGTGATCCTTTCCGGTGATTTATAATAATTAAGCGTGCCGCGTTCGTATTTATAGCCGCGTTCCAGTGCAACGGGCCCCGCTGTTTCGACGATTTCTGCGGGAATTAGCGGCTACTGGACATATTCAGGAATTAATCGAGATATACGACGCGATATGACCCCGTTCGAGACGAAACTTTCTCGATCGATCGTTCAACGTTCGTTAGACAGTCGCCTTCGCACGGGTTTCTTTCGTTTTTAAGAATATGTCAGTCGAACGCTAGATAATAAATTGACAGTATATTTTATTGGCATTGTTCGGATCTTCCACTCTGTATTATTAGTTATTTTTAAATAGTATCTATAGGCATTTCTCTGCGATTCTGTTAGTAAATCCTTCGATATTAAACCGATATTATATTTCATTAACATTGTGGAGATAAATCAAATAATTTCCACCTACTTCTACTATTTATTCTACTATATAATTCACTTGTTTCACGTATTGTGTAGCTACTACTTCCAGCCATTTCTCTGTGAATTTGTTAGTCGACAACACCATAATAAATTGATTCCTAAATATAGACATTTATTAAATTCCTCGACTATGATTGTTCAGTTTCGATCCTTTTCTACCTTTTCGTTCGTCCGATTCACGCATCAGACGCCGTGATCGATATAATAGTTTGTCTCAAACGTCACGCATTTTCTCAACCGAAAGATCAATCTGGTTTCGTTGATGGCGGAATTTTATTAGTCACGCGCACGTGAGAGGTTTCATCGTAGACACGATGAGAACGTTTCTCGGTCGAGTTGCCAGGAAGATGGAAAGGTGGATGGGGAACGACAGCAGGAAGGACGGGAACAGGATTTGAGGAAACGAACGAGCTCGTTTCGAAGGCTGCCGGGGAGTTCAGGCGCCTCGAACAAGAGTAGATTCGTGGCAGGGGTTTTGCGGTAATTCCCGCGTCTCTGCCTAATTGGATTATCGGAAATTGCCGTGTTTTATTTACGGAAACGCTACCCGTGAACCCGTAGGTCGTAGAAACGTGTTCTTAGGTGTTAATACTATTATAATTTCGCACGGGAACCGATCGATGAGCTTTGTTTCCGCGACGAACACGGGCGAGCTCGCGACAGAGTTTATGCTCGCTGTTGTGCGCAAGTTTTCGACATTTCTAAGAAACGATACGGGTTATAAAGACGCTATAGTAACGCGCTATAGACACTGCGCTATAGCGACTATACACACTATAGATAAGTTGATTTCCATGTCTTACTTGAATTTGTGAAAGTGTAAATATTGGTGATATTGTAAGAAAATTAGATAAACAAGCTTGAAACAATCACAGATAAAAGATCGCAGTTCTTTTATAAATGAAAAAATAATAAGGAAGCTCTGTTTAAATTCTAAGAATTTTGAGTAAAGTTATCCATATACATACTATGAAATGGAACGGATTGCGATTAATTTATGAATTTATTATATGTACAGCAACTTCAATCGCAATTACTACTTGCTAATTAAAAAGTCAAATAAACAACGCATGTATCGTCACTTGGAACAATATTGCTATATCTAATAAATCAACGTCCCGGTTACCCACGTTAATTGCCACAATGCAACCGATAACATTGTTCCAAATAATAACGCACCGACTCCACCCACGTTGTTTATTCGAAACCGAGAGCTGTTTGAAGACAAAGTTAAAAACCTTCAGAAATTGGCCGTGAACGACCAATCAGACCGCTATGGTTCCTAAGTTTACCGAAATTCTCCAACTGGGCTCGCTCTCGCGAAACGCAACGCGATTGTAGCACCGGTCAGAAGGCATCTCGTTACCGTTTCGTGATTACGGCAATAACGGCCTGGAATTTCGCTCCGCAGGCTGGAATTTGTACGGTAAAATTGCTCCGTCGATTTGCGGTTTAATTCTATGGAAAAGCGGGTGGTGTAACGAGGCCTTTGATTATCGTACGAGGAGGACGTCGCCGATTCGGGATTGTCGTTAGACTGCGTCTTAATTAAAGCGTTACATGTAACATGATTCGAAAGAACGGAGGTCACGTTAAACGGCGCACTCGCAGCATCCCGGAGCATGCTCGGATTCTATAAAGTCGACGGAAAAGGGTACAACAAAGGAAGCTTGGCCGTGTAAAAATGAACGAGGATCAACCACTTCGGGCTTTATTGGAAGCGGTTTATTAACGTCGGACTTGTTGCGTCGAGGTATTTTCAGATTGAAAATCTTTTTATTTCGTTCAATTATTTCGCGAATTTACATACAATTTTTTTAAATTAATTCTCAAAAAATATTTCCGGTCCCTGACGACATTTTACTGCGTAGACACGCGGTCGTTGAAGTGTCAATTTAACCAAAAAAAAAAATAAGAACGATTCCACGTTGAAATTATCATTGCGTATTCAATTTTCAGATTAAAAATCTTTTTATTTTCAAACAGCCGAAAACGTTAAGATGATATTATTTTTACCGGTCATGAAAAATTGTACATTTAATGGCTCGTTTGATTTTCATGTTTCATGAAACAAAACAAAATTGAACCACTAGATGTATAATTTTAAGTGGCAATCATTATACGTACTTTATCGGGATGTCTATAGTACTCCACTCGCACGTCGTCGAACGTTCTCAAACATCGAGTCCATAGATAGAAATTGATACACATTGCCAAGAACGTCGACACATGAAAATAAATGAAAGGGCAAGACAAACAATAGTCAGGGCGTAACAGGAAGTATTTGTTCAGGTACCGATTCGTTGCGAACGAATCCATGTTATTTAACCTCGCAGCTAGCCTACCGTGAGGCACGTGACGAGCCCGAAACATTCGAAAAATGCTCGTGTGCGTTTCGACAATGTAACAGAACTGTAAACGTTCGATCGTGACGAACACACGAATCGGGCAGAAGTTTGATACGAACCCGAGTGTTTCGTTGTTCAGAGGCGAGCGCGTAGATTCGCGCGTATAATCGAAACGGCTGCGCGCCCGTAGATACGAGCAACCGTTGATTTACGAATAGTCGGCGCGGCAAAATTCTGTGGACAAATACACAGAGCGCCGAGAAGTCATGACGAAGGTGATCGCGCCTGCTGGAGCGTAAAATTAGCGAGCCAGGGGAAAAATCTCATCTCTAAATCACCAGATTCGACGTAAGCCTGCCGACATAGGTTCGCGATTCCCTTCTATCGTTAGATCTCGAAGTAGACGAAAATGCAACCTAAATTTGCAGGAGGAATTAGGTTCTAGCTTTTTTTTGCCAGCGGAGTAATTGAAACGGAGAAATATCTTCCGCGAGTCAATCTAATTCGAATTCAATACGGTATCAAAGTTACTTTTAAATGGGTATTACAACTGTTATACGATACAACATTATTTTATTCATTTTACCGATAGCCCTCATCTATAGACCACAAGTTCGTCTATAAAAAATGAATTATTTTATAGACTGTACAATTTAAAAAAAAAAAAAACAGCTTTACCTACGACAAAGACTGTATGAAGGACTCATTATCTCTGACAGCTATCATCTACAGACATCACGTTCACGTCACGTTCAACTACGAAAGATTAATTATATCATAGTCTCTCCAGATTAAAGAAGATCTTTCAACTATCGTACATACGGACTCTGTTTGCCGCATAAATTGCATGCAGCAGTGAATAAACATTGTTCGTCACCACCGTATATAATTTTCCTGAATCGATCACCGCGTTTCGCCGTCACCGCCAATTCCCGGTTTCGATTCAATGAGCTCCGCGGCATCGAAATAAAATTACAAACCGGGTCATCGATCGGTGGAGCCATCCGAATCGCAGATAGACTTCCCCGCTTCCGATTTTCTTCTGCTCGGCTGACGTTCGTTAGTTAGATAATAAACACGTGAGACAGCGCGCGTTGCTGCACGTCAGCGTGCGAAACGAGCGAACACGGAAAATCCGGTAGATAAATCAGTAGCCTATCCGAGAGGAAGCGGACGAGGAGAGCGGGCTGGCAAACGGAGGGGGCAGAGGACATCGTAAAAAATCAGCTGCGCCAGTTTTCGGTTCGCGTTGTTTTCGGCAATTTTTTTCCCTCCCCCGAATCCGCGGTGGGTCGAATTCCAATTTACGTTACGAAACATTTTCAAACGATCGCGACCAACGACTCGTATCCATTCTCTTGTAAATTTTCCATCGATTCAGTGAACAGTTTTGTCGTAGTGTCCCTTCGTATCGTGGGATACGAAGTTACGCGGTCCTGGAAAGTCCCGATAGACGCGAGAATGAGCCTCGTAGCTTCGAGATGTTGCAATAATTTTGAAGATAACCGCGAAAATATTGTGCCGTGTTAATGAAATTATGTCGTATGTTTTTGTGTGATACTGTGCACTATATATATATATATATACTGGATGTGAAAGAGGTAATTTGAAATTTGAGGTGTATATCGTTGACACCGTGGAATATTATTTCTATGGTACAAATGAAATATTGTTTCCTTTCGGTTGCGTATCGTTCGAATAAAATTTTGCTCGTCTCCACCGAATATGACTTCAAACTGGCTCGTCGCCGTTGGTCATTAATGCATCAGCCGTCTATTAAATCCGCAATTATTTGACGCATCGCTATATCTATCCTTGAGCGTAATATTTGCGCGACGGTCGCCCGTGTAAATCTCCGTCTGCGAATCGAATTATCATCTGATTACCTAGACCATTCATTGTAATTCGAATGGCATCGGGGCGTAAAATCGCGCGTGTGCTCCGAATCTCTCCCGAACCCCATCACCGGAGTATGTATATTTATACAGAAGAGTCGAATTCGAATTATGCGCCTCAATTTTACGGTTTCAATCGAGTCTCGACAGTGACTATTGAAACTAATGAATTATTTATCCGCTGGAACGTGGACCAACCGGGCGCGAAGATGACGCTCCAACCTTTCCTCCTGCTGGGATTGGATGTAATCGAATGCATTTTGCATTTTACCGTGCCATTTTAAATGTACCTTCGCACTTCCCGACATCTGGGACATTCGAGCTCGGACGAATAATTTTTTATCGTTTAGACACTGAATACATTTCGACAGGTAGGGATGAAAAGCGTCGAACGATGATAATGAGACGTAGTTTATTTAGAAGTGTCTCGAGGAGCATGACTTTGATATCTATGCAAATATTTTCATTATAAATTCGCAAAGTTTATCGACAATTTCTCGATAGACGAGTTGGAAATATTTTCGTCTTGGATATTTCAGCAATAACATCACATATTGGAAGTTATCAGTTTGCAGTGAACTATAATGAATAGTAAAGTTTATAATATAATAATAAAGTTTATAATAACTGCCTTCCTTCTGGGAATTCTAGATGTAGAACTACGCGGATATCACAGAAATTCAACAAGTTTCTAATCCTCTATAACTAGCCTTCGTTAATATTCATTAATCGTTACCAATCTTCATAAATCTTCGTCAATTTTCAACAGTGCTCATCGATATTCAGCAGCCTACATTAATCTTCGCGAATTTTCGTCAATCTTCATCAGTATTGTTTAATCTTCAGGAATATTTCACAATACTCACGAATCTTCGTAAATCATTATCAATTACCACCAACATTTATTACTAATCCGTAACACTCGACAATCTTCATTAACACTCATCGACATGCATCAACCATCAACCACCACCAAACACAATTTTATAACACGATATTTCTCAACTAAATAACAAACCATTAAGATTGAATAGCGTCATCGAAAAAGGGTGATCCACGACGATACCTAATTATCATTTCAGAAATCACTCGCAACAAAATTAGAATAACATTAGGACACGCGTATAAAAAATACCAACCACTCCTATACAACGATTTGAATACACCTGAATATTTTTTAAATTTTAACACATTCGCGACTGCTGACGTGAATTTGTACAAGAATACTCAACCATCATTTTAGGAATCACTCGAAACAAAATTAGAATAATATTAGAAGGACAATCGTATAAAAAATACTCCTACACAACGATTTCGATACGTCTGAACATTTTTCTCCGCGTTACATAAAATAAAAAAAAACCCTACAAAAGATATTGCACTAAATCAATGCTCCAATTAACACGAGTATCCGTTCTCCATTTTGATCTGCCGACCAAATTACCAAAATACCGTCTCTTCCGCGATCACCTCGTTCAATTAGTTATGAGACACGTCGTCTCGCAGTCATTCTAGAAGAACCATCCACTCGAAACGGGAGGGATGGTGTTTCCGGAAATTAAGATAAACGCTTTAAAGCCGATCGAACGACAACGGGATTTTGTTCGTAGGGTAAAAAGGTTAGCGCCGGCGAATGAACGGAAACGCGAACATTAAATCGGTAATGCGATAATGCGTATCCGGTGCGATGGGAGTAATTCGGAATATAACGAGTTTCAATTAGGCGGGTCTGGTAACGGAAACGGCAACGAGCTCTGACCGGCGCTTACGTATATGCAAATACCAGGGTTTTGTACGGCTACGAAAATATTCCAGCGTGGGGAAATTGTTTAACCAGCGATATTAATAAGGGGCTTCCGTGCGATAATACGCGTAATTGATCGGCAACGGTGGAAATTACCGGCACAAAGAAAGACGCCCGGCGAAATAATTTTACAAAGTCGATCCGTTCTGTTCGCGAAACACCGAACGGGCTCTTTTACCTTCCATTGATATTGTAGCTTCGTCGCGCGCCATTGGATTTGCGTTCAATTTTCGGTCGAGTTCCTTTGTTCGCGATTCTTTTCCCGGAAATTGGAAATGGGAATTACGCGATGAGCGTGTAATGCGATTTTCTGCTGTAACGTGATTTGCGCGATCAGAAAGAGAGAGAGAGGGGGAGAGAGAGAGAGAGAGAGAGAGAGGGGGGGGGGGGGGCGCGTCAGCGGTCGCGAATGTGTTAAAATTTAAAAAAAAACGACGAGAACTTAGTTGCCAACCAAATAGTTGCCCCAAAACCAAGTAACTGACTCCTCCGTTCGATCTCCGGCTGAAAACGATGATTTCGCCTAAGATGATCGTCCCTCTCAGCCAGGAATTCCGAAATATGCGAAAATCTCATTGCAGCTTCGTTCAAATTTCACGGTGGCGCGATAGCCGCGCGAAGAAAAAACAGTTTAGAGGGAGTTTCGCCGGTGAAAATGGCCGGCACCCCGCGGGTCCCCTCCATCATTTCCACGAGCGTGCTTTCGGATTGCATTGTAGTTTCCGGAATTCAGCCGGAACGAGGCTACGAGGGAGTAGGAGTAGGAGTAGGAGTAGGAGGAGAGGAGGGGAGGTAAAAAAAGCTCCAACGATATTCGTGCTCGCGACTCGCGCGTATAACGAAATGGACACGAAGGTCTCCGCTTGCGTGGGCGCAGAGGGGGGACGGTGGGTGGGTCGCGATAATTAGTTTTTGCGCGATCGCGAAATTCCCCGAAGGACCTTTCGACCCGCTGGCCAATTCTCCCTGCTGCGGCAAATACTCGATATTGCGCGCCAGCCAAAGGGTGTCGCGGTTTAATTGAACCCGTCTCGTCGAAAGAGCTCGCGACTATATTCGTCTATCCTCCCCCTTCCCTTCACCTTTCCGCGCCAGAGATCGTTTCGGTGTTTCGAAATTTCCCCCTGGTTAGATTATTATCTGTTTACTTCGATCGTCCCGTGATTGAATGCTTCGATTAATCGGGGAGTAATTCCGGTTTCTGTGTTCGTAATTGGTTAATCCTTGATTAGAAAGGGGTGGGTGGGAGGGGTTAATAGTTATTTTTGAGCGTTTTGGAAAAGTTGCGAAAAGATCATGGAACGTAGTTTTTATTAGTCTCGTTTAGATTTTGTTTCAATTATATCGACGTCGAATTACATTTTCAAATATATGTGAATGTATATCTCGAGTCGTATTTTGTTTTTGGAAACAATCGTACGATAGGATCGTTCGCAAACACTAATGGTGTGATGTAGGTGGTATATAATAAAAGGTAAATTTCCATCGCTGCGCGACAAACGATAGACGAAGCGCGATTAAAATCGACAATATAAAGTATCGAATATCTGTCAAGAGGCGATTCGATTGAACTCGAAGACTCTTAATTAGAAGGTTTCACGTGCGTTCCCGTAATTACATAGCTTTTAACGATCCGCTAATTAGACAGCCGACGTTAATTACGCTCATACTCGAAAATTTCCACGACAACAATAATTAACATTGCTGGTCCGTCGTCCGTATTAATTAAAATTCGGTTTATTCGGGTTTGTTGTTTAACCGCAGCAGACTGCTTGAAAAATCAGTCTGTCGAAATTAACCATCGGAAAATGGCTTTTGTTGCGCGAGTAAATTACGTAAGAAGATATTCATCACCGCCCTTCGTTTAAATTCAGTAATTTAATTACGAATCATTAAATATATAATTTATCAACAGGTACGTGTCCGATAGTTTCAAAATATCCCACCACGGAAAATGATCTTTCTGTATTAGTTCTGTATACGGCCCTGAAACGAATTTCGAACATTTTAACTATTTCTCCTGAATTAGTTATAACACGATGTTAACTTTCTCAAACTTTATGTAATTATTAGAATCAAATTGTAATATCAATTTTTTACCGAATGAGTGAAAATAAATCTGAAATAAAATTCGTATTTATGCCATCGACTCATTTTTTGATACTGTACTTAATTAAAGTATAATTTAATCGAAACAAGGGGCAGAAAATGATGTTTCGCCTAAGAGGCTAACGCTCCATTGGACGTCGCGTGAAAAAATAGTTCGACGTTCGTGAAACTTTCATTTAGTTGTTTTATCTCCAACGATTGATGTCCGCTCTCGTTTCGCGGACGCGTAACTGCGAGTCGGGTTGTTTTGCTTGATTTCTTCAACGCGCTCCAATTAGTTGCGTTTACGAATATTCTGTCAACTGAGCGAATAGTAATTACTATCGTTGCAACGTTTACCGATAACGACAGCAATTTTTGTCCCTCCCGCCACCCCCAAACCCCCGAACGTCGTTTTGCTCGTCAAGTGAGAACTCGACGCTTATAATTATCGCAGTTATCCAATTAATTAATCCGACCTTTTCGCGGGATTGGGAATTCCCTCGAATTACTCCTAATACCCAGAAAAAAAAAGCTTCGGTTGGAATACAGTCCGGTATCGACGAATCGAAATTAGAAACGAAATGGAAAATATTTCCAGTTGTAGAGATCTCTTCTTACGAGAGGCTTCGACTTATAGGAGCACGACGAATAAAATAAAATCCCATTTGTATTCACGAGAAACTCTACTGCGGTTCATTTGCCCGCTGGTCTGCGAATACTTATGCTAATGCATATTCTAGAAATAAATGTCCAGAAGATGTGCACTTATATGCAAATGTTCCGAGTGCATATGCATTTATATGCAGATTTAATTCAAATACGTATGACGTACAGAGATATGCGGGATATAATAGGCGGGTACATCGTCATCGTTACATCATCGTCGCTGTATCTTCGTTTCATCGTCATATGTCGTCACGCGTTATCATGTATCGTCATATGTATCGCGATACACCATCGTTAACCTTTTGGCCGCGAAGACTTTATACTTTAAGAAAAAAAATGAAACGCATCGTCAGGTGGCAGTTACTCGTTTACAATTAAATATTTATAAACATTATCGGTTCTTTGATGGATTGGTAGGTATCGCAGGATCCTACTACGTGTCTCTACAAAATCTGAAATATATAATTATATCAAAATTCAATTGAATTTCGGGAGAAAGAACTCTTAAGTTTTCAATTTTGATTTTTGAAACTTAACTTCGGACGAGTACAGTGGAAATATAAAATATTTTCGTCTTGTCGTACTCTATGAGGCAATATTTTTGAAAAATTCGCGATTCTAATCCCCTAAGTTTCTTTCTAGTCTCAACTAGACCTAACGTAAGAGCACAGCGACATTTATCAAAGTATCAGCTCCCTGCGCAATTTACATCGAACGAACAAACTCCGTTGCTCGTACTATTTAATAACAGAGACTAGAGTATTTCGGAATATCGGCAAACCATATTGTTTTTCAATCGAATATCGAATATGGAATAGGTCTTCTCTCCTTTCTCCCGAGATAATGAGCGTATCTGATTCATTCGCGATCCGTATACGTATAACACGATTCCGTGGAAATCACAAATAGTTTACAGAATCGAATTACAATGGAAATATCGCGCAGCAATTATCGATAAAACCAGAAACACTGGACGGAGAGTATTGTACCAAGAGCAACAACGCGACGAACGTTTTCTCTTTGAATCCGATTTATTTCAATGTTATTTCTCTCCGCGACGCAGTTATTTGTTCGTATCGCCAATCTCGTTGCTGTTACACCGATATATATATTGACATTAATACGACGGGCTCTTTTGAACAAATAATTGGGCGGTTTAATCAGAGAACAGACGGCTGCGAAAAATACCACGAAACGTTCTTCTTCCAGTTTGTCCGTTCGTTATAATCACGATGGCGTGCTTATAAATCAAAGAGAATTAGTCAATTCGGAATTACAGAAACATCAGAATTTAGAATTTTAAGTAAATGAATTTACCAACGCCAATTTTGACACATTTATTCAAGGATGTTTCCTACGCATGAAATGGATTTGTTTACACAAATTTACCTAACACATTTGTTCCAAGACCATGAAAATTACATTTCATTGTTAATTATTCCAGAGCAAACAAGTAAATACAATTACTAAATACGCTGTAACTTCACTTGAAGATTTGTTTAAACATCGACAGGATTATTAGAGTTGTCCCTTTGGAATGATTGTTAGGTAATTTGACTAGAAGTAATATTGGTGGTGCAATGCTACTCTTATTTTGACCACAATGGCACTCAGTTCCCTGAGATCGTCGATGTAGCAATTATTGCTCCGTATTGGATGATAGAAGTTTGGCTTGCTCGGTGAGCTGCAATTAATCAACTCGAGTACTGTCCATGCACAGACAATAGAGATTTAGAAGGGTTTCTCACCGACCAGTGTGTGGATAGATGTCGCTTGCAACCTAATATTGTACTGAAAGTTGGTAGTACAGTTACAACTACGGATGCACTGATTGGGTGTATCTCAACTAGATACCCTAAGTAACCAACCTAGTAATTTTCTTCAACTTTCGTTTTGAATGATCACTTAATCGATAAGACAGGTTGTTTTGTTGGTAAGGTAGGACACATTGTTGGTCAACTAGGAAATCACTTAATCGATAAGACAGGTTGTTTTGTTGGTAAGGTAGGACACATTGTTGGTCGACTAGGAAATCACTTAATCGATAAAACAGGTTGTTTTGTTCATAAGATAACGCAAGACTCGATTAATCCAAACGAACTTTAAATTAATTGGAATATACACTACCAAATCTTTCGCCTAGAAATCTTGGACACAGAAATTTGTCCAATTTTGATGGGTGGGAGGGGTGTGGTGTATCGAAAAGCGTGAAAACCACTCTCGAAAATCGATCAAGCTCGAAAAATTCGTTTCGTCCTCGGAGAACGCAAAAAGACTACAATTAATCGTCACGTTGAAATAACGTTTTTTTTTCCCACCCGCGGAAAAAATATCGTTATCGCGGGAATGAATTTCGAGCGATTTCGACGTGGAAATTCGTATGATCGACGTAATTCCGGCGCGGTGATGTACGCGCCAATGAAATCGCGCGGTAGTCCCGGCACGGCTCATAAAATATCTATAAACCGAGTTTCGGCCACCGAATTGAACGCCAGGGTAAACGCCGTATTTTCAGGCCTGCCTGCATGACATCTCGGTAATTGAATCATACTTCCGGTCCGGCACGACGGTTTTATAGCCGCGGTGCTCCCTGCCGCGCAATAAATAAGGGATGGTCCGATGAAGCTTAAGGGCTCATCGACCGCTGGAATGGCCTTCCTGTGCAAAAGATCATTCGACCAAACGACGATTCTGTCGTTTGAAGTGCGGTGATTAAAACGATGAAATTCATATTATACAGGGATTGACTGAAATAGAAATTTTGAAAAATTATGTAATCTGGTACTCGCGATAAGGTAGAGCGTTCCGTAGGTAATGTAGTACATCCTGACGACAAAACTCGGCAATGAAGAACCCTAATTGATCGATGAACTTACCAACAGAGTTCTCTACCTTGCCAATAGAACGATCTGTCTTATCGACGAACTGTTCTACATTACCGAGTCACGAATGAAAGAAAAACTGACCCTCGATGTATATCATTTCTATAAATAATGTCGATAAAGTTCGTAACAAATACTAAAACTGTACGTAGTTAATTCATTTGGTATGCGCTAAAGCGAACCAAGTAAAAGGAATTCTCTCATTCTCTTCGGCTTACAATGGTTCTCGGATTGACATGGGAGGGGGACGAGAAATAACGAATCGAGGAGTTTTCCGGAGTTTCTGGCTGAAACAAAAATCGATCGGTGAAACTTCAATCGAATCCTTCGACGGAAAGCATCGGCGAACTCGGAGACACTGGACCAGGCACAAGGAAGGATGCGTTTTAATTATCGGTAACAACTGGCAGTCCGGTCGGAGACAAAGAACGACGGAGACAAACGGAGAAACAAGAAAAATGGTTTGAACTTTCCTGGATGGACGAGACCGGGGACACTCCACAGACTTCTAAGACGAAATGGACGCTTCCTTTTCGATGATTATTTCGTTGATTGGACCTTGCATCTTAACTTGGATGTTATTTTATCGATACTTCGGTTCAACGAGGAAGGCATCGTTCTCGTGCTCGCCTTTCTGATTTTTATAAAAGTCTGGATCGTTGTAGAGGGGACAAAAATAGGAACACATTTCTTCGGCTGAGGTAATTTATAATAAAGAGGTAGTTCACCCTTCCATAGTTTGCAAACCTTAATCAACGCATTATTAATTACATTCACTGTATCCCACGCCACGAAACCTCGCGCAAAATTTGTTTAAAGGTCTTCCTTTCAACAGCATCAAAAGGCTGAATACTTCGAGGGGTATTTCAATCTCTAAATTTAAACTACTGCTGCAAGCAAATAAAAAAGTACAAACCCCGCAAAGTTTCATTGAAATCTAGGAACGGGTTTCGCTGATGTTCCTTGCAAAAAAAAAAAAAAAAAATAAGAAAAAAGAAACGTATTCTAATTTCGCAAAAGTGATAAACAAACGAGCAAACTGCGAGGTAACGAAACGATGCTAAGCAAACGGCGAAAGCGCCGAAAGTTGAACGGAATACCTCCCGGTTTTTCGAAGTATTTACGCGTGGAAATTAAGTTGGATGTTCGGGGGAACGCTGTCCAAACTTTTCGGCCCGCGACGCCGTCGAACAAAGTGAGGCACAGCCGTTCGAATTATCGGATTCTGAACACGCGCGAAAATCGAGCCACGAATGTATTTGGAAACTCTCCGAATGCGCGCCCAGCTTTGTGCAACACGCTCGAACATTCCAGTCGTTTAATCTCGCGGTAGCCACGGAAAGTAACGAACGAAGAGGGCCACTGCTCGTCTGGGAACGAACCATTCCACGAGTAAACAGGAATTAAACTGATCCGGTCAAATATCTCACTCAACGAATGTCAGGCGAACAGTTTTATTCTCCGCTTTATAGAGGTATCGCTTCCGAAGGTATCCATTAAGCGTGCTTGGTACTTTTGTGGGAATAATACGATTTCTGATATTATTAATGGTACGTCTGTATCATTTACCTCTTTTATTTTTAATATATCCTTTTTCTTAGATAATTTTATTCAATATCATTTGCAAAGAAAATTGCTGACATGTGCATTTATCTTTTCTCTGTGTTATTGTTATTTCTTAGTTATCTAAAACGTCTGTGAACCTCTTCCAGAGGTTCTTTATATTTAATAAATTACTCGAATTATCTTCAGTTACTACGCATACAATTTTTAATGAGATTCAACTACTTCCCCCATTAACTCTCATACCTTTACTCACGAAATAGTAAAATTTCGCTAAATTTTCGAAAATCAGCCCGCGCAATTTGATCTCCCTCTTTTACCTGCACATTTGCCTGCCCATTCACCAGCGTCCCGCGAATATTCGTCTTCCAACAAATTCGCCGCTAACGTGTCATTCCGTCCACGTGGTCCGACGATTTATTTTTCTAAATCGTGGAAAAATCCCTAACACGCCTTTCACGCTCGAAGCTCGGGGGAAAAGAAAGCCCCGTAGGAACAAGCAGACGAAACAATCTTCAGCTTCCCGGACAACAAGCGCACTAATCGGATAAGAGCTCGGCACAACACGTTCTCGAGATTCTTCGGCTACCGCTGAGAGACTCCGGGTACAGTTTGTCGTATAATCTTTGCAAAATACACCACGTACCGTGAGGGAAACTGTGGAATTCTGAAAAAATGTAGTATATATATATATACGCGTTCTCTGAAGACTGTTATTATTTTAAGAGCCAAGTATGGAAGATGTAAAATGGGAGAAAACGTTTGTTAAGGATTGATCTTGAATGAGAATGTATCAGAGGGAACATCGGTGTAATTTCATCGCCTAAGTAATTTCCCACGAATCAGATCAACTTTCGTGAACGTGTCGCGACTAAACTCTTACGTGGCGGTCTCTACTTAAGCTAGAGACTCTCTAGCTTAAGTCTCGTTTCCTGAACGAAGTTTGCAGAGGTCAGGGATGCGGTTAAGCGAGAATTACGCGACAGCTCATCACGCGTTATCACTGTCCTGTTCGTTTCACGAAGCCAAGGTTTGTGGAAACGACCACCAAGACACCCGGCGTCTCCGTCACGTAAACACCGAACGCGTCGTCTAGTTCCTCGCGTGAATTAGGAAGCTAGCTTTCGTGCAAGGCTGGGTAGCCGTCTTTGAAACTCGTTTTCGGCGAGGCCGAACGTTTCTATTAAGGTGAGGAAATATTGGACGACTCTGTAACTGTAGCAAAGTAGAATTTCAAGCATGAAAGTGCATTGAATTATGGGGGAGAGATTCTTTGCAACCATTAACCGTTCACCAGAGTGTCGTAGATTATATTACGAAATTTTTAACCTTGATTTGATTAGCGAAAACTGTACCAGAAAAAGAATTTCTAGCACGAAAAGGACCCCTTCTATTTTTTCTATTCAATCATTTTTAAGATCTATGAGAATAACATTTATTCATATCTCGCGCAACGCTGTTCCCAAACAACTAGCAAGCTACCAGTGTTATTCATTAATTATTCGGTGCACTGAGCGTGGCTAACAAACTTTCCAGTACAGTCGTTCGAAAATACTATCGCTAAGAGTGGCCGGTGTCGAAACTTTTCAAGTTCCGACGATGAGTTGGTGGAAATAGGTAAAGTTCACCACTGGGGGCCACAGTCAACTTTATAATTCATGACATAATTTTTTCCAGCCTTTCTAAAGTTACGCGAGTGGAGACCCGGTTGAGTCCCCGGTTGAAAGTTCAATTATGAAACCCGTAACTTTACATCGCTTATCACGCTCGTGAACGTAATTGCATAATGCGTGGAACACGTTATGCAGAGTGTCCTTGTTATTAGTGGCGAGGCGGGTACAATTCCAGGGCTGGATTCGGGGCACCGATGCGAAGAAAGAATAAACGCGTGTATGTGAATATTCGAAGTTAAAATTATTTCCAGGCTTTCAGATGATAAGATGAATTAATTAATCGCACCCATTTTCGCTAAATTACCACTTATTTATTTATATTCGAATCTTTGTTTGCACAATTTTCTTGTAATCTACGCTATTCATAGAGTTCCTTTGAAAACTATTTTCCATGTAAAAATTCTCTTATTTCGTATCAAAAGCTTCTGCCTCGCCTTGCTATCTCCTCTAGATAACAGAGACCTCGCTATTGTTTAATAATAATAATAATAATAATAATAATAATAATAATCATGCCTGTCGTTTCTACAAATCACCCTATACTTTCCCTCAGACCATAGACGCTAACCATAAAAAATGTCATCTAAATTGGACGAAATATATCACTCGTTATAAACAAATCACAAGCACACAAATTTCCGATCCTACGCGAATAATTCAGCCGACCGTCTGTTCCTTTGGCAAAATGCTCCCGAGGCATCGGAACGTAAAGAAATAATAAAACGAAACAATTTCAAGGAACTTTAACCGTTTAATTTCTCCGATTTCAAACGAGGCGAGGTCCCTCGGTACCTTTGCCGCGTCTGAGCCGAACAACTCGAGCACTTTATCCAGAATCAACTTGTCCACGACTTCCTCCGATTTCGACACAAAGCTGAAACGTTCGCGGACGGAGGGGAAGCAGCGAGCTGCTCGGGAGAGCAATTGGTCGAAGAAAGGCGCGGGAAACGAGGTGGAATCCAATTTGAAACGGCATTATCCTTGACGAGTGAGGCGATGCGTGATGATTTTCCGAAATGACCGCCGCCCCGCGGAGAACGGTTCAATTTCCGTCCAGGTGCACGCCCGCATAGCGCTCGATACCGGTGGCGCATCGCAAATTTACAAAACAAGCCCGGCTAAATGACAAACGCTAATGCGAAACGATGCCTCGATTAAATGGACCTATGCAAATCACATTTTCCTACCGCGTCCTCTACTTATGCGTACGTTACATCGGAACAACGTATGAACTCGCGACCACGATCGCCAGCCGACGGATATATGTAGATTTCCTTAATTAATCGAATCGCGTGCCTTCGGATTCGGTTGCTCGTCCGAAACGAGCGCTAACTGAAACTGCCAACCATTTTTCGAGTGCTTTCGCAACGCGCAATTGCCGTAACTGCACAAAGGGTCCAGCAGGATCTAACGGGGCGTAACGCGTGGGATTTTTGTTTCTTTTTAATTATTCAACCATGTTCCAGGACTCCGTTCTGAAACTTTTAAACGTCTCAATAACCTTAAATAACCGATCATCATTCCTGATTTTTTTGACAGGTGTCGCTCGCAGCGACACAGAATTATTTATTCTCCACCCTTGATAATTAAGAAAATACCTTGGAAAAAATATACGAGACGCAGCGTATAAGTACGAATATCTTCCCTTTTGCAGAATTTAAATATCTGAAATAGTAACCGTAGTAAAAAAAATAATAAAGTTGTCTAATTAAAACGCAATCTAAAAGCTTTCGACCTCTGCTGCGATTCTTTTTCGAACAGACATTAAATTCAAATTTCTACGTTTTCGTTCATAGTTCAGGGTCTTCTGTATGAGTCTGTCTATGCGAAGTTCAGTTACAGTACAAAATAATTTCTAATAATTTACGAGATGCTAATGAAAGAAAAGATATATGTTCTAGCAAGACTAACGGACTTGTTCCTTTTTCATAGTTATTCAGGAGCTCTGTACTTTCGTCAAGCAAATTTTAAATTCTCCGGTTAACCTATTTGATATCGTCGCGGATCTTACCAGATTCATCCCCTCGCACGGCACAAGGGAGTGTAAAATAAAATAAACATGAGAATACGTTTCAAAGAGGTTTCCGTGGCGGCGAGCAAGTCACTCTTGTCGTCATATTATATAATTTATGTAAACTCGTTTCAGACAAGATTTCCTTAAAAAGTAACCGAGGAATTCAGGTACTCTCTTTTGGTCGGTTCTACCGGCGTAATTCTCCCCCAGGAATAGTTTTATCCCGGCAAAACGAAATGCTGGGGAACTGGATCCGCGTTCAAAGCGATTCTCCTGCGCAAATTATTCTAGTGTCTCGTTTCAAACATGTATTTCCTTGTTTAGCGTATTTTTGTCGACACGCCACGGGAATGGACGGATAAGAATTCTGTTTTAAGAGCGAGGGAGAAATTCTAACGAAGACTCTTTCATTTTCGAAAGTATGCATTTGAAGTACAAATAAAACAGTACTCGATGCGTTCAAAAAATACTGTTTAATTTCGCTCAACCGAACGGCGACGCGGAAGCTGAGAAAGAGTGTATTTTATTTTGAAATTTGGATTTTTATTGGGATTCCAATGTTCGAGAAACTAATGGACCGATACTCGGAGTTTGAGTAAATTGTTTTATATCTATTAATTCTGGGCCACCCTGTATATCGAAGTTCAGTCACGAACTTCTCCAAGTTCCTACAAATGGTCCTTCGCAGAATCGAGCACACAAGTTCTACACAGTCCTCGCATCAAACGGTATATCAGCGTCATGCGGGCAAGCGCGGAGGTGCGTCGATGAGCACACGCGAGACGTATGATCCGCTTAGGTAGATGACGCCGCATCTTCGCATATCCCGCAGGATTTCCAGGGTGCGCGGACGATTCAGACGAATAACGTATGCGTTGTCGCGGAGGCGCACACGTGCACCGACATGCAAGCCCGGCCTCAGCAAGATGCGCCGGACTTTTGGCACTTTCCCGAATGTATTCAGGCCGCCGCGAAATTGAATTCGGTGCGTCCCGACCCGGCATACCGTTTTCTTGGCAGATTTTATTACCGTCGTATACAGGACTCGGCTGAAAGGGTTACGGCGGACGTTTGAAACGAAGCATGGGCCATTATTACGGGTGGCGTGACAGCTGTGACCGTGGGTGATCACTCTTTTGCCGGTGGCACTTGTCTTTTGTTTCGTTTTTGTCTGTCGACATGGCAGGACAATTTTTTAGAACGTGTATTGAACTTGGGATGTTTAGTGCTTGGGGTCTCTCGAGATTCCAATTTTGAATTTTAGGACGTTTAGTAGACTTGGGTCTATTTTTGAGGAACTCAACTATCGGGATCCTTCGAGACCATTTTTCAATTATAGGAGATATGTTAATCCTAGGATGAAGTGTGCCAAGAGGATGTTTAGGCTATGGATAAGATGATACGTGTGACTGTTGACCTTTTCTTTGATAGGAGTAGTTGTTCTCTCTATCTCGTCTTTGACTGCCACTTTGACAGAATTATTATTTGGAACACCCCAATTTTTATTGCTATTATGTACCGTGCAAAAATGAAACAATTATTAAATTCAAAAGCTACAAAAATTGCACAAACTGAAACTGCTGGATCTTGTGACGCTCGATGATAAATTTGACCAGCTCTGAATTAGGTTAATGAGTCGTCGGAGTGAAAGTAATTCTTCTCTGCTCCGCGACATTAAATAGAATTACGAGTAAGTAATACCGAGTGTGGTATCGTGGTAATCCTGTTAACGAGTAAAAATATTTGACAAAAGTAATTTGCAGTCCCTAAAGTTTGCCCCATTCGATTCAGCAGTCGCTACAAAGTAATCGAATAACGCGGACGGCATCGATACAGAGGAAACCAACATTCCGCAATTAAGTTAACTGAAATTCATTTACTCGTGCCAGTATTCACGCTGAATTTATATTCAAATTAATTCGCGCACGTAGTTGTACGTTACTCCAGAAGAAAAAAAGAAAAAAAGTGAAATACATCCGTCATTTCGATTTCAACGATCGTTTATCGGTTTCAAATCATTACACGACTAACATTACATCTTTTCTTCATCTTTACGTCTTTATTTCCGTTACGTTCATCTTCTACTCCACATATTTACGTTTTAATCTAAAGAGGCACATTCACGCGATATTTAATTTTTCACAATTTTCAAATAATTATTCTAGGGGAATTATTCAGAATACTAAAATAATATGGAATTGTTACGAATAATAACAAAATACTGTCTGCAGTAAACTCCGTCAAAATATTTGAGAACCCCTAAGGTACGTTCGAGGTTTTGCTATCGACTAACCCAGGAATTAGGTGTGTGATCAATGAAGGAGTGAGATCATCGTCGCGCAATGACACTGCAGAGAAGCTGATACAGGAAGCACCATTCGCTAGGCGTATAAGAGTTGCCGATGGTGAGCATAATCCGTGAACGGTCACGCTCGTAAACAACTTTGAGCGAACATATATCCGCCCACCTAAGCAACCTAGCTATCCTAGTTCGCGCTATACGCCCTTTCCACCCACCCTCGTCACCCACCTTTGCGCCACGATGGACAGTGTAACAAGGATTTGCAATGGTAACGACGATGTTTCGGTGTCTCCTAAAAGAGCGGCTCGCCACACGTAGCGTGGCCTTATTCAGAGTTCCTCAAACATATTCCTTGAAATGCACGAAACTTTGCAGTAAGTGAACGTATTAACAAGGAGATGCTTCTTAATGATTACCTTCAGCTGTTTGGAAGTATTTAATGGGTGTAGAATATCGACAAATGTTTGACATTTTCAAGTTTATACATTTCAAGATTAGATTCATAATTAGCGACCTCGCAAACCCCGGAATATCGAGTTTCGTCCAAATCGAGTCACTTTTTATATTTTGCTACGCCATATTGGATCCGCCATGTTGAATTTTTACATTTCAAGATCAGATTCATAATTAGCGACCTCGCAAACCCCGGAATATCGAGTTTCGTTCAAATCGAGTCACTTTTTATATTTTGTTACGCCATATTGGATCCGCCATGTTGAATTTTTACATTTCAAGATCAGATTCATAATAGAGCGACCTCACAAACCCCGGAATATCGAGTTTCGTTCAAATCGAGTCACTTTTTATATTTTGTTACGCCATATTGGGTCCGCCATGTTGAATTTTTATATTTTAAAATATGCGAATATACGAGATTCGAAATTTGAACATTCGAGCAGAAACTGCGATCCATTACAGGGGGAGCAATATTGTTTGCGTATGACGCACACCCTAATTTCGACGTTTGAACAGTTTTAAACTATATTTGTTTGCGGTTTAAATATGGCGCATTTAATTCATCCCTTTTTCCAATAACCAGCCATCCGAATAACTAATATTTGGTTAATCAACGTTCTCATCAATCGATATTTCACTGTATTTATAAAACTACCACTGGAAAATACTCTTACACACTTACTCTTTACTCTTACTCTTTAAATACTTCTCTAATTCCTGTAATTATTAGAGGAATTAATTATTAAAGGAATTTTGCACTCCGTTTGCGCTCTGCAAACTATTGTGTAGTTTATGTTTCAATAGTTTGGTTTACAACTACGATATACATTTTTATTCAAGTAAATACTCTAGTAAATTCATATTCTTTTTACGTTCAATCATTAACAATGAAAAATAAGGAATGATCAAGCTGTATATCTTTTAATAAATTCATATACGTTAACAAGATTTATAATAAACACACATACATAATAATTTCAATCAATTCCTCGGTATATTTAAACATTAGTTTCAGCAAATTTCCTATTAAATCTACTTATCAATTTTAGTCAATTCCTTTCACATACATTAATTCGAAACATTCTATTGCAACACGTAAAATAAAGTAATCGTCTCTCTTTAATCTGTATGCATGCAAGCCCGCCCTTGCCTATTTTTACCAAACACCGTCTATTGACAAAGACATCCCCGTCAACTATATTGCCAAGTTTAATGAAACACCCCATCCACTATAACAAGAGTAACAAGCGGCCTGGGACAAAGGGTTGAAACCTGTCCGCCATCCATTAACGCTGTAAAAGAGGAAGAGGGCGACAACGTCCTCAAGGTTCTCGCGATCAAACGGATGTCAAGTTCAGCAGGGCTACAGGCTATTTCGCGGCGGGTCGAAGAGGTTTCCTATTTTTCATAATGGAATAATATAGCGGTTATACTCACGAGATGAGAGTCCCTCGTGGTGAAAGTGATTGGGTCCGAGGCTCTTGGCTCCCGACAGTGGAAATCTATTTTGCCCCAAGCGGCAGCGCCCGCGGCTCCGCTTATGGCCGCCTCGATCAACTCCATTTTCACCTTCTCCGTAATGAATTCGACCTGCAAAAAACAAAACGGAAAAACATTTTCGTTACTTCGACCCCATGGCAACGCGAGCGCTTCGATTCCACGGAGCGATATCTAACGGCTTCGGTATTTTTATATTTAATCCGGGTGAACGAAACGTAAATTCCTCGGCGAGATCATTATATCGATATCCATCGGTTTTCAATAATACGCCGAGAAACGAGCTGCCATTTTTCGGAGCAATTTCAAAGTCGCTTCGTTAGCTGCTCATAGAGGCTCTGTGGCAATTCTGACGAGTAGGAGCGTGCGGACTCGTCTTCTAAATTGCCCGGCAAAAGAAATATTCCTTTGAGATTATGGTTGTTTCAGCAAAAATCGACATTATGTAATGTGTAAGAATATGTAAGACATACATATAAAATAATGTAAGACATGATATATATATATATATATATATACATATATATATATATATATATATATATATATATAATATTGATGTTAATATTTAATTTTAATTTTTCACGTTTTAATTTTGTTCATGAGAATATAAACAGGAACAAATAATCCTATAGGTGTTCTGCAATAAGTAAATAAATATACATGGTTATTTATGTATAGAACAAGCATAGACTTATTTTTTCCTGTTCATAGTCTCGTCAACAAAAAGGTACGACGACTAATAACGCATTACCAATTTATCACGTTTCGATTCTCGTTTATATCCAGTCTTTGATTGAAAATATATACATGTATATACACAGTCCTCAAAATTTTGCCTAAAATATATTTGACGTTTACTAGAATTATGTTGAACGAAGTTATTTTGAATGCGATTATTTCGACGAATGAAATCCAATCTGTAAAAGCGAATTGGGCGAATGGAAAGTAAATATTTGAAAACAATCGTAATCACAGCTACAGATTCGCCAATCGAATGATAATAGAAGCGTTAGCAATATCGATACAAAGTTAGCAATTAAGTACAGGTTGCGGAGCACAGAACAATTTCGCGTATTTTTGTTTGGCATTCGAATCGCACGACGAATGGTACAGGGGCAATTGAAAGGTAGATTCAGTTACACGATTATTAACGTACACATTAACATAGTAATTACGTATTAGCCAAGATTTATGTCTTTTATTGATCGCAGGCAATCGCGATTTACTCTCCCCGCGAGGGAGGCGGACATCATTTACCTCCTGGCCGTTAAAACCGCGACCGGTTAAAATTCGTTGCGTTTTTCAAATAGATTTACGATCGTTCCTTTTCAATGCCTCGCATGAACAATGTAATCGACCTAATTAATCGATCGGGTACTTATTAGTCGATAATAAAAGAGACAATTGGGGTCGCTGGTAGATCGATTATCAAAGTGGAACCGTGGGGACGGAAAAGATTTATTATCAATAAAATTTGCGACTTTAATTCGTGACTGTTAATTGAAATTAAACCGGTATAATTTACTCTCTCTCTATAGAGAGTAATTCTCTCTAAAAATACAACTTTAAAACAAAGCAAGAGAAAATTTCTATAACATTTCAGAAAAATCTTTCTCCTCGATCGTGTTTCCACTACCAACAAATATTAATTTAATCCTAATTCCTAACACTTTTAACTCGTACAAACGACTGTTTTCGTTTATTTAACATTCAGAATTATTTCTTAGGGCTGCCACCCAAATGAAAATTTGTCAATCGAAACGCTAAAGCTAAGCAGAAGCTAAAACAGTTCTTAACCCACCCCCGACTCTAGCGTTAAACGTCTTATCGAACTTTCCAAAGGTATGACGTGGTTCGCGACGACAGCAGCTATTAGATTCAAAGCGACGTAACTCTTCATTAAGATATCTGGCCAATATTCGACTATTCACACACGAAGTTTCGACGAGCGTCGACAAACGGGAAGACGGGGTGATATCGAGCGGAAAGCGTGCGCTGGAAGCTACTGGATCCATCAAAACCTCGGAAACCGCGGGAGACGGTATTATTTCAGTACCGGTTGGGTCTTGTTTAAATTCGACGACGGAGAGTTGTAACAGACCTCTGTATCCTAGTGTAATCGCCGACGTTCGGAGCTCGAAATTCGCGAGACGGAAACTCCGATTATTTACGTAGAGAAAGTTTGGTAATACTTGGCCCAAGATTGCTCGGGATATCGTGGCGCCTAGTTTTCCTATCTGGTTTCCTTTGTTCGACACTTTTTTTTGCATCTGTACGGTTCGGAATGAGTTTGTTATCATTCGAATTGATTCGAACGATAAGTTGATTTGAATCGTAACGAACGCAACGCAATAATAGAATAGTTATTGACGAAGGAAATGTACACAAGAAACATTTCAAATATATATATTCAAATATATTCTTTTCATTTTTTAGCCACAGGCTTCCAGAAATTTTCTTTCGAATTTTCTGTTCTACGTTTTCAATTCTTATATATATTACAATACTCATGCTACGAATTTGCCCAACTCTATTTACATGAAAAGTGTAAGAAAAGATGGTAAGGAAAGCTATCGTTGCTCTTCCTAGTTGACAGAATAGAGCAAATAATTACTTTTAGAAAACTTACAATGGTGTATTAAGAATTTCATTTCGACCCTGGTTCATGGATTTATATTATTGTACTTTCTTAACTAATACTTCCTACGTCGCGTTCTAGTGTTCCAAAAGCACGAGAAATGCTGTTCCATAGTGTTTACACGCCAGAACTCGCATCGCTGCGACAACAGTACCAGGAAAACACTGAGCTGGCTCGATGGGTTTCTCAGCACTAGCGCAAACAATTCCGTATAAATAACGTTTAATTTTCCACCGACGGAGGAAGATTCCTTCAACCATCCACCGAAAGGTATCGATTATCCCGCCGATGTCTGTATGGTTAAACAAATAATAATATCCCACGGAAGAAAACCTCGGAAGTTATATTTTCCCAAAGGTTTGGCAATAGGTCGAAAATCTTGCGTTCCTGGCGCAAAATGAAACTTGCGACAATATTCGAAAAAAAAACCGTGTACAGAGTGCGCCAAAAGTTTTGAACACTTTCATCTTTGAAATAAAAAATGATTTGTCGTTCACACTTTGTCGATGTAACGTACTCGAACAGAGTATTCTGCCTTATGATTAAAGTATTGCGAGTGAAGCATTAAATTAATTACAATAAAAAGCGAGACGGAATATATTTTCTTAACATTGAAATATTAAAAAAAAAATTGTTGATAGCGATTAATTCTACGTCTCTAACTATAACAGCATTAACAAATGTTTAATTCTAATTCTCCATTTTTTCTCGATACCGACTGTTACATTCAAAAGTTTATGTTTCCTTGAAAAAGGGAAGCTTTAAAACCTCTCACGTTATTTTCAATACATTCGTGCAATTTTCATCTCGTATTGTACTCAAGTAATGCACTTTCAACATAAAAGAGTAAAACATTGAAAGTAACGAATACGTATGCATGAGAGTCGTTGTTTCTCTGATGATCGAAGGGCTCTGCAAACTTTTGAGCAACAGAGTGTACGCGCAGCTCTTTTCTTCAGGACCAGTATCGAACTGGCTCTTTATTTCGCGTACCGTTTCACGAAAGAGAAAAAAAAAAAAGCGCAGCGAAAAGAAAGGGACGGAGAGTGGGGCGCGGGTCGGGGGGCAGGGGGATTGCTGCCATTTAAATTTCCTTGACAAATGCACGCGCGTATTTTAATATTTCACTTTTTCCCTCGCGATATTTTTCATTATCATGCTCCGTTCCCTTTGAATTCGCGTTCACTGGAACTCGAAGTATATGGCGACGTACAATTTCAGGACTCCTTTTTTTGTCGTTTCCTTTCTTTTTTTTTCTTTTTTTTTTTCAGAATGTCAGCGTAACGTCGAGTGTCGCGAAAATGTAAACGACTGCGTAATTCGAAACGTTCTGTGTCGAGAATTACCCGAACTCACAGAAATATAAAATAATACTAAAGTAAAGAAAAGAGAAATGTAAAAATGAAGTCAGAACGGTGAACCTTGTTACACCAGAGAATAAAAATAAAGAAAACTGATGCGTGGAAAAATGATTTAGTATGAATATACGTTTGAACGGGTATCGCTTAATTTGTTTGACGATACTGCTCGTTAATGATTGTATCGTAATGTTTCGATATTATGTTGGTTAATTTTCGGGCACTTTTTGGTAACTGTAATATTGTTTCAGCGGATTTGGAAGCAATTTTCCGCGTGCTAAAACGTGTCCGATAAATTATTGATATTTACTACGCGTAAATTACCTTCAGCCCAACAGTGTTGTTATTAGGCAGCCGTTTAATTAACGATGAAAGCTTTCTAAATATTAATTTTTCAATAATCGTGTTATAAGCATCCTTTTCTATTCTCCGCCTATTAATAAATCTGAAATACTAGTTTGTGTGTTACTGGCCTTAAATACGCGAGTAATTAAAAAGTTTGACGCGTAAACAATCGGGAACAATTTCATTGTAGCGCGCACCGTAATTAAAGGCGAAAAAACATTTAATCTGGAAATCTCTGCTCCTTTATTGACAATAGCCTCTCAGCATTTCGTAGTAATTTCACGCTCAACTCTTTATAACAATTAATGTAATCGACCCGAGAAGACTATTAATTTTAAAATAAAATAAAGAATGGCGTGACAATCTAATTATAGGACGATTTTTTTATATCAAAATACACCGAAAATTTGCGATACATTTTTCGTAAAGGAGGCTTCGTTTCAAAGAAAAATTAATTTTAAATATTCGTTGGGCGCGTTGGAAGTTACAGATAGCTAACGTGTCTGACCGTTGCACACTATTTCTACTTATTCAATTGCTTGTAAACATCGATGATGCTTTCACGCTGTTTGTTTTAATTTTTTACTACCAGCAAATGGACAGAATGAATGGAATATCTTCGGATGACAATATAAGTGAAATTATCGAGTAATAGTCGGACACGCTAGGCAGTCCTGTTCAGCCTCGAGAGTTCCATGAATTTTTAAAATCAATTTTCTCGAAAACGAAGACACACACCTAACAAATTCTATTCTACATTTTCATTTAAATTTTACATGAAATTGCACTTCAATCTGCCAACATCCCCTATATGCCATATTTTCGGCAACATTTATGTTGTACCAACGAAGTAGAATTAACAGGTAAAAGTCAGCCACTTGATCAAACCCCGTGCTCAATAATAAATATTTAAAATCTATCTTCTCGAAAATGAGGACGCGTTCCAGTAAATTTTATTCTGCATTTTCCATTCATTTCAAAGCGTAGAAACACTTTTGGCCGTTGATAGCAGATTTTGCTAACATCCTGTGTATTCTATTGATGCGAAACTCCGTCTTGGATCTTTAGAAGTGAAGCAAGGTATAATTATAATTTACCACGATAAAAGTAATTAAATATAAAGTTAAATTTTCCAGTATTAACTTAACGAATCAAAAATTCTAATAATATAACTCTTTGCGTTAGCATACCAATTCACATTCTCTAACGCCAGTATTATTAAATAATAATAATCAAGTAACATTTACAACAACACGAAAGCAAGATAAACTATCACACGTTTCGGTCCACTTTGATACATACACGGTAATTATACAAAACCGGTAACGTGTTTTGTTAAAGTTACGATTGACTCTGCAGATCTCGACCAGTTGTTCACAAACTACCTGCATTTCGGTGCTAGCCAGCCAGTCGCCGAGAAACGGGATTTTGTTGGACACAGGTAAAATTGATCGTTGCTGCGCCAAAGGTAATTGGTCGCTCAAGGCCATTTTGCCGGCTGTGAATCATGCCAGATACGACCTGCACCTTTGCGCCGTGCTAGTTAGCCTCTTCGTTCGAGGAACAGAGAACGGACGTCTGGAGAATTGCGAGAAGAGAGCGTTGGTAGCGTAACGGCGTGGTGCGGGGGCGGTTGCCTCGAGCGGTCAATTGATTACTCGGCTAAGTAAATCGTAAAGCACAGAAAGTACCCATTTGCGAAGCACTTACGCGAGGTGAGAACCAACAAAGCGAGCGGGAAGAGCAACATGCCACGTGGAAGCGTGAAACGCCCCCAAATAATATATTATAGAAAACGTGGAATACGTTTGTTACCAAATTGAAGAGAGACACTCGTTTCAGGAGTAGGAAAAAGAAATTTTGACGAAAATAAAGACGCGTTAATAGTTCAAGAAGTTTTTGAGAATAAAAAGATTCAAGAAGTATTTCAGAATTTGCTGAACACAAGTACCTAGATATTTTCTTCGCGTAAAGAAAAACGAACGCTAAAAGGCGTAAATCATCCAGATTCTCTTGTATAAGAAGCCACTTTTTTCATTCAAGAAAAGATCGCTTCCGGAATAGAAAAATGAAAATTGTTCTAGAAATGTTGCTCGCGAACGAAGGATAAGAGCCAAAGAAACTCGGCAGAGGGCTCTTTATTCCGTGGCTCGTTAAAATGCGCTGGAAATAAGGTTAACGTGCATACGAGATAAAGCAAGTGAACGCGCAGGCACCACGACTGACGAATAAAAAAGAGCGAAAGGAAAGCGTTGCGATGTGGGAAATAATTAATAACACGTTAACCACAGGATCTACCGCGGTAGACAGCACATCGGCGACAGCAATTTTCATATTAAGGTAATTGGCGCGATGACGAAGCCCCGACTCGTCGATTGGCCACGGGGAAAAAGTTACCAAAGAAACGGGGTTAATGAATTAGAGCCACCAACGGGGGTTGTTTGTCCGTTGGTCCCTGGAATACGATTCTCCACAATTTCACCTAATACCTTTGTCGCGTTCGTAATTAGTACTATTAGCAAACCCTGATGAACTGTTTTAATTTTGTATGTTATGCAGTGATTTTCAAATCTACGATTGTCATTTTTTTTATTGCGACACCAAGAAATAATCGATACTTCTATGACATTCGCTTTATTCGTAATTTTAACAGAGAAACCATAATGTTTTCCTTTTGGTAAAATAATTTTATCTACGTAAAAAATTTCTTGTCTTCTTAATTTTAAAATCTGTATGTCTTTAACACGTGTAATTAATAATTTGGTTACAAGTTGATATCACTTTGAACATCTCTGTTCTTCGCAAGAAAAATAATTAGCGCCTGCTGAGGTTATGGATTTTGCATTTTATAGGTTCGAGCACGCTTCGAAATAGTTTTCCAATTCTACCAACGAGGATATCACGAATTTCGAACATTTATGGTACGTTTATGCAGGATATTTCGCTACGGGAAGACAACGACGCGAGGTTTTATCTTTTAATGAAACGAGGCGTCGCGAGACAAAACGACGAGCAATAGACGTTACGATGCGGTCGTGGTAACGATAACGAATTAAAAATGCGCAAGTGCAGTTGCAATCGCTGCAACTTTGCTGCTTTCGGATTTTGTTCAGTTCGCGCGTGCGAGGTGAAACATTAAACGGTGTAACAACGTTTGTATTCGGTACCGTTTGCTTAAAAGTGTGTTTAACTTTCTTTTCGTGTAATTAATAGCGAAGCTCTGCAAATAGAAATAATTAGGAAAAATAAACAAAATGAGACATGGCTATTAGAATCACGAAATAATAAATAATAAAAATATCAATCGCTGAACGAGAGTAAAAGTATGAAATTGTGAATGAAAATAAGAAATAAAAAGTAATATTGAATCTCGCAACATTATGCCTTTGCAAAAGTCTTCCATAAAAGCACAGTAATTTGTGAAGATTTTACATAAAATGAAGCCTCCAATTTATCTTTCCTGAATTATGATTTAGAGATACGAATTTAATCAGCTAATGCTTCCTACATATATTTTATTCTAAATAATACTATATTTTAATTTACTTTTCCATGCTATTTGGGTAGAAAACTTCGAATGAAAGTGCGTTCCCGAACAATTTATGCATAAATTCACCTTCCATAATTGACGCAAAATGTCAAGCGACCACAGAAATCGTGGCTCAAGAATCGCTAAAAATTCGACTATAAAAATTCCATAAAATTTCCAGTGCTGGTACATGCTCCGATCCCTTTTTACAGCAAGTTTCCTCAGCCTGAGCTATCACGACACCTGCAAAACACGTTCCCCTAAGCGCTTTGCATCGACGCCTCGTGGAGGTACTGATCGGCCGCTCCCGGTGCCGCGCCGCCGGAATAAGTCGCAAAGTGGATCACATCGATCCTGGATCGGGTCTCACCTTTCTGAGGCATCCAACGAAGTTGTTGATCCCTTTGGCGCCCTGCAGGGACCTGGCGTCGGCGCCTCCGCCCACCAGCAGTCGATCGCTCGCAAAATGTGTGAACGAGCCCGCAGTGTGTCCGTGCTCCGCGTAAATCCCATCGACGATGGCGGAGAGCTGCAACACAGCCCATGGGGGGCAAAGTTCGTGAGGGCTTTCCGAAAAGTTACGCTCCCTCCACACCCTCCTCCCTCCCTTTCCCCGACAACGAGAGCTTAAAAGCGTCGTCGGCTGGAACCCGATTTCAGATTAAAGTGCAGCCAACTCGTCCTGAGACGAAGACACGGTTCGACGCGAGGGATTAAATTTCCTCGAGGCTTTGGCCGACGAAGAATTCCGTCGGACACGCGTGTCATTTTCCAGAAACTCGCGACTTTCGAAGCGTTTTGTCGCCTCGAGAATCGAGATAGAGTGCACGTATCTGCAGGCTGATTCGAAAATGGTTTTCGAAGAAAGTTCGAGAGGTGCCTCGATCGTTTGCAGGAGTTGGAGACTAAAATATGTTTGCAACGATCGAGGTCCGTGTAGTAAAATAAGTAACTAATTAAATTGAAAGGGCAACTTACGTATTGTAACATTAAACGAAAGGAATGAATGCTTTAGTGAGTCTGTATTTAATTAATTTTCAATTTCAATAAACGAATGCAATTTTTCTTTGGTCGGCGTCGAGGAGCACTCTACAGAATCATGGTGTTCGTCATGGATTCGTTTGTGGACTCGCCAGTTAGAGTTTACTATTTTAGCAGATAATATCTCAGACCGACCGATTATTTTCTGTCGATGACAACGTAGGCAAATTAGCTGACTTGGTGAGAATTGTTAATGTAGGACATTCGGTCGGTAAGGCTTGATAATACAGGACACTCCGTTGGTAAGGTATGGTAACGTAGAACTTCTACTCGGTAAAACTTCGTAATATAGAGCGTTCAGTCGGTAAGGCTCGATAATACAGGACACTCCGTTGGTAAGGTATGGTAACGTAGAACTTCTACTCGGTAAAACTTTGTAATATAGGGCGTTCAGTCGGTAAGGCTCGATAATACAGGACACTCCGTTGGTAAGGTATGGTAACGTAGAACTTCTACTCGGTAAAACTTTGTAATATAGGGCGTTCAGTCGGTAAGGCTCGATAATGCAGAATACTCTGATGGTAAGATATAGTAGATCATAGTAATTACGGAGGAAAAAGACAGCGATCGTTGTTCCCTGTCACGGTCAAGATCTTCTTCCTTGTTAATTAACGATCGTTGATGGTGTAAAAACGGACAGTAGTTTCGGACGAACCATCCACGGAATTCTCTTTATCGCGACCCATCACGCCGAGGGACGTTGCGTCTTTGTAAGAGGCGCGCTGAGCTAATCGGTGTAAAAACAGTATTCGTGCGAAAAACGGGGAATTCCCGCGAAAGCGATGCTTGGATGATTGAAGAGGGGAAATGGGAAAAGTTGTAAGCGTCGCGGGAGGCTATTTGTTTCATCCGTTTGTTCTTCCGGTTTATTGAATCGCGATGCGGAAGCAATGCGATGAATCTCGGAAAGCCGGGTCACTCTGGTAACTTCCGTGTCTCGCTCGACAGCTGATAACTGCTCTAAACGTCTGGGGAGTGCGCAAGGTTAGACATAATTGTTACTTTGTCGGTGTTTCAGATTTTTGTATGGAAATTTGTACGGAGAAAGGTTTCTACCAACAGTTTTCACTTTTTGGTAAAGCTTGGAAATGTAGAGAACTCGGTCGATAAGAGTTGGTAGTGTAAGGCGTTCAGTCGGTAAGGGTTGATAATACAGGGCACTCCGTTGATAAGAGTTGGTAGTGTAAAGCGTTCAGTCGGAAAGGGTTGATAATACAGGGCACTCCGTTGGTAAGGAGTGGTAATGTAGAACTTTTAGTCGGTAAAACTTGGTAATACAGGGCGTTCAGTCGGTAAGACTCGATAATACAGAACCCCTTCTGGTGGTAAGATATACCAGATCACTCGCTCGGTAAAACTCGGTGATATTGAATACTCGCTAGATAACACAGGTTACCCTGCAGCTAATAAAAAGTATTCAAAACACACTTGACACAACAAATTCCTATTGCCATTCCTATTGCTATTTGTCCAATTTTAATTTCTTAATGATTACTGAAGATGTTAAATTACACAAGCATGACTGAAACACACAGCTCCGACAAACAGCAAAATTTCTCTTTCGAAATAGAAACTCTCAAGACGGACAACTTGAGACGGACTGCTCGAGAGTCGACGATGTTCTCTTGGCAGCTCGACCCAGAAGAAATCCACCACGTGCCAAGCGATGTTCCGCGGAGCCCTAGAACACGATATCCTTAAACGAGCGTCTCGACCGAAGAGCAAAGTGGCTGGGAAGCCCTCCATCGAAGCCCGGGCACAATATCCGCCATCGCGGCGAGGATGGGCAAACATCGTAATGCACCTCTCGACTTGCCACAGTCGACGAACCTTCGGCTGGGAAGGGTCCCGCGAGCCCCTTAACGAACTGCTACCCCTTAATTTTATCACGGAAGAGTTCCCCACTCCATCCGAGATCTGTTTGCTCGCGAAGAAACATCCGAGATAAGACCGCGGGAATTATGAAGAGATTGCTCGGCTGCGGTCCAAGGAAAAGCATCCTTCGCTGGAGAGCAGACTAATTACGGGAACGAAAAGCGCCAGGCTTCGGGGGGGTTGGCAGGATGGGGAGGGCTGTGGAGGGAGCCTGGCAAAGTCCTTTCGACCCCTGGATTTCGACGTCGGGGTGGAGGACTTCGATCGGGGCTCCCAGTGAAAAGAGAGGCCGAAAAAGGAACGGAAAAAGGAACGGGCCGAGAGATAACGACTATCGACGCCTTGCCGTGAACTTGTAATGGACCACTCGACGCCATTCTCCGTCGGAGCAGACCCTTGCTTAAATGCTGAGTTTTATGGTGGTCGTTTCCAGTGACGGAGGCGGAGAGAGGGGCGGCGGCAAGAGATAAATCCTCTCGTTTAGCTAGGTATATGATTTCGCGGATTGACGGTTAGCTCGACGTAGCGTGACTTGTTTCGTACGGGGTTAAAAGGGAAGGGATTTAATAGGCGTCAGCTGAGTAACTCGTTTACTTTTAGCGATGCACAGGAACGGTTCTGGGAAGTTGTACTCGATTTATCGTGGGAGGATGTCGGTAGTTTCTTTGTAGAGGTGTGAGGATCCGTTTTTCTTACCCAGCTCCAGGAATGGAGGGCATTCAAGGTTATTCGAGGTTATTAAATGAATCACAGATGAAAATCACAGTTACTTGAATATATCGATATCGAAATGAATAGATCTTCTGGTAAGTGTTGAATGATTCCAAGCGGTACTTTGAGTGGTTTAATTTTTAAGTAGTCGACGAGATATCTAAGATACAAACGAAATTAAATCCATCTAGTCTTTGCTTCGTACATACTAACGATATAGCATGCTATATTCTGTGAAAATTGACGAATATACCTTGTCCTATTAACGAAAGTAATATTAATTCTATGTACGTATGTTTATTTCTTCATTTATTCCTTACCTTACCTCGAACCTTAATTTTACCTTAACTTTTCTAAACTTGGAAACTAATTGATTATAAGAAAAATTCAATGTAGAAGTAGTTTCATAAATGAAAGCAAACTCCTTGATCGATAAATTAACTTGCTTTAAACAAGAAATTCCATATACGAAATATTTATCTCCATTTGGTCTCAATCTACCCACTTTAAATAACTTGTTGTTAAACCTACCAAAAAAACGAAATAACAGCACGAACAATTCGGTGGTAATACTCGTTAGTTGGTACGAATTCCAGAGAATTTTGTTCTTCATTCCCGCGTTACGACGAATCTCGAGCAGCGCAATTAGACGGATTGATTGGCTTAATTAAAAAGTTCCACGTCGGTTTTGCCTCGAACCCGGATTGCGCGACTCTAAGCTGGTATTACATACCGCACCCACCGCTAACCTCCCGTGCGATTAACCTCGTCAATTAATTTCTCTGGCCACGGGAGACGATTGTTCCCGAGCAAAAACTTTCGTCTTGCAAAGGTTACATGGTCTATCTACCTATTTTTCAATAGTACCAATGATCATTTGTGCTTTCGTCGTTAAAAAAAAAAATTAAAATTAATCCATTTCGTATATTTTAATGAACATATTAAACGTACATATATGAACCTGTACATTAAAATAAATGTCTGGAGCAATCACGGCCCTAAAAAGGTCATTCGACGCACCTTTTGAACGTGCAAGTCGTCGTATTTCGGCTGATGGAGAATATCTTGAATACACAAAATGATTACGTCAAGATTGTTTAACGAGTCCTATCATTTTTAAAGCCACTCCGGTTAGTTTTGGGACAGAGAGCGTCCCAACTTGTAGATCCACAGTCTAATCGCCGATACCACGTGTATCTAACATCATTTCATAGCGAATCAGCTCGTCCGATGCGTTAAGCTTCCAGAGGAATCACCTTAAACATCGACCACTCACTTCATCGCTACGTCGTTCCTCTTGAATCAACTTCGCCAACTTTCGTCCTGATCAGAAGAAAGATCCCTTCTTTCTCCCCTAACAGCGAACTTTCCACTTAGCCAGACATATCGATTCGTTTTCCCCCCCAAAGCCGCGGCGGACTCAAGCATTCCTGTTAAGTCCACGTTCAACTTATCGCGGTGCTTTATATTGCTTCTACGATGCTTCCAGCGCGTATCAAGCGTCCCAAGAACGCACCGCTCTGATTAAAACTTCGCGGAACGGAATTCGCGAAACTTGATCCGAGAAATTCTTCTCCCTTGTTCCCTGTATGGCTCGGCGGGCAGAAGTTCAGCTGTTGCTCGAAGCGTGTTCGTCGTGTCGCGATAATATTCATCCGTCACGCGGAATTCGACAAATGGCAATTCCGCTCGCGAACGTGTCGCCGGTTGTTACAAATGGCTGGGAAGTTCCCGTGGAAAACAGACACGAGCTTTAAACCGACAGCCGCCGGGGACCTCGCGGATGTTAAGTAGAGTGTCAAAGTTTATTCTGCGTTCCTGCCCCTCTCCGGAATCGAAATTCGTTGTTCTTTGGGGGGGGGGGGGCGGGACAGGACGAGATGCGCGAGACTCGCTCCAGGGTCGCAGTTCTCGAACTTCCGCACAATTAAAACTTACACGTGCCACAATCAAGGCGGAGAGCGACTCTTGTCTCGCGGAAACTTCGGAATATCGCGGCGCAGACGAGCGAAGATCCTCGCGACGGATGTCTGGAGCGAGATAGGCGCGATCAGCGAGTATCCTCGCGCGGAGTCGAGCGATATTCTTCCGCAGACGACGTTCCAGACGTCTTAGGATTGAACGATTGTGGAATTTTGTGATTGATGATAATTTTAGACGTGGAATAATCATGCTAGTTTACAAAAAAAAAAAAATGTACATTCAATGACACAATTTATTTCTTATGTATTTTGGTCTGCTAAACTTGAAAATCGCGATGAAACATTTTTCTATGGGTAGGTTCTTTTTATATGAACTTTTGAATCTTTTTTTTACTTGAGTGAAAAAAAAGATTCAAGAAAATTTTTACTCAAAGACTATTACAGATACGGGATGTTTCTTTTTTTGTATCGATGAAGAAGAACAAGACTTTCATAGTAACAATTAGAATGCTTGCGTTTTTTTATTACTTTCTCAAATTAGCTTCGAGCACTTGCCGCGCAAAGCAATCATTTGTCTCCGTTCTTTGCGAATATTCTTAACAAGTTTAATTCTACCTTCTTTTGTGTTCCTCGACACCGAATGCCCACGTTTGCTTCGCGCGATTTCCGCGTCGTTGTTCCTCCGGTGCGCGTTAAACGGAACTGATTTATTACGTCGACGGTGCACCGCAGCGTTTCAGAATCCTTAACGGAAATATCCTTAAGTTCGACGCGTTCAAGCAACTGATTTTCGCGATTAAGCGATTTCACGAATTCGCCAGCCGTGGACTCAAAATTTTATGAAATTCCTCCGCGGGACGAACCGAATGGAAAGCGCCGCGACTCTTTGTCGCCCGTTAAATTGCGACACATTGTTGGCGAAATTTTTATTCCGTAATGCCGTGGAATGTATCGCTGGAATGAAAATGGCTGGGCATGTTGAATCGGTGAAATTGCACGGGACCGAAATCGTTTAACGAAAGGTTAAACAATGGACGGCTAGGTAGTGGAATATGATTTAGAGTGCGGTGCAATTTGTAAAACGTTTCGATTTTAGGCGAAAAAGTAATCTTTATGCACGAGACAAATTTTGGGAACTCTTTTCGCGTGTTTTTCAGAATAAAGTAGTTCGAATGGAATATACGCGCTGTTATTCGATCGTAGATCCGCAAAATTAGATTGTAAAAAAGAACGGCGACAACATAATTGATTAATGAAATCAAACTCTTCGGAATTTGACACACTGAACTTCATTTTTAATATCGGCCACGAACTTATGCAATCGTCCATTATAAGAACATGTGTGTTATATAAGTTCGTTGGATAACAAGAAATAAATGAAATAATTATTTGATCATTGAATACAATCATAAACTTAGAGGCAGAGTACAACGAGGAATTAATTATGTTGCTTCGACGTATTCGACGAGGCATCTTTGATCACGAGTTACAAGAGGAACGAATGTAGATTAATTTAGATTTATATTGGAATTAAACAAATTTTGTTTTGGATTAAACAACTTTCATGTGTATTACCTACATTTGTTATAATACAAATTTGTTGAATAAAACTCCACATTTCGTTGGGTTAGCAACATTAAGGTTTTCAGTCCCGTCGCGTAAAAGGTCCACAGCGTTAAAAGTTCATCAGAAAGCTGCGCCGTGGTTGGAAATTAAATCGTGTATCAAACCGCGTGTGTACAGCGTGGATTTTTCACCAGTTCAGGATGGCGCTTCGTGGCCCCCTAGACGGCCGTAAGAACAGCTTTTGCGAACAAGCTTAATGCGAGAAAAGCCGGAGGAAAATTTCCCCAAGCCACTTCCTCCTCATCGAGACACTGACGGCGAGCCAGGTGGATAAAAACCGCATAAAAAAAAAAAACCGGAGAATCCCTGTACCTCATTCTGATGACATCGTAAAATGTGGGTCGCGAAGTACTCGAGGACCTTCGCTGCAGTTTCGGATCGTTGATCCTGGCGCGCGTCCTCGAGGAAATTGATCGAATTCATATCTAATGGTGCTCATTACTTTTTTTCACGTATCATTTCATGTCGACTCGTTCGGTGCAGTTGAGAAGGTGATCAGTTTACATGGCACAGAAATATTTTGTGTTGTTTTTATAAAAGTAGTAGCTTAATGTATCGTTTTCAACGACACCGAACCATTCGTGTGTGTAGTTTTAGTTCTTGAGTTATTCTAAATATCGTAACCTAATATAAATTGCTGCAATTGTGGATAAATATTTAACATTAAATTTTTCTTTCGTTTACGACGATAATGTTATTATAAGATTCATGGGAAATATGTTTATCAAGCCGCCTTATTGCACGTACATTTATTATGTTGTATCAAATAATTTGTAAGATTTTGAAGAAGTACCGATGTTTGTAAGTTATTATTGGCATACTTTACGCAGTATTCGTGACGACTAAATAAAAGTACGAGCAAGAAATCAGCCTGATTCCATCATATCCAGAATCCAGAAGCCGGTGTTCTATTTCTAGTTCCAGACACAGGCTCGTTCCAGTTTCTGAAATGACTCCGTACAGGCATCGGCGTCGTTCAATTCAAATTTTACTCGGCAACAGGCAAGTATTTTCAGTAAACTTCGAATCCCCTTACCGTCGATGTCGAACGAGATAGGCGCCGAATGTTTGGCCGTTATTGCGTGTACGTTTCAAGCTAACGTCAGCCTCCACGAGTCACATTAACTTTCGGGAAATCTTACTCGGCGCGGAAATCGCGTTAAGCAATTTTCCGAGAACCGTAGCGAACGACGTTTTCACCCTCGCCAACTTTTTACTTCGCTGCCAACGCGAAAGCGCGCCCCTGTCATCGCGCGTGACTGGTAATTCCATTTTCAACATGCACCCGTACGAAACGTGTACTTACGATGTACGTACTTACATTCCGAATAGCATTTTCGCAGCATTTTACGGCGAGGTTCCTCTCGAGAACCTCTAACAAAGGAGTTTCTCGAGAGCTCTTAAAGAAGACCGATACATTAAAAAACATTCCTAACAAACGATCGTCGTTCATCGTCGCTGCTCCTTTAAAAACAAAGAGAAAGCAAATTCCTTGCCACTGATCGACATGTAGATACTCCCGCTGTTTGAGAGGTACACCAGTAATTGAGTAAAAACCTTAACTGTTCTCTTTTTTCTTAACTCGGCGAGAAAGCTGTTTAATCGAAGAAATATCGACCACGGGTCGAGTTAATCGCGTTAAACAATTTTCCAGGACGCAGCGGCATCGCCGCAGGATCCGAGGTGGTCCGATTCCGTTTGGCGTACCCTTGAATTAGCGGCCTCGAATGGAAACTGTGCTGTCCGATGGAAAACAGGCAGACGAGGTCAGGAAGGGGCAAACGTATGGGTTTGCGGACCAGGTAAATTACTGCGTGGGGGTTTGCAACGCGGGCGCAGTTTACTTGTTTCATTAATTCTCCCTCTTTCTGTTCCGTGCTCGCGGTTTCTGGTTTCCGTTCTTGCTTCTCCTTGCTTCTTCTTTTTCTGTTAAGTTTTTCCTCTTATTACCATGTCGCCTTTTTCCGGACTTTGTCCCGCATTCTACCTTAACGTCGTTTCATTTGTTCCCGTGGAACTTTTGGCGTCGCACGCCCTTATCTCCACGTTCGCTCTCGAGAGAATATTCTGTTGTGAAGAAGGGCATTGCTCTTTGGATTTCTTACGCGGATACTATTTCTGACTGCCTTCCGAAACTTTGCGTACTTATTTGTACGTGGTTCAAGGGTTTGTATATTTTTTCACGCGAGGAAATGCGTAGCGATGCATCCAGTGAATATTTTGGCAAAAGTGCATCGATGAGAAAAGAATTAATTTTGATTCTAATTTTTAATTTTAAAATTAGAATTGGATTAAATTGAACTCCCGATTATTTAGTTGAAGATGATTTATTATCCGGATCTAATAGCGAATCCCTTGCGTTCATCTTTGTGACAGAATATTTCGAAATTACTTTCGTAAGACGTTTGATTACTGATTTTAATAATAAATTTGGATTTTTTGTATACACATTTCACGTACTTCTATGTACTTTGGTTGTTCTTAATTCAGTCAGTCAATTGTTTTCCTGTACCGATGTTTTTATATTTGGACGTATAAAGTAACATTCAGAATGTTCGTGCAATTATTTAATTATAGAGATATATAGGTGAAATTAAACGTGGTTCAAATTCGTTTAAAACTGCAAAATAAAAATTACAAAAATTTGCAAATGTGTCCCGTGTAGGATAGATAGAAATTCCATGATAGAAATGGACAATATAACTTATTCCTTATAATAATAAAGAATAATAAAGAAAATTATAAAGAATAAGTGTAAAAACTGGTAAAGTAAGTGGAAGAAAATAAATACTTGCTTTGGAATGCGAACAGTAAAAATTGAGAAAGGAGTTGCGAAGGCTTCTGACGAAGAATGAAAATTCTGGGATGTACGATCGAAACCGAAGAAAACGTACGTAAGTATGTTCCGAGTCCAGCGCAAGCATTTTGAGAAATGTTTGCCCGCTGAAGCATCGCAGAACTAACGACACATTAATTAAAGTCGTGAAACTCGAGCCGCGAGTCGCGGTCTGGACCACATAGTTGGCGCCAACATTTAAATTACTTTACACCCGAATGAGTAAAATGTACAGGGAGTGTCGCCAACTTTCGGGAATTTTAAATCACAATACCAACGGCTCGGCGGCACGTTAATTAAGGGGTTACGCGAGTTTCGAGACGTGAAATATTCACGGCTCTTTAAACATTTTATTGCAGCGGAACGAAATTTTCGAAAGCTTCACATTCGCGGTACGCAAATCAGCATCGTTCGTCAAGTACAAATGAATTTTTCTTCTCTTTCGAATACAAAAGCTGCGTATATCGTGTCGCTGACCGTATTCTTTTAAAGTAGCCAAGCAACGCTTTTCTTCCGACTGCATTTACAAACGTTGACATTTCGAATAAAATAGTCCTGGGATGCAAGCAGTGTAAAACAGTTGTAGAATAAAATGCAAAATATACGTTTGCCTTCGGTGGCTTCCAAAGACGACATAGCTTGTTTGTAATCGTTACATGTTTCGTTCTACGACCCGCTTCGTAATGCTTTCATCACTTTCGTCCTAGCCATCAATTTCCATCTCTCATTCATCTTCATTTTCCATTTTATCCACCCGTCTTCATAAACCCCCGTTAACCGTAGCCGTGTCCCATTTCTCTTTCGTTCCACTTTGATGTTCGAGTTTCTCGTTTCCCGGTGTCGCCGGCCTCTTTCACTGCGTCCCGGTTCCCAATTTCCGTGCGCCATCTCCTCTCCCGTTAATATGGCGAGTGCTGTGGCCACCTTCGGTAACCGCGTCGCGTTTTTCGAACGCGATCCATTCGCATCCGCGCGTACCATTCAGAGATCGATAAAATTTTCACGAAAATAACACAAGCTATGTTTCGTTAGGACAATCTGTAGATAAAAATATCTGTACATCAGTTGTACAGAATCTATTCTGTAGATTCGACAGGCTATAGAGATAAGTTAAATTCATCGTATAGATCTTATACATTTCGCGTATTTAAATGTAAAATATAAAATAAAGACTCGATAAACGTATGGAATTCTATATAGACAGGTACAGACCAGAACTGTAATACACCATCTATAAATAAAGGTTACGCAGACTGACTCTGTACAATAGTTTACTTTTATAGTATTTTATGTACGCGAACATTATATTCTTTTTCAAACACGTTGGTCGGTATAATGTTCTCTAGAATAATAAAGACCGTAAACACTAACTCTATACGATACAGCACCTCTATAAAGCTCCATACAGGAGCTACGATTACGATACGATACGATTGTTATCCTAGGAACTTTTATAACAGAAATGTACAACAACACTTTCGTAACTTGGGTCTACGCAAAATTCGAATGGAAGGGAAGTGGAACCAGAATCATATGCACGAGAGAACTCAACGCGATCAACGATACCCCGTATCATTTCGGGTACTTGGCGTTATTCGTCGTTTCCACCTTCGTTCACGCACACGTGCGCGAGTTGGCCCTCGTTCCGCCATATTGTCCGTGTTCGCCGTTTCCGTTTCGCGGGGCAACAAATAATCCCAGCCCGTCCGCACAATCACGGGGACGACGTGAATATAGGCAGGTACCTCGCGAAGAGAGAGATTTCGTCCTGCACGAGCTCCGCGAAATTCCGCTCCACTTTTCCAGCTGGCGAACCGCCCGGACGAGCGGCGAAATTTCAGATAAAAATTGAAATTCACGGGTAGAGTGACGAGATACCGGAATTCGTTCGGGGAAACTGGGATTGGAAATAAAAATTTGACAAATTATTCGTTCTATCGTCATTGAGTATCGAAGATTTTCGCAAGTTACAGTAAATACTGTGCATAAACTTTGCAGAGTTTACGGAATTTTTATTGGAAATTCTGTGGCGACTGTACGGGTTATAAGGTAGGTCCTGTGGAAATGATGTAACATACTCGGTAATATAGACTCTTTTACGTACGGTATCGTTTACAAGTTTCATTCTGGAAATATCGTAAGATGAACTTTACTTTCACTCTATTTTATGCTCTTGCGTATTGTCTGCATCTTGTAGTTTCTAGATCCGCAGTCTACTCGTAGTACTACGAACATCGGTATAGAGCAGAGTGATATTACATTTGCGTTATATAAATCGATGAAAGCGAGCAGAGAGATAAGATGTAACAAGCTAGACGTAATTCCGTCAAAGTTCCTTACAAAAATCGTGCACTCTTAAAATTCTCCTCTCTGTCTCGAACACGCAAGGATCGTTCCCAATCCCGTCACCGGAGCCTCCCAATTTCGAATCACGCTTCGCCGTGCATTTCCCACCTACGAACTCGAGGCTTTCATTAGTCGACGCTTGAATAAATTCGGACGATGTCACGCCGAACGCCTCTCCTCCGTTTCCTCCATGTTTTCCATTCGTTTCTCCCGTTTCTCCCATGTTTTCCCCTTTTTCCCCGAGATTTCGCGAATCGTTTTCCTAGAGGGCCGTGGGCACGTTCCGTAATTTACGATCTCGTTAAAAACGGAGAAATCATTTATTTTCGCGCGACATGATCTACGAAGGCACTCGAGAAGGTACGACGCGAGACTGCGGGAGGAGAAAAGAACCGAGGAGGCCGGATTTCAGGGTTGCTTCGAGAAAGACTAGTCACGGGAATAGATCACTTTGCTTGCTACCCGGCCGCTGCAACTTTATTGCGTAATGAGCACCAATCGAGCAATTTTCCCGGGACCAGACTTGACGGAGATCGTTAAAACCGTGAGATCCGTTTACGCCATTAATCCACCTACCGTATTAATGATTCGGAAGAGTTAAACGAGACGAAAATGCTCGGCGCATCGTGCCAGTTCCCGTCATACGATCCAACGGGTATTTACCGATGCTACATTTTTAATCGTAAAACGGGAATCCGATCGAGAGAGATTAAATTGGCAAAGAATATATCCCGAATGACACTTCACTTCACTACGCGAAGTGTGTGGTACATTTTACGTTTTAATTCTGCGTACGTAGTTTTGCAAAGCTGCTAGTGACACCTTGAAACGGGTGGTTCGGGAGGTGATTTGAATTAGTTATTAATTAAAAGTAACTTACAATATATAGCACATTGTACGTAATGTATAGAGCCTATATAATAGATTTCGTATTACCTGTACAGTTTTAATATGAAACCATCTTCATCAACATTTTTCAAAATTTCCATATTCGATTAAGAACTACAGCTACTCGTGCGCTTAATAGTTTATCGATGAGCGGAGATACGATACCGAGGTGTAACGTTTTTACTTGCCTAACAGAATTCTTTTTTACGTCTAGAGGTTCGAGAAAGCAGTCAAGCGCAGGCGGGACGTGTCATGGCTCGGCTTTCTACCATTTCCTTAAGAACGAGCGATGCTTTGAGCGTTTTTTGCTCGGAAGCGTCGCGACGCGGATATCAGCGGTGGCTGCTAACTGGAAATTACTTCGAAAGCGCTACGCGCCTCTGGGATTTGTGGGCTATTTTAAGAAAATTAATATTTAACGCGACCAAGTTCGCGAGTTTATTTCGTTTTAGCGTGCTTCGCGTCTGGCACCAATTTGCTCTAAATGAGACATTGTTGGGAAGATGAAAGTGCAACCTATCGACGAAGGCGTAAGAAATATTGATCGGAGTAAGTGAAAACGTCGATCTAAATATTACGTCATTGAACGCTCTTGTAAAACTGAACCTTAATAAAGCTTAGAAAAAGAACGATCTTCTATTTCGATATTATTTTCAAATCATCCGCAAAGTCGAAAAGAAATGATAAGCTCTCGTTAGTTAATTATCGAAGTTAATAATTAACGCTGTATGAAATTAAAAAAAATGTACTCTCGACTCTTCGACATGTCATGGAAATAAAACTTTCAGCAGATTTTTCAGGATTATCCCAACTAATTCAGTAGTAAGGCTCCGCCGCGAACATAAAACGAATCTCTTAGGATACGTGTACATAATTTACGAGACGCTTTAAGGTTCAAACTACATCCCACGTATTTGTCAAACGACGCTATAAATTCATATCTCCCGTGAACTACCTTAAATTGCTGCTTCTCTAATGATAACTTTTCACACGAAATTCACGATTCTTTTGGAAACATATTTAAATTTAATTTTCTCGATCCAATACAAAATTTGCGTAAATGAATACTGGTCCACTTGTATCGAATTTCATTTTTATTCTGAGAGAAACAAATGATTCAAATATTCCACCAATTTTTTACTACGTACTGGGGAAATATTATTCAGCTTTTTTTAATTTCCGTTTATTAATATCGTATGGTATTTGTTGCAAAAGAATTTAATAACTCCTGGAATATCGAAACTTTTATATTTTCGGCAGTATTGCAAACGTATAGGGTGTACACAAACTTTTGTGACTGATTAGAAGGCATCGTTTTATTCCCCATATACAATTCATAAAGTAATACCAAATTCGTGAAATTCAGTTTGTACACGTGTTACCGATCTCTATATAGCCCACAAACTTTTTATCATCAACCCAATTTCATCAAGAGACCTTGTGCACCACGAGATTTAAGGGCTGGAAGTCCCCGAACCAGGAAGTACGTAATAGGTCCCTCGGAAAGAAGAACGACAGAAGAAAGAAATGGCGCTGACGATGAAAGGGAACCCAATTTCAAATAGAATCATTCAAGTATTTCGAAAGAACCAGGTCCCAACAGAGGGAAGATTGAAAGTTAAGGGCATGGTTTCCGGCGAAAAATTAATAATGAAATATCGCGAGAACGGTCAGGGTCGAGTGCCCTAAGGGACGTTCGTTGGGGCGTATGAATAAATGATCGGCCATTTTTAGCGAAATTCTTTCTCTGTAATACCGTGTCCTGTCTTTCCCCTCGTATTCCACCATTTTCCTCACGCAGAACGCACGTGGCCGTCTCCCTTTTATATTTCATCAAAGTGAAAATGATCCATCGGCAGTGTCCGTTTCAAAGCTTTGTTCGTTTGCTTTGGATGCGGGCACTCAATTTTTATGTAACTAATGCACGGCTTTGTACGGTGTTCAGGAACAAAAAGTGATATAACGCGGTGCACGTTAAAATTGCCTGAAAATATTGAACGACCGACGTCACATTGTTCCGGGGAGCGCTGGATGTTTGCTTGTTAATTGTGAAATAAATATTTCTCTATATTTTAGATCCATGTTGGAATAATAGTATCGAATCCTGAACGAAAGACTTTAAACGTTGAAAATACTATCTAATAAATAGCGTGGGTTCGGAATCGTCTCAGCTACCCCCCCTTTAGTGTCAGAATCATTCCGGTTCTTGTATTAATTCTGTAGCACCCTGTATACATATATTAAAATACCCCGCACGATCGAATGGTGTTGAGAGATGCTAAAGTCCCAGATTGCGCGGCGCAGCACCAGTTACAGTATCGAGGAACATCGGATACGATCGGGGAAACAGAGAAACGGCGTTCACGTATTCAAACCGATTTGCAGAAAAATATGAGGCCGTGGAAACAAGGACATCCAGGTGATGCAACGGGAACGAGACGTCCGCCTCGCCGCGACTTTCATCGGACTTTTGTCATTCTATGACTCAAAGGATCGAGAACCGGGAGGAAGACCGAGTTGGAAGTTTTTCGTGGCTTCGAGAAATGGCGGCCATTTTTAACAGGATTCTGGTCGTCCATCTCCTTATGTCCGCTGGCCGCGGCCTCTTATGCTTCGACTCTACTCCCTTCTATAGACGCGGCGGGGGAACACGAGACGCTTCTTCGATCGTTTCTTTCTTTCTTCGTTAACCTTTTCTTCCCTCCGAGGGTGTTCTTGTTTCGCTAACGATTATTTTCCTTCCTCTTGCGAACAGACTCATCGCGCCGGGTCAAGTGCGCTCGATATGCTTCCCGGGAAAGACAAAGTCGGGATAAATAGGAACAGACTCTTCTTCTTCCCTCGTTCGAACGATTCTAATGTTAACCATTTAACGAGGTAAATAAATGTGAAACATTTTATAGAATATTGTAACGTGTACCGAAGAGGACAGAATGCATCGTATCTTAAATATGGAATATCATTTTTGATTAAGTAACAACTTGGGTTGAAATAAGAAAAACTACCCCAAGACCTGAGAATATTTCGAATGAATGATCGAAACAGCCCTTTTAAGTATCAATACGATGAACCTATATTTATACTTAAAATAGACGCATCAGCTAAGCGTGTTGAATAATTAGAACCACTAGAGATAACAGATATAAATGAGAAGGAGGAGAAGGCGAAACGAGGAGGTTTACTAACAAAATTAATTATTCTGCAAACATTTCTTGCAAGAATTCAGGAAATGTTTTCTAAACATTTTCAACAAGATAGAACCAGGTCTCCGTCCTTCCCTCGTCTAACGTGTGAAATCCTATCAGGCGAAAGGATCAAGAATATATTTCCAGTTATTGCGTGGAAGAAAAGCACGATTGTCCCTGTTGGTTCTGCACGACTCTTCCCTGGTGTTGCACGAGACTGCATTTCCATCCAGGATTCAGGAAAATATGTCAAACCAATATTCCAAACGGTTCGAACCTGATGCTTTTAACTCTCGATTAATTCTTGAATTTATGTCAAGACACTGGGGGCTGCGATCGATCAGGTCGAATGAAGGCTTTCATCTGATACACCGTCATATTCCAAATTTATATTTCAAGAATTAATCTTCCCTTCCAGTAGTTCTATGTTGTATTATATAATTTTCTTGTATATCATTCTCATTTACATTCATTAGCCGAATATATTCTCATTAAATCATCTACATTCCGTTATCTCATGGATTTCTCAAGTTTCAATAATATATTCTTCGAATATATAATAACAAAGATAATATAGAAGCTGTATAGGCCATAATTTCGATTTCATTTTGTTGATTCTTAGAATTTTTAAAACGTATATTCGTTGCTGGTCAGTCATACAGCTCGAAATAAAGTAATTAAAAATATATATAGATTGTACGCATTTAAAAATATTCTCTCCGTGCAGTTTAATTACTTTATTTTCGATCGCATGATTGTTCAACGAAAATAGGCAAAATATAAATTTTAAACAATCTCGCAGTCGTTCCTCGTAAATGCCAACAAACCAAGCCTCATAAACGTGTATTTCCTGACGAATTACGTAGTTGAAAGAATAAATCGGATCGCTCGTAACCAATAATCGACGAAAGGATTCTGTATACGTGCTCTGATTACCGACCAAAATAAAAATACTCGAACAATTATTTATCGAAGTAAAAGAATTATTTATATAAAGGCGATCGTTCGTCCTGGTGTAAACAGAGAGATCTCCAAGCGGATATCTGATCTTTTATACGACATTTGTATTTCCTGCAGATACGTGCTGTGCACGAAGCACAAAAGGGACGAGAATACCGAGTAGAAGGAAAGTATTGTTCCCCGCGCACAAAAGCAGATGATTCGATATCCAATATATCCGTAGACAAGTAGCTACTCACACTGCAGAAGCTGGTGATGGAAGAGATCTGAAACAGAAAGCAGAAAGCAGCGATCAGTCGTTGGAATCCGCTGGAAAGCGCGTGGACAAATAATTGGCGTCAAGTTTCGACTGTACCGTGTGTAATATCGTTATTTAAAAGCTCTTGGTATGCTCAGATGTGGCGATTTTATGCAGAACGATGTATTAATTATTGCAATAAAGAATCAATTTTTCCTAGCTCCGATACCAAAATTATTTTCTGTCTACTACGTATTCTGTCTGCTGTGGCGGTAAAGTAGGGTATTCGTTCGGTAATGTGGTGTATGTCCTGTAGGTAAGTCTTGGCAACGCAGAACCCGAATCAGTCGACAGATTTATCGACACAGTGCTCTACATTACCGAGCCTTACCGACTGATTACTCTACCTTATCGATACAGAACGTGCCCCATTGTACATATATTACTCTACTCGAATACGAAACAACCAAAAAATAATGTTTCTATCGAAACATGAAAATAATTCAACGCGATAGACGATGAATCTTCGTTTAAAGACGGAATCGATTGTTTTCTGACGATGAGAAATAGAGCATAAATCCTCTTGTAATCGAATTATTCACTTTCGTTGTCGTAAATCGACTCGCTATGCAGATATACGCGTACGCGTAGCAGTATTCGCGAAAAGGGAGGAGTACGAATTGAAATTCAAAAACCGTTCCCGAGGGGAACATTGGCGTCGACCGCAGTCGAACGCCGATCGCGACGGGCGGGCTTCGAAAAAGTTTCGGTCGCGATTATCATAAGAACTTTCGCGACAGTAAAACGGGTTACCCTCGGCTCGCTTGAGAAAAACGGACGAGCGTTTTACGTATTCCTCGACGTTTCGAGGGCCGAACTTCTGTGTACAGCGACGGAATTAGATCCCCGGCCAAGTTGCCTCTGTCTCCACTCGCTGCTCTTACATTTCGTACCTCTTGCTAACGACTTTACTTTTTTTAAATTCCCCGCAACTCACTCCCTTCCACTCCTCTAGACACCGCGCGCGGTGGATTTTGTTAAAAGTAGAGATGCAGCTTCGAAACCGTTACCTTTTACTACGTTGCTGTTTATGGTAGCTGGTCGGAAGCGGTGTGTTTATTTAAACAGGATGCTGCGTTCTTTTCCTTGAGCAAGAGTCGTGGGAACTTGGGGACAAATATTTGCCCTTGGAAAAGGGAAATCAAAGAAGTTAGAAATTTTTTAAGCGAAACGATCCGCGAGAGAACTATACTCTTGTTAATAAATAAGTAAGTAACTGAAAAGTTTAACGAAAGGTCACAATCTTGGCAAAGATCTGTATTAAAGTTTCAACTGGAAGTTAAAAGTTCCTCGAGGACTTCACCAATAATAATTGCTTACTTTAATGGTAATTGATGGTTTATTACACATTTATGGCTTAATGGATTCTGATGCATTCGCTTTGAAATAAATTCCGAAGAACTCAAGGACGACGGGATGTTTAATATCGAAAAAGGATTGACCTTGATAAATTGGTTCTCGTGTAGCCCATTTTCCAACGGTGACGTTTCTTCGCGAGATAAATTGCCCCCTTCGGCTTCGACTTACTCTCGCAATCGTGACAAATAAGACGTATTAAGGTCAGACAAGGTATCGGCTGCACGTAACTTTAATTTAACGAACGAAATCTCCGCCAGGTCAAGGTTGGGGTCCTTTTCAATTCTCGATGAAATTTCAATTGTGCCCTCGAGAAATAAACTCGGAGAAGTGTTTATATCCGTCGAATCAATTTTTAAAAAATTGATCAGCTTACAGGGGACGATGAAACGAAATTTTGTTATATTTGTAGTCTATTCGTAGGATGGTTAGTTTCGAAAATAAAAATTGAAAAGTTAGAAGTTCGTTGGGAAAATTGAATTGGAGGAAAAGTGTTTTCCAAGTATTCAATTCTTATCTGTGCAACCGAACACCCTGCGAATAAATTGTAAATATAGAAAAGTTCCGTCTCATCATCCCCTATAAGCTGGTATTTATTTTAAATTCACACTTCCACGCCTTTCACAATTTCCAACAAAAATCTACTGCTGTCCATAAAAACCTCCAAAATTTATTTAAAAGTTCCATAATCAGACTTCTCCAAACTTCTAGCACATCCGGACAGCAACTATTCGATATCCGCATCCGTAGCCTATTAATTGGCACTTTTTCTTCGGCAAACAAAGTTTAATCGGGGAAGGACCTCCAAGTTCCGCGAATACTCTCGGGAAACGAGCGATCACTCTTATGAAATAATCGTACGTTCGGCTGGCTTTTAATGAACGGATTACTGGTTCGGTCGTTATCGTTAAAACTTCCAGATTTTCATCGTACGGGTAGAGAAATTTAAGCATCGAACAATTTCCATGGCCTGTGTTCCGCGCGGCCCGCTGGAACTTGACGTATCCTAACGTCACGTTAATACCTCGGGGCAGGGTAACTCGGCAACCCTATTGTTCACCCCTGATCGGTTATCCGCTTCGCTAACCTCCGATTAAATTCGCTGATGAACTCGCGACGATAAAGTTCGGTCAAGTTCATTACGCTCCCGGCTGGATGTTCATTAAAACCGTAGGAATTGAGGCGTATCGGAGGAACTCTTTCGTCGAATGTACATTATTATGCACGCCGTGCTCGCTGTTTCTTGCAGCTCTGACCTTTTTCTTTGCTTAATTAGCATCCAGGAAAATTCGAACGTTCAATTCTTACGCCCGAACGTTCTTTGCACGCTAACAATAAGTACGATATAAATCAAGAAATATACGTTCTTGTAATTATTTCATTGGATTCTTTCATAAATGCGTTTAAATATTATGTTTATAAAATTCAAATGGTCTTCTCTAATTCATACGTTCGAACGTTTTTTTGGCGATAATTATTACTTTGTACCTTTTGGAACAAGATCCGTTCCCGTGTATATCGGGGAAAAAATACCAGAATTAAGCTACTTTAAAAGCTGTTACATTTTAACTTGAAATTCACCACCATCGACAATGGAATATTTATATTGTATTAATGGAATTTTTAAGTCGTAATTCACAAGTTCTTGTTCGTTTGATTTCGTAGTAACGATGCACGAATGATATTAGATACACAGAGAATTTCGCGAAACTAGCTCGCGTCTCCAGGAATGAATTCACCAGGCATAAATAATCAAGCAAGTTCAGATAAACGTTTATCCTATCTGATTTCATTTTTGCAGTTATAGCCGCCATTAGTGTATTAGTAATTGTTGTTTTAAACTGATATAACTGTGTTTAGTTTGAAATTCCCGTACCACTGAGATATTTACAACCGACGTTTCGTACTATCGGATACGTGTCTCGTGCTGTATAACTTTCATAATGTTTAATGAATCGTTTGAATATGTCCTCTCGGTAATAGCTGCTCGTATCGGAAACTAATAGCATTTTCTGAAAACACGGGTAATTAACAAGGGTATTAAAACGACTGTAATTTGGAAACGAGGTTAACAGGTCGACTGTTTGAACTTCTATATTACTCCGGGTACAGAATTTATGGTGAAAATTATCCCCAAATTTCATTTAACATCCCCCTATGCAGGTATCGCAACTTCCACGTGAGGAAATAATTGTTATGCCATCATTCTTGAATAAAGAATTTAATGTAAATTTGTATATAGATTGATATCGTCGTACTTATCGGAGTAAACATGACACCGAACAATTTTATATTTCACTATAAATAAACAATGGCCATGATAAAGGGCTGAAAAGGTAATGAAATTCTGAAGCAAAAATTTTCAACGGACGACTCTTTTCTACGCTTTAATATGTTTTTAATTCGCTTGGCGTACCTCCAAATGACAGGATATTAAAAAATTCATTGTACCAGAGAGCAACTGTTACTTAAAATTACCTTCTACCTAGAAAGCCCAATTAATTTCCGCGTAATTAAATACTCTTGTAGAAAGCAACCCGGTATTTACAAAATGCGAATTAATTTAGACGGCAAACAATTTCTTACGAAATTTCACTGGTTGGAGAGCGTAGTCAGAGCGACGCAACGAAAGAACACGTCAGGTCATCTCGTTTCAAATAACTTCGCGAAGCAAACGTAACGAACCTTCAATGAAGAGTAATGAACGGTAACAATGACATTATAGGACGGACTAGTAACTCGAAGAAAATTGTTTAGGTTGCAGAAGGTCGGTAATAAATTAACGATTTATTAACGACGATTTTTCTCTGACTGATAAATGAGCTTTGCGTTTTCTGCGCGGTTGTCGACCAAATCGGAGTTCGATTTAGATGAATTTTCTAATATTCAGAAAAAGTTGTGTACTTTTAATTCGACGTTTGGCTAGATAACAACGACGACAGGTTAGATAATATAATATGATAATCGTATTACCAGACTTTTTTTATTATTATATTTAGGTATGCGATTATATAAACATATAAATATTATATATATATTTTTATATACGAATGAAATATGATATAAAGCCATCCATCTACGAAAAGAATTTCGCTCTTTGCGGTTAAAAATGAAATGTTATTACGTTCACCATTCTTAGAGCATTTCTACATTTTTGGGAGAGCTATGAATAGAGGTACGCGAATGCAAATGCAAAGTAATACGAATCAAAAATTAAACGAACGTGAAGAACGAACAAGACCGATACATTCGGTGTTATAGTCAAGATATATAATTTTGCACCCTTACAAGCGATACTCGCTCGTTACGTTCGCATCCGATAAAATTCCTACATCGAAGCGGTCCCAAAGTAATCACAGAGGTCCAAATCCGCAGCAGGGAACTTAGGGTCACCGAGCACCGTACCAAGAGCACATCTCCCCGCGACCCATTTCCCAAGCAACAAAGCGAATTTCGATTGGACCACCGTCTCGCTAGAATAACTCGGAAATTATTCCTCGAACGTGGCGCATCTCGGCAACGGATTCCGCCCGAAAATTCCCTCGAACCCCGAGTTACGAGTCGCAGTCGGCAAAATCGCCGTAGACAGATTGCGGAGGATCTCTGACGTGTCATCGGACCGCTACACGTTCTTCGAGCGCGAGTGGCAATCCTTAGCTCCTTCTCGATTCCACCTTCCCGTGTGTTCTCCTTCGACCCCTCGTTCCAACCGTCTTTACGCGCGAGGAAAAGCGCGACGACCGGAAGCAGTCGCTTAGAGCCGCGCACCGGGACGCCGTACACCGTGAAAAGATATTTCGCGAGAACGTATAGATACGTCGCGTCGCGTCGGCCGAGCTCGACCAACTATAAATCAACGTGCAACGAGAACGGGTTCGACTTATGCATCGATAGCAACCTTCCTTCCAACCGCCTTCCTCGTCACAGCGCGACGCTGACGCGATGGAAACTCGGGGAATACCTTCGATTCCATATCGAAGTGGGCCATCTTCGCCCGGTTACTTCGAGGAAAATCCATTTTCCATAGTGGGTGAAACGAAACACGAGACGCGATTCAATATGGCTGCGAGAAGAGAGGACAAGTTCAACCATTTGTGACTGATATTTTCCTTTTCGCTAGGACGAACGGCCGACTTCGAACGATTTTAGGAATATTTGATGAACTTTTTAGAGAGCAATTGTGGGAAAATATCGTGGGAAAATATTGTGGGAAAATATCGTGGGAAAAATTACGTTTTCCTGTCCCCCGAAATTAAAGTGGAGCTAAGAGGAAGACGATTGGGTGACGTTAGACATAAAATGATACGTTCGCAGTCACTTCGACTTTAGTATAAATAAATTTTGTAAATATTCTAGATATACCGTGGAGAACAAGAACGTTAATTGCACGCATGTTGGACTTGGCTTCCCGACTCGCGATTATCACCACTAACGTATCACCAATCTCGCGTATAGTATCTTTAGCAGACATCCAGTATAAAATTTATAGTCTACCCGTGGACCGTCCAAATACCACGAAGTTGGAAGTTCACGAAGTGCGAAAGTTCAACGTCGAGTACGACTGCGGGAGAATACAAGAATTCGGAAGTTCGTAGTTCACGGAGTTCCCGGCTGCAAACTTCGATGAGTTCTGTCTCGAAAACTACTCCATTCGTTGGACGCAGGTTCCAGCTCTTCCTCGAGATCGTCCCTGGACGCTGCGAGTGTAGAGAGATAGGATCACCGATAGAGACTTCTCGAGTGGTCTTCTGAATTTTGCATACTACGTAGAAACAGACTTGTCACGTATTTACGCGAATGGGTGTATCCAATTCTCCCGTAAGTATTGTTACAAGTGTTTGGGTATCGTTCCGTTACCAATGCAACGTGCGATTTTAAACAAAGAAACAAGAAAGAATGATATCGTAACGAGCAATAATTCGGACTTCTGAATAATGTCACTAATTTCTTTAGCTTCAGCTCGATGAGAAACACGAGAACAACGTGATGAGATGTTGCAATCGAATAGCAAGAGAATATAATCTGAATGTTTTACGAAGTTTCCCGAGTTTAGTCTGAAAGTCACGCGGCGTTCAGTTTGTCGATGACAAACCGGGCAGTCGATCGCAGTGCCTATCTAATTGCCTATCAGCAATTAGACGGCGAACGCCTCGAAATAACGGAAAAGTGTCGAGCAGCGGTGGATCCCGTGGTATAATTCATATAGCATTAGGCGAGTAGCTGGCCAGACGCGCGAATCCGGATTAGATAATCGCGATTAACCCGTGTCTATGTCCAGGTCGTCACAGTTATGCGCGTACACGTATCGATCGTAGCGGTTCGCATGCGAAACGTCATCAAGAATTCGAGCTTACAGCCAATAACGAACGTTACCGCGAAGTGGCGAGCATTAACTGGAACCGTGCGTGTCGACGGACTGTCAGCAGCCGGGGTCTTCTGGGAAAATTAGTCTCTTTCGGTGGTCTACTCTTGTCGACAACTTCCACGAACGAGGTTCCTTCCTGGTGCTCGTTCTTCGCGATGGGAAGCTTTAAAAAGCGTAGGGCAAGGAAGCCGGACTCGATAGTTTGAACAAAAATCAATATCTACCTGTAGGGATATTGATATCTTACCAACGTCTCTACGATACCTATGAGGTGTCGTTACCAATTTGTTTTATTTCTTTGCGGCGAGCTGGTCCTTAGTGAGAATTCGGTCGCTATTAGAAATGAAGTGTTACGTGTAAAATACATTTTATTCCGCGTCCTGAAACCCTACCGAAAGTAAAAATATTTCCTCTCTCTCTAAAAGCAATCCATATTCATATATACATAGCAACAGTAAGTCTTGTCTACGTGTAGCAGCTATACTATAGCTTCTCTGCAATTAATAGCCAGAGTCCTAACTATCCGACGTTCTCAAGGTGGCGCAACCCCGTTCATTTGTGCTCGGCCAATCGAACGACACGTGTGTAAATATCCGTCACGTGTCGTCTAACCCAAACCTCCTTTCCTTATTTTCACCTTTAACGAGCAAAAGCAGGGTTTGCCTGAAATCCGCCTCCATCGGGATCGAGGTGGGGGTGTCTAGACACCCAATCTCTTTCGCCTCTCTCTTCCACGCGTGACGACTTACATTAACGCGTCGCGTTCAGCCCCCGAAGCGGAAACCGGTGCCACCTGGGGGGCACAACGCACGATCGAGGGACAAGATTCGAGAATAGGAGCATATTTCTTTGGACGAGGGCGCCTGAATGCCGAGCACAGCCGACCATGTATGCCTTTCCGAGGCCTCGCCGTGGGCACAGCGGATAAAAGGTTCTTAAATGGACCCCGGAAAGCTAAAGAATATTTTCGACAATTTTTTCCTTATTATTTTCCTCACGAATCTATACATCATGCATATAATATACATATGTACAATAACGTACATGTTTTTCATCTTAAACTGTCTACTACATAAGGGTTGGTGGTCTTTTACTGTTAAAAAGTGAGCATTCCAGGACATTCTTTCCAAACAAACGATGCGAGGAACCTATTCGAGATTTTTATTATTCGTTTAGTAAACACTTGCGATATGGAGAATATTTTTCCTAGGTACAGAAAATAAGTAACTTCGATGATATCGTTAGTCGAATAAGAAGATAACATCTGTGGGGTGAGAAGGATTAAAATAAATCTTGAATTAAAATCGACCTAACTCAAGATGTCAGAGTGTTTTGTAACCACCAGATGATACTTTATAGTATAAAGTAATTTATCGATATTCAGAGTTGATAGAAATATGCCATTTGAAAAATTCACTCCTATGGCTGAAAATTCCCTCTTTGTCCAATTAGAAAGAAAACGAGTAAATGTAAACCTGCTATCCTAATTTTAAATAAAAAGAATATTCTATATACTTATTATTCCATGCTATAAACACACAATACAGAAGTTCACCTTAAAGAAATAAAAACAATTAAATATAAAACAAGTAAATGTAAACCTGCTATCCTAATTTTAAATAAAAAGAATATTCTATATACTTATTATTCCATGCTATAAACACACAATACAGAAGTTCACCTTAAAGAAATGGTATCGATCATACTATTAATACCTCGGTAATCCATCTCAGGGTATCGGAGAAAGCAGTTTCTTTCTTGGAAGAGAAGAAGGATATTCTCAAAAGAGCACTTAATGCCTACCAATACTTGGACGAAAAGAAATTGGAATAGTTTTAACACAGTAAAAAGTTGGGAGTTGAGCAACGACGACGTAAATCGAAGTTGAAGTGGAGCTCGCGTTTGTCTTTCGCGAAGGGATGGAAATTGTTCGATGGATTTCTTGCTGCAGAAAATGCTAGCGCCACTAGGAAGATGTTTGGACGGATTTAAGGGCGTCTGCGAGGGGATTAATGGCGTTGGAGGTAGGAGCTTTGATGTAGATTTAGGGGAGTTTACATTTTAAGTGGTATTAGTTATGGAATGATGGGATTAATAGTTGACGCGAACTTTGATGTAGGAGAAATGGGCGGAAGATGGGAAAATAAAGCGTGAAAATTGATGGGAGACAGTAATGGGATTGATATTATTACAGATAAAGGAAATATGAATACTTGAGTACACAATTTTTACTTGCAGCCCCTTTTGCAGGATGATCGACGGTTATTAATCTTACGTCAGTGTCCTGGAGATTTGAAGGCTTTTCAAAGTCTCCAGGGATTTAGTCCTAGCGCCGTATGAAACGTGCGTTCAAACTGTGATTTATAGAAACAAAATCAAGAAGATTTAGACTTTTCTAATGCACATTCTTTATCTATACAAATGTAAAAGAATTTCTTTAACAAATCTTCAAGGAAATATCATTCTACGTGAAAAAGTAATGCAAAATCATTTCTCTATCTTCCCTGATACAGACAAAAATTAACGAAATTAATGAAAAATTTGTTTTCGTATATTTTCAGCAATTAATAAGTCGAATACAAGCCTCTGACACGGTATCATTATTTTCAACTTTCTTCTTAGTTTGATCTCTACAATTACCCAGTAGAATTACTTTCCGTAATTAGCAAAGAAATAATTTCTTTTTCTTGCGATTAAATATTATAAGATTCGCGTATCAGGGGTTGAAGAATCCTCCCCCGTCCTTCCTTTCGATACCTCAAACGTGACTTTTACTAGGTGATACCGCGTTTCAGCTTGTAATCGAGCGTACACTCTGCTCCTTTAATCGTTTTCGCCTTCCCATTCATCGTGTCGAGCAGAAACGCGTCTGGGGAGGCTGGAAAGGACGCGGAAGGAGCTGAAAGGCGAACGACTGGGAAATATCCACTCGAGCTTTCATTCAAACTCTCTACGACGCAGACGACTTCTCGAATTCTTTCGACGCGTCGGATCAAACCAGCTGAAAGATCTCTGCGTCCATGCAAATGTTAACTGACAAGTCAAAGACACGCTCCAAGAGCGTGTAGCGACCGAACTAAATATTAGACCAACTGAACATTAATTTCTGACGATAGTTACAGTAAACTCGTAAAATGTAAGGTGTAACGTGTAAGTGTACACGAAATCGTGAGATATCCTGTCACTTGATTTCCAATCCATCCGACTCTCGCGTATGCGCGAAGTCTGTAAATTCTTTTAATCAAAGAATCGACTGTCGTATAGCAGTAAACATCGTCCCTTGGAAAGGAACAGGAATAAACATTCTAATAACACCTTTCCATGAACGTTAACACCGTCGTGGCGAAGAATAACGCGGCAACAACCCTCTTACCGTGGTATCAATAACGTATCCGGAATGGAAAGCATTATTTACCCAACAATAAAGCCGTTGCATCACGGTGAGATCATTTCTCGCGTTACGCGCGTTGCATTATGCAACTTGAAGTATAATTATCGCGAGGGAGACACCTCGTCTACGGAAATAACCGTGTCGCGAGGCTTTTGTGCCAAGCGAGAACCGTTCGTTTTCGTTCGCTATGATATCCGATCGTTTACGCGTCACGTTATTCGCGATATAATCGCTCGACGTCGCAGCGGTTGCTTCATCAATCATAAAGGACCGACTGGTGGCTGATGTAAAAGACGTTCGATTATTCACATAGCCGAACGAGAGCCATGCACGTCTCTTTGATCGAAAGCTCGACGCCCAATCGACAATCACGCACCGGATACCGCGACTTCGCCGAAGATATTCCTACCTCTTGAATTAAGGTATACGATGTCATGCGTGTATGACATAAAATTGTTCGAACCTCCAGCTACCGAACTGCTGTGTCTTCGATCTTCTTTTTAAATTAATCAATCATTCACGATTCTTTCGTTATTACCTTTAGCGATATAAAGAACTACGGAAATAGAGAATCTAATTATATTGACGATAGATAATATTACATGATATTTTATATTAAAATATTTGTCAAGTAAAAATTCACATTAAGAATCTTCGTTGAATAAGAAATTATTTTATCGTTCTTATTCGAATTCTTGTCGAATAAGAATTCCCATTGAGTTTCTCGTCAAGCTGAAATGTACATTAAAAATTCTTTCTAAAGGAAAGGAAAATACTTATTAAAGGAAGTATTATTAAATAAAACGTAAAGAATACAGTACCGATTAAAGAAAGAAAGAATAATTCGGTACTTAGTCGGTTAATGAGCGCCATTGGTTAGGCTCTATCGCTAACGAGCGCATTTGGAGTTGCAATGGGACACAGAAAAAAAAAAAACCTCTCGAACTGTCCCGTAATTGGTGCTTATTAGATAAAGCTAAAGCAAACATTCGTGCATGGTCCGTAAGAGCAGGCGATTATTTTCCTGGTTTCGTTCCACGATGCGCGTTAATAGCGGTCCGTGGTGTAATGAAAAAGAAACGAGTACGATTATCGCGTGAAACACGCACACGCTCGTGCCCACTGCATTTTAGACTATGCTACACGCGCTGACTTCGTCGCGAGTGCCGGTTGATTGGACGTAACAGTTCGTACGAACCTCGAATTATTAATAATAGCTGGCGGTCGCTGTGTGCCATTAAACGACATCAAATCTTCCAGGATCATCGCGTAGAAGCCGATAATTTTACGTTTAACCAACCTATTCCGTGGCGAGACAAACAGCGCTCTTTCATTAGAAATTCTGTCCAGGAATTGGCCGGAATGGTATGCGCGACTCTAGACCAACGTTTAAATTTCTGATTAGAGAAATGGCAATTAAGAATCTCGAACAGGCTGTTGTTTATTTGATGTCTGGGCTCGTTGCGGGGATATTTTCAAAATAATATATCATAAATGGTATCATCGAATCGTCTAAAGTAATATGTAAAAAGATGCGACGATAGACGTACTCGACGTTATTTATTAATTACAATAAAATAACGACTCCTGTGAAATACAAGTCAGCCGACAATAGTTCGTTATCAGATTTCAGTCGTGCCCATCAATTTCACTCGTCTCTTCCCATTTCTCGTCAATTGGAATATTGTTGCCGTAGTCGATATTCACGATACACGCTTTCCACCGCTAGGTAATGGAAAAGACGACGGAGGACGTCAACGAGGAGGAAGTGGTGAACTAGTTATCAAGGAAGGAACCGGTGAACTTGCCTGCGTACATTCAGAGGCCGGTTAGATTGAAACTGTCAAACTTTCGGCGATAAGTTCCAAGTTTCTCAACGTGGCTTCCGGGCACGCTGGTCGGTCCGACAGACAGTTTGCGGTGATGCGCGAAACTTCATATTTTCTTTTTTTTTTCTTTTTTTTTTCTTTTTTTTACTTCATCGTCTCTAACGTTAAACGAAAAAATTAAAAATACGCTGAAGAGCTCTTCGAAAACTAATTGGCGCGATCTTATGTCGATCGAAAATCTTGGATAAAAGAATTCTTAATCGATATTCTGGTCATATATCTTTTCATACATACGCTATTTCAATATTCACGTAATTCTATGAAGTTGAAATCGAGGTTTATTTACGAATTATAATAAAATCAAAGGAGAAGGGTATACTAGAGATGTCCATGCTATATTTTTGTAAATGTCGTTTCGGTGTGTATGAAGATCTTAGAAAATTATTTTTCTTCACGAATTTTAGTAAAAAATAAACGAGAGAGAAAGGGACCAGCATGATATATTTTAATTAATCCCTAAAACGGAAATCGAAGAAAAGAAAAGATCAGAGAAAATCAGAGGAGAGATGAACCGTTATTAATATGCAAATTTGTCTTCCCAGAATGTAATATTTATTCATTCAGCGTCTCGATTCTCGACCGATATCAGGCCCTTCGCAAGAGTAATCTCAAACCTGGAGGGCTTGATGTGGGTCGAAACGTTGAATGAATAAATATTGCATTCATGGAACAAAAATGATATCGAATTGCTCGTAGTATTACTCAAGAAAAAACTCGTTCGGCAAACTAACGATGTCGATGAGTAAGATGAAGACTCTCTTCCGTGTTTAATCTACAGGGTGTCAACGCTTCGAAATGTACTGATTTTCAGTGGAAAAGTTTCCAAACAGAGACTTTTCCACTGAAAATCAGTAAATTTCGAAGCGTAACCGTAACGGAACCTTTGCTGTGATATACAATTTTCGATTTAAGGATTCGCCCGCAGTCTAAGACTACGTAATGCTATCCATTATACGGATTCTCCTTGCCATGCGATTTGTTCGTGGTTCGTGTAACTTTCTACTCGGTGGTTTTCGAGGGACTTAACCGGGCTTCGAAAACTCGGTGAACTTTGTTGCACCCTTGGACGGGACCTAATCCTGTCCCTAGATTTTGAACTAAACCGTAATTAATTGTTCCGACTCTCGATGTGCTGGGCCCGTTAATGTAACTAAGGGAAATTTTCAACCATTTTTCTCGTTGGATCGCATCGTAGTATCGATTGAACATATCTTTTTACACAAAGGATCGATTTCAAGACTTAACCAACGCTAATTAACATTTCTGAGCATCAGTAACACCATTTCATTTACTCGATTCAAATACAAGGTTTTTCACATACGAAAGGCACTCTTAGTGCTCGAAAGATTTTCAAAATAAATTATCTCGTGAACCACGTCTCCTACGAAAATATACTCCTATCCTCCCTATCCTCTCCCTTTTTCGACGTACTTGTACACGAGTAATATTCCTTTATCAGACAACACCCCCTGCACTAACCAATGCCAAATAACAGCTCGTGTTTCTCAAGCTTGAAAACCATCTACTAAAATTCCGCCTCCCTTCAGAGCTGCATAACAAATCGAACGCAATCGATGATCGCCTTAAATCACGCCGCGTCCCTGGCGAATCCCAACCCGACACCGATCGCAGTGCCGTCCATCTTGCGGAAGGAAACGGGGACATAATCGCGTTTCATTTGCCGCGTGGGATCTTAGAAGAGGCTCCGGGGCTATCTATTTCTAGCCGCCTATCCGTTATCTTGTATCGGAGATAGCCGCGCGGGGAATGCATCGCTGCACGGCGCACGCTAACGATTTAAGGGCTGCGGATGTGCAAGGAGGTATCCTGCGCATGAATTAGGTCGCCAATGCCATGCAGACCGGCTAATGTTCGCAGTAACGGCACTACGGTTGATTTCCCCGAGCGCGAGCGATTTGGCATTAAGAACGGGTTCGACTGTTTTCCCGAAACGAACCGATCCTCGTCGCGATCGCGTATTGCGTCCGGCTCGAGTCGCTGTCGCGCTCAGTCGTGTCGGTTCGAAGATCGGTTTCCGGCCGCGTCGAGTACCGAATACGGTAACGAGGTTTTCTGAACTCTAAAGGTGCGTTGTTTCTATAGATTTCGCGTTTAAATCGATCAGGCGCTCCTTGAGATGTCCTCCTTGATTTGTAAGATACATCTACAGTAATTAAAGATTGGTAACGACGCTTGGTTCAACGATTTATTATCATCGAATGAAAATTCAAGTGCATCCTGTCGATACGACTGGATAACGTAGGTCCCGAAACTTGTGGAATGATTTATCAACAGAGCGTCCTGTTTAATCGACTACGTGTTCTGCATTACCGACAAGATAACAAAGATCGATTTCAAAGAGACGAGCCTACTAATTTCAAGACGAATAGCCTACAAGTACCGTTTTAATCAATTCAGAAGTAGATTCTGCAACATTTAAATTTTGCTTCCTCGATCTTTCGAATACGCCACACCGTGGTTGTTGCAAAGAGCTCTCGTAATATACCAGGCAAATACCTCCCGAAACTTTAACCTGAAATATCTTCTAAACTATTAACTGAAAGCACCCGAAGCTATGTATCAGTATTTTCAGAATTTCAAGCTCCATCAGTTTGCAGAAGCTTATTTAAATAGTGGAAGATCCTTAGAGAGGTTCACTTATAAGTTCTCTCTTTGATTGCCTAACGTTGATGTTACAGTAGAACGTTTACCTCTATCGTGCTTGCCATTCTCGAAATTTCCTACGTTCCTCTGCGATACACTGTTTCTTAGCAATAACCAACTCCTCCGCGACTCTATTGTGGGCTATTTAAGCTGCACCATATTTTCCACGTGATTTACTACGCGGTCGCGAGAAGAACGAAGTTTTCGAAAGGGTCGATGATCGACGCTGAAACCGTACATCACGTTCGATATAATATTAATCTTCTAACCTCCGAAGACGCGTTTCAAGACGTTTCTCGAGATTTTCAAATTGAAAATTCAGCAGCTTCTTTCTAAATCTTTCAGATATTTCTATTTTTCTAACCAGTTAAAGACCGATGCTCTTTCGTTACGAATTCTAACTAGGAATTGCTCGGAATATCTTGGAGGCTGTAGCGTCACTCGACGTTCACATTTCGATTTAAAGAGTGATCGTTTGGAGTCTCGAAGAACCTGTTATTGGTTTCATGAATCGATATTAAACCCCGTGGTGACATTTTCAGAACTTACGAGTGCGTTTCAATCGAATTGTTCGAATTACCGTGCACAAAGTATTTAGTAAATTATTTTATAAATTTAACGTAACGAATTGACAAGGTTGATATATAAATTGATGTTATTTCGTTTAAATAAGAGACTGCGACAGGAGAAATTCAGATTCTCCTATAATTTTCGCGATCTATCTGATTCTATTAGCGTATTCGCGTGATTTACGACTGAGACGTGGCCTCTCACCTTTGAAAATATGATAGTGTACGATACTATGTGTCCGTTCTCAAAATTATAGTTTCATGGCGTAGAACTGCTTTTACAGTCTTCCATTGCACGTCATTTAGGCCGGCTACTGCGCGGTCGCGATAAGAATAAACTTTCTGGCGATCGATGGCGAAAACGGCTTGGCCGGTTCGGTATAAACTGTGCTAAAATCGCGAATACGCAGAGGCCAGGTGCAGGTACGTTCTCCATTGGCTGTGTCCCGAAGCAAATAGATCGGCGAACGGACGCGAGGGCAATATCGTTAGTGTGTCCTGGGTATACACCGGCATTCATCGCGTATTACGCGCCGTAGGATAGGTAATGCAATTATTTACACGTTGCCATCGCAGAGTGAGAGACGGAGCGACAGAGAGAACGTGAGAGAGTGATGGTTAGAGGAGAGGGGGGGGGGGAGAGGAGAGGAGGAGGAGGAGGAGAGGAGAGAGTCACAGGCACACCGCACGACCGCCACACACAGGTTATCGATTTAACGCCAGCACGCGTTCACGATCCTTGAATTGATCCTATCGCGTCGCCGATCACGAGTTCAAGCGAACGCGTTATCCGATACCCGGTTTTCTGTTTTCGTTTTCGTTTCCCGCCAACGGACACGTAATTTCGCCGGTTTAAATTCCGATCGAGTCCCTTCGCGCGTGTCCCGCGGGCGCCGTTGAAGAATTTTAATTGGACGCCAGCTAGGAATTAGAAGTAAATATAGCCGGGGATAAATTCGTTGGCACGATCGGGAACGCGGGAGACATATCTCGGGGCCGTTCGTGTTCTTCGTTCTTGATGCATTTGGAGGGGAGGAGGGATTCGTGACGGGACTGAGGTGGAAGGTAACCGATTTTCGGTGAAACTTTTCGGGTTGCGAAGGCCAGGAACGTACTTGTTTCCTTTATCCGGCTGATGGCTACATCTCCAGGGATGAAACTACCCTTCGGAGTTGCTCAGCTATTTTGCCATGGTGAATGAACGCTGGGAAGCTAGTTTCATGTACTGTTTGTGAGTGAAAAGAGCACAACTGACGATGGACTTGCGTATGTAAATGTGGAAGAAGTATAGTATATACAGAATAGTATAACTGTTCCGATATTATTTCAATATTCTGTCGAAGATTTCTTTTAATATTCCATTAGAATTTTATTTGAACAGTGCAAATAATTATCGTAATTTTTATTCTTGTAACGTAGTACTGTATACTTTGTTATTCATCGAATTATCATCAAATTCGGGAGCATTACCTACGAAAGAACTTTCGATGATTTCTCATTTGGAATCAAAATGCTCTATCTGTTAAGAAACATGACCTGGGGCCTCTGATTGAGAAACACTGGTCCAAAGGACCAGATACAGATACTGCGCTAGTGGCACTGGACGGTCTATGGTCAGACGCAATTTCATCCAATACCACTGAAGTAGCGTGAGCAACGGTTATACGTGGAATCAGTGGTAGTGGACAGTCTATGATCAGACATCTGTTATGTCCAATATGACTCTTGCCGTATTTCTCTGCGACTCCTACCGTGTGTATCGCCTTGTCAATTGGCCACAGAAAATATCGTCTAGGTTGGTGAAATCGGAAACTATACAGCGAGTGTATTCGAATTAATTAATTATTTATTAATTAATAAAAAGGAGAACAACGCTAAAAAGAATATTTCTGTGTACACAAAATTTTCTTACAGCTACCCAATTTCAATACGAACTCATTAGTCGAATACCATTATCGTTTTTACTTAGGAAAACAATTACTTTTCCGTTCTTTTGTTACAAGTTGCAAGTTTGTAAATTTCAACTTTGATCATCGTCAGATCTAGAAATGTCTGTTTACGTCCAAAATCTTGTCCACGTGTTACTACGTCAATGTTAAATGTTTCCTGGGAAAACCTTCGTGTTTATCGAAAATATCGACAAGCAGAAAATACGCGAAGCTAATTCACGCCGAACTGTCTTCAATTCGACGTTGAACGTAAAAGAGAGGAAACGAGAAAGCAAAGCAGGCATAAATATAAAAGAAAAGGTGGGAATATGCATACACGTAACTCTCCCGCCGTACGATTGCATTCGATAAAGGTGCAGAGGTTGGCCAGTATCGATAAAGTCCTCGTCGAGGCAGAAGGCCGTTTACAATAAAATTTAACGAGCGCGCTCGCCAGCGATAAGTATTGACGTATTTTCAATTACCAGTGGCAACGTAACCGCGCGTAAGAAACGCGACAGTTATCGGAAAATATTTCGATTCCCGCAAGCCCTTAAACTGGCGTCGGAGCCATCCGTTGACATTGTTTTCTCTATGCGCAAACACGGAACAAGTTTCGCGTGGTCCACGACGTCCTAAAGGGATGATCAAAGAGGTATGTATTCGACATACGACAACAACGATGCCGTTAATGCTTCACGAGGCGTCCATTAATGTTTCGTGAGACTACAAGTACTTATTACCGAGGATTAAAATTGAAGGCCTTTTGGATTAAACAAATTGCAAACATGGAACGACAGTATCGGGAATTAATAACAGTAAACCAAGCTCGTATCTCTGTTTATAAATACTCCGTGAGTTGTTGAATCAAATTTATTTCTGGCTCCTATTTACTTTGCCCGTTTTCGTCCTTCGTCGCGTTTTTCTTTTTGCGTAATTTGGATTTTTATTGCTGCGATAGTGGTTGGAAGGAAGCTTCCCAGACGAAGGTAGTCCAAAGTTCGAGAAGCGTTATTCGTAGGCAGAGGCGAGTAAGATTGTATTTCGAAACGTGGATAACGAATAAAAATAATGGACGATTATTTATTAGTGAAATCTATCTGTGTTAACGCGTATTTTATTCTGAAACTAAAATTTTTATCTAAAGTGGACTCGAATATAGGTCGAAGTGACGAGAACACTGCGTAATTTCAGATGCATAAAACTAGTTCCAACTACTCTAATGAATATACTTTTGTACTACCGATATACCAGCGAAAATAACGAAAGTTTTTCAAACTCTAATTAAGGAATATACTTTTCTATTGCTGGTGCGGTATTTAAACATAATAAAAGTACAAGAATAAGTAACGTCTACACAATTGTTTATCATTTAATGAATTTAAATAAATAATTAAAATTATTTTTAGTAATACTAGATACGAATTTTCCTTACTTTTGCTTAAAAGTCTAGGATAAAGTCACCTGGCTCTTCAAACGCGTTAAGCCCTCTACTTATCGCGAGATTTATTATTAAAAAATGTCGTTCGATAAACGACGGGAGCAAGAGGAGCCTATTACTCCCCCCCCCATTCCTGAATAAAACAAGTAAAGGTTGGGCGCGTACGTCGAAGGATTCAAAATATTCATCCCCCTTTACGAGGGCAAATGTGAAAAGGAACGGGCTCTTTGACGATAAAAGCGTATCCAAGTCGAATGTATAAAATTACATAGGAGTGGCGACCGGCTGTGCTTGTACGGAACGATTGCAAACAGTCGATCCAGTCGTCCCCGATTATTTTACGCTAATTATTCGTCGTGAAGCAGAAAATATGAAGCTGTTTGCGGAACGAATTCAGTCGTAACCACGCCGTCATTTTCAATTTTTATTCTATCTTCCATGTTGTTAGTATGATTTATTATATGTCTAAGAGGTAATCCAGAAGTTTGCTTTTCTCGACCTCGTTTATAGTCTCGAAGAGAACTTGAATGTGGGTCGAAATGTTGAGGTAAGTGCACAATTTAAATGAATTAAACCGGTATTCAGGGTATCTTAATTACTGAATATATTTTCGTGCTATCGATGCGGTATTTAAAAGTAATTAAAGTATGCAGTGTTCCAATTACACACTTTTCAAGAGACGTTATAATCAAGCAGGCCGGTTAAGGAATAAAATTTGGATATTTTATGTAACCTTCTCGCGTAAATAATTCTAAACGGTCGGCCTGAACTTCTGAAGGCCAAGGTTATAACCTTTAATAAAAATTCTCTGATCGTTAACATAATATTTAAAAATAATGAAACAGTCCGATATTAATACTACACATTTGCAAGAAATACTTTAAACAAGCAATTCAATAATCTTTAATAAAAATTCTCTGATCGTTAACATAATATTTAAAAATAATGAAACAGTCCGATATTAATACTACACATTTGCACGAAATACTTTAAACAAGCAATTGAATAATCGTATACAATTTGAATATCTTACACGAATCTCTACGTTTCATATTTTTCGTCCAAAAAATTCTCAAAAGTTAACTTACATTTATATCACGTTATTTTCGTTACGTCACGCGGAGTGTTAAAAATAATAAATTCTGAAATATTCTTTGTTTACGTGGAATACAAAAGTCACAATTTTAATTATACGATCGAGCCTATATTATTCTAAAATGCCTGGTAACCTAAATTGGTTGCTTAGAACGATTGAGATCTATCGATTCAGCCCTGGTTATTTTACACTAATTGTTTGCCGTGACACAGAACGAAATGGATCAGATCTCTTACCTCCTGGACCTTCCTGTGCACGATGATCTTGTGCCACTGATTATCGTCGAACCGTACTCTGGTTGGCTTTATATGAAGATCTAATCTTCCTTTGGCCAACGTCATCCCCACAGCGGCACCGCCGTCCTTCAGAGACACAGTCAGATAATCATCTCTGTCTCCTGAAACGACACAGGGAGAAAAAACCATGTTACTTGCCGCGTTAATTAAGCTGCAACTTTTAAATTATATCTCTGGCTTTCCTGGTTTGTTACATCAAGCTTTTAGAAACGATTCCGGACATTTTTTCATTTCGAAACGGAGGTTTAACTATGCTTCTCATCGTCCGCTATCGCAACAAGACGTGTCCGAGTTTGATGATTAAATGTAATGAAAAGTTAATCACGTAGTTAACTTCCATTCGTTTAATGAAGGTACTAAGTAAAGAGGTAATCGCTTCTTCGCAGACAATATCGGAAAGTTATAATGAAAACTAATTTATTACACCAGGATATTGAAGTAACTACTCTATATTCTTCGATTGTTTATATAGAAAAAATATTATATTCTGATATTTATTATGTGTAAAAAATCTTGGAATGGAGGTGACATTTTTTTATTCCATTCTATTCAATTCTATTAACACGCATTCAAATCCCAAAATCCACGTACAACGTACACCAGTTCCGAGGAGGTTAAAATTCAGGATAGATAATTTCAACGTAACTCGATCACGATTTACAAAATACGCGGTAGCAGTCATCTTCCGTTAAAAACAATAAAGATAAAGTGTCATTTAGCGCGTCTTAATCCCTTGGCTAGTGTCGAGCTTGGCAATATACCGACATAATCCGCGGGGCTTTTCGGTTAGGTCGCCACGATAATTATTAACGACGGGCTCGGTCGTTTTAGCGAGTTCGCCAACCACGCAAGAAACTAAAGACACCGAAACTAACGGTAAGCGGATACAAACGATTTATACGCGTCCTCCGAAGACCTAATCCTTTCCTCGATTTCTCTAGTCAATCGCGAGACGCGTTATAAATTTTCTTTTTTATTAACACGACAAAATAAATCGTAGAAACTGTCGTTCGTATCACATCGTTATTTAGTAGAATCTAAAATACGGTTTACATTTATAAATCGAACGAATGTATACGTATTATACATAAAGTATTTACACACTCTGTAAATGTAGTATATTTCAGTTAGCAAAAAATTGTTGAATTAAAAAAAAGGAAACAAACGTACGATAATATGAAAGAAATGGGAGAAATAAACGTAATTTTACAGAAATAACGAGAAAACTCGGTCACTGGAATAACCAAAAAAAAAAAAAAAAAAAAAAAAAAAATTTAATTGCACCGCTGCTTGCAAACACTGCACCTCCTTGCAGAAATTTTCTTTCCTTCCAGTATCAAAATATAGTAGATTTAAAATTCTCGTATACTAAACGTATGTTTGCTTCCTTTCTTCTTACCATCCTCGGCACAAAAGAAAGAAGAAGGAATAAAAATTTGCGCATTCTGACGCAGCGTTTAGCGAGGAGCGTAATTAACTTTGAACAACGAAGAAAACGAGAATAATTTACGTAAAATAATAGTACACAGTTCGTTCTTGACCGCAAGTTCCGTTTTACGTTATCGTTACTTTTTTAATTTCAAGCTAGGTATAATACCATCAGAGGGAACCTAACGTGCAGCAAAGACACGGAGAATTTGCTTCTCCGTCGAAACTATAAACTCTAGATGTATAACACGCGTTTACAAAAAATATTAGCTGTCCGCGCGGTGTATAACGTAACTTTATAGAGACAGCGTAAATGGCGGAGATAATGTACAATACTTCATACGTTTCGAACAAATTGCTCGCATTTCAGAGTGGAAACTGTTTCGCCGTAAAATAAATAACTGTGACAGATAACGAAGAGTAACAAAGATAAATAGCGAATATTCATTAGTAACAAGAGAGTTTCCATATAGAACAATAGCTTACGGAATTGTAGCGCGCGATACAGCCTATTCGATGAATCGATGACTCTCCCATACTCGATTTCACGACTACCTTCGTGTAAGCAACAAATATGTAACGCAATACAGAAATGAGCGAAACCTGTTGCAATAATAAATAACGAGTATGGGCAATGTATTCGTTTGTTACGTTTATTCGATTCAACGGTGACATTTTTAGTAACAGTCCAATTAAATTTCCTTTTGGGTTTGTCTAGAAAGCAAGCTTTCGCTTTGTTCCTACAAAATTATTCTCATTTCGGTGATTCTTCCCGATCGTTTCCTGGAGGAGTTCGAACCACTTCTCCAATTTTCAATTTTCAGCCAAGTCTCCACTCACAATAACGCCACGATGCACAGCGAATCGAATTGAAATTCGAGGGAGATGTAAAGCTTTATCGCGGAACAACGAAAGCTGACACGTCGACGGTACGATTGGCGGTGCGCTGACGTTAAAATTCAGCGTTTATTCATTTATGGTAATCCATGACGCGCATCAAGCCTTCAAATGCAAGGGCCAAATAAAATATACGAAAAGATAAAAAAAAAACCTACGAGAACTGCGAAGATACGTCTGTATGTATCGGGGAAGATCCTTTGGGCGACAATCGTTGCGATGTGCATTAAATTCGAGGTGTATTTATTCACAGAAATCCATATTCAACATTTATCCCGCGTGGTATAGTTTTGCGTAGATGCTTTCATATCCATTTTCTGTATACAATCAGTGTAAGAAATATTCGTACAGCAACCCATTTGAAATAAATGGTTCCTGTACGAGTACTTATTGCACTGACTGTATAATAATACATCACGAAAATGAATTTTGAAAATTCTGTGCCTCCTGTTACGTCATTTGTTTTTCCGATTTTAATCACTCCAACTTCACTCCAACTAATCGGATCTCTAAACTAACCAAGGAAAACTAACCAAGGAAAACTAACCAAGGAAAAATACAGACAGACCTCAACCAGACTTCGAGTTTGATGGCAAAATAAAATCTGAATCGACGGGTTACATAATCTGTACCGTAACGAAGCTGTTCATTAAAAATGTGACAATTCTGGTTATCTTCGCGTGATAATTTTTCGTCGTTCGCAAAAGACGATAAACAAGCGGAACTAATAAACCACGGTGAGATGCGACCGGCGAGAAAGGAATTTCAACGATTCTCCTCGGCAACACCTGCATCCTGGATGAAAGAACGGGGAAATATAAACGAACCGCTCCATTGGCTCGTATAAATTTTCTGCGTAATGAACAGCACGCCCTTGCTCGCCGCGTGCGCGCTCCCTCTGAAAGTGCAATCCTCTCCCAGCCATCTCGTTCCTTCCTGGCATCCCCATTTTTTCCACTGTTCTACTTACGTTTTTTATCCGGCTGTTTCGCTTCCGCTAGTTTCGCCAGTTTAAGCTCGTGACCTCGGCTACGCCGCGCGTTGCGCCGTTGTTCGTTAAATATGCCTGCGTCGAAACCGTTTCGCCACCGAAATCTTTAGGGTTCGCCTAAAAGAGCTTCGACGACAACATGGAGTTTCTTGGACGGACAGAAGCAGAGATCTTCCGCAAGGTGTTGATTTTAACAGACCTTTCAAGAATCAGTCGATAATTGGACGAACGAGTGTTTTTGGAATTTTCCAAATTTTATTTTCTCTTTATCATTCTGTCTACGTCGGGTGTATTTCGATAATAAATCGGGGAAATAAAGGCCAGGCAATAACTACGACGAAATCGTGAAATAAAATTCGAGAGAAGATATAGAAATTTGTCGCTCAATGATCCCAGCATGAATTTATCGTTTCTAAGCCGGTCGAATAATGGCCATTTCTGAGCATCCTCCTTTCACGGAACATACACACGACGTTCCTTTAAGAAGATAACTACATAACAGCTCCGGAATAACCAAGAAACGACTCCTTCAAACAATAAAAAACATTCATACCGCAGAGAATAAAAACGAACGTACCGTGCACATCCACTTTAAATTTTGTCGTGTAGAAACGAGCCATTGACGACGTCTAAGGTTATCGTTTGATCGTTCGAAGCCGGTCCCGGGTCCACGTTATTTCCAATAATCGCGACCCTCTCGGAACAACGATTCGTATAGAAATGTCAGCACACGTGCTGCGTCGCGTCGATCGCGATCGCAATTACCGTCAGCTCGATTTTTCCCGAGCGACTTGCCAGGTCGCGTTTATTTCCTCCCATTTGTCCGTTGGCATCCCGTTAATGAGCGTCTGGAGATCACGTGTGAGATATTATATCCGATTCGAATTCGTTCCCTCGGAACGAAGTCCTGGTGGCAGAGAGATACGATACGATATCGGGCGGGCGGAGTTCCTTTGGGATTGACGTAGATAAGAAACCACAGGTAGCTGGTCCGCGGTGCTAATTATTGGTTTCGAAAGCTGAGATATTGGCTGAGCACCGCGCGACCATCCAGCAGCTCTTCGACGGGATGAATCACGGTCGTTCCCGCTTTGAGATTAACGCGTCCTCTGTAGCGCGGGAATAAAGGCAACGGTGCTTAGCGTGATTCTATAACGGGATAGAGGAAGTGCGCGGGACAGTGAATGCCGATCGAAAGGTGGAGATGGCTTAGGGCGAGCTAGGGCAAACTGGATATCACGGTTATCAATTTAACGGGTACGTTGTGAGTGGGTGCAGTTATTATTTCTGGAGAAAAGGTGATAGACTGCGGATTTCATTTTGCGACGTACTATAGGAATTTTGCCAAAAGTATGCGCAATGAATGTCGAATACGTGCTACAATTAATATAATAATATTGTTATTTCATTTCGCATAAGTGCGCATACCTTTTGTCTTAGCATGTATTTATCATCTTGGTTTGTACCAGAAAAGCATAAAATCCGTGGTCTAGCGATTACGAAAATATAAAATGAATATATAAAATATAATATATAAAAGGAATTGTTGAAAGACACATAGGATTTCGAGATACCTTCACATTTCAGGCCATATCTAGAGTTAGGAACATTCGACCGAGTCGCGCGAGATGTCATATTAAAGGTAATCGAATTTCCAACAATCGCTTCTAACGTTAACTTCAAATCGGTTCAATAGTTTAAGTGTTACGGGCCAACGTATGTGAGAAACTTCGATCGCCATGCAAGAATAGAAATTGTCAAGTTATGCCCAGTATTTCGTGGGCAAAATCCAATGGTCCCAACGTGAAAGTGTCAAAATCAGTGCTAATAAGTCACTGGTTATCATCGAGTTTAATGGTTGAATTCCTCAATATTTCACGGACGTCGGCTTTTAATTATCGTACAAAGGACCATGAATCAAATAAACATAAGGCCGGGGTTAACGATTAGCAATCATCTCGTACAATCGAACAAAGCCATTCCGCCACAGCCCTTGAAGGATATAACCGCTTGGAGAGTGTCCCCTCCTCCTCGCGGAGTTGAATTTCACGGAGTAAATCACGAGTTCCTAGCTACCTTTTGAGGGCCACAAGCAGACAATGCTCCTCTCAAACAATACCCCTATATTAAACGGGATTCCTTGCTCGGGTCTAGTGATATAGCCAATCGGAATGCTTTGGCGCCCAAAACGAACCTAAACTCTTCTCGACGTGCTGGTCCTTCGTTCTCAGTTAAATAAATGGTGGATGTCGAGGGCCAGGAATCGTTGTCCTGGAAGGGTTGTTCAGTTTACTCTTTTGGTATATAATTAACGATGGAAATAAATGAAACGCGAGGATTGATGCAACAAACAACGGAACGTCGTTGTAAATATAGATGGCAGCGCCAAGTTGTGGAAATTGGCTTCGTTTCTCTTTTATTTAACACATCAACGAGCATGAAAATCTAAAAGATGAGCGTCAATTTCGAATGACCGATATAAATGTAAACTGACAATACTAAAGGAAAGTTTACGATTCATAATAAATATATAAACGTAGAAGTCTCTAAAGTAATATAAATCAACTTCCAAATAGAAACATATGCATAGGTACGTGAACGTGTATTTATATTTCCTATGTAAATAAACATTTTCACACGGAAATTAAGAAAAACTATACGAAATATAAAAAATATTAGAATATATAAAATATTATAAAATATAGTCGTTTAAAAAATATACATACAAGTTTTAATACCGGACTTTCCCTATGCCCAGGAAAAATTCCCAAGTAACCACACCTTTTTGCCTGAAATTATTCACACCTCACCTCTGGACCCTCAAATTAAGTGGCACGCCCTGTACAGTGAAACAGTCGAGGAATTCTTAGCTGGCTCGTTACTGGAATTCATAAGGGATTCGAACGAAATATTTCATTTAACGTCCAGGCCAGTGGGTTCGTCTTGTTTCGGTCTCGGTTCGGTAACAGAACGTTGCGCTGTAAAATGAAACTTTTGCCTTTTCCAGGCACGATTCGACGAGTGGTCAGGACCATCTGCAGTTTTAAAGCAATTTACGGAATACTAGGGCGTGCTCAGTTTTTACCCGGCGTGTCTTTGGCTGCACAGAAGCCTGAGAGGTCGTAAGAAGCCGCGACTGCAATGCGACCGACGCGAATATTTTGGTAGTTCTATGTATATTTAATTTATACGAAAACCCGGCGGGAAGATTTCGGAGGCGCGATGCGAACGAAATTCATGGATGCAGACGTGCACGGTGGAAATTTAGACGACCACATTATGGAACAGGTTTTATTTTTTCTCTCGTCGAAAAAATTTACACGCGTGGCCTTCGTTCGGTCGATACCAGCACAGTCTGCGACCACGAATTAATTCATTTTTAATGAGTGAAACAGGAAACGTTGTTCCCCTCTCGTTCGGGAACGATTTCCAGCGACGGTTACGATGGGGTTCGAAGTTGTTAATGGATTATAATTTTCTACTCTGGAACGAGGTACGTTTTTTTTTTTTTTTTTTTAATTTGTTAGTGTTGCGATTGAAAGGAAATTAAATGATGCGAAATATAGAGGAATGAAAAAAAAAACACGAAGATAAAGCGTCGGATGAAATCAAAATACAACTAAAATTGAGTTGGCTGAATTAGTTTGGATAATGACTTCGCACTTTGTTTCTTTAATTCGTGAGTTGTTAATAAACTTACCGGAGTAAAACAGAAGTCCGCTATGCTGTCTCGTTTTGAATTGCAAAATGATGGATTCGTGGGTGCTGAGAACTGGATTCCCCTTGCTCAAATCTATCGTGAGGTACTCCGTTCCTCTGAAAGAAGCCTCGGAAGGTGCTTTATCTGTAACAAATGAAATTCAGAATTCATACATAGTACAGCTAAAAATGTAAAAATTTATTACGAACGATAGAAAAGTAAATAATAATTGAAGATTTTGTTTTCTTTGCAACTTGCAACTTGCTCTTAACAAACAGGGAGAATTGTTTCGTTTTAGAAATGTTCATGGAAACCACATAAATTAAGTAAGTAAGTCAAGTTAAACAGTAAGAAAAAGGTTAGGCACGAAATTAAATTTATTTCTACGAAAGATAATTGTAAGTACTTTTCTTTATTCGCGATTATACAGACGAGAGGGTTTCAGAAAAAGTGTCTGGAAATTACGATGAAAAATTTGTTGATGCAAGCTTTCACTTATTTGCAGAAAAAAAAAACCGATTTAGAAAACTCGTCAGGTATACGTGGAATTCCGCGCAACTTTGCTAACGCGTCTGACCATTATTCGTTGTTTCTACTCGCGTTGAAGTTCGTAATTATTGACAGCAGTGTAGTATTATCTGTTTAAACTAGTTCTAACTAGTTGGAAGATAGTAATACAGAGGGAAAACAGATAATATCCTAACGTACCATCGGGGTTTACAAAGTTTACGAATGCGAGTAGAATTAGCGAGCAATGGACGAACACGTTAGGGAACAAGTAACAAGTCGCGCTGAAGTAGAAACATCCGGTAAAAGTCAGACGGTGGACAAGTCGCGGTGAAATTTATTAAACGATTTCTTTGGAAGGTACAAATTTATGTGAATAATATTTTTATTCGACTATTAGACGATAATCATCGATCTTGAATCTTTAATTGGTAGATCGTATGCTTCTGAATTATATTTTTTATTATAGGAACAAATATCGATTTAGATAGCGTTCATTCTTTCTCTGAATGTACTGTTTGTTGTTCCTTCGTAATTTGATAATACTTCAGCTACGTTTCAGAACTTACCGTTACATTGTAAAATATAACGCGTGTTTCGTATTAAATTATTGCAACGAAAAACCTGCCGTAATTATTTACCATTTTCCTTTCATTTCCGAACAATTTTAAACAAATACACCCACGGCTAACCGCACCACTGCATCCTCGTCAACTCTAAACCTCGTTTAGTGAAAGCAACCCACTTCTAAACACCCCCGACTAGCGCAGTTTCTGTCATTAATAATCTAACGAACTCGGTACCGCCGCCTAGGAAAATTCCATTCGAACATTCACCGCCGCGAGAGGTCTAAATGGAAACGTGCCCGCGACTCTGTCGAAATTAATAAAGCCACGGGCGGCGAAGATGCGTTGGCTTTAACTTCGAATTAATTAAAACCAACGAGCGGGGGAACGTTCGCGCCGCTACATTTTTTCACCTTCCACCCCCGTTTGATACACTCGAGGTTTTTAATTCGGTCTCGAGACGTCCGATCTCGCGTCCGCGGCCAGCGCACGGCCGCGCTGGCGCGAGACCTCTCTCGTTATTTTCCATCGTCCCATTGTTATCATGCGACCAAACAAAAGTGCGCCGAGACAAGGCCAGGCAAAAAGGCCATAAGACGTGCTTTAATGGCTTTGGAGCCGCGCCAAATCGCGCTGCTCCGGGGTTGAATGCACCGGTGTCGCCGATTGAAATGTTCATTACCACCGCAAATCATCCGCCAATCCGCGTGGGAGGGAACCGATCCCGACGCTTCCACCGGGGCGTTAGCAGTAACAGTCGTGACAATTTTGCGAGCCACTTCGGAGCCGATAATTTCATTAAGCGAGACCCCGCGATCTCGAGAATTAATCGGCTTCCGACTTCTAACTGGATTACGCTGGCCGAACATCTTCCGAACGAACCCACTTCGGATCTATCAAAAGTAGTCGATTCAACTCACGTGGTGCCCTAATGGCGGAATCGCGTGAAAACATTTCGGATAGTTGGACGAGCGACGTGCGTGAAACTGTCGAGGGCATGGAGATGTACTATAAAAATGTAGACCGAGCAGAAATCGTGAATGTGTCAAAGACGTACGAAGATATGCCTTTCTACTTAAAATACTCTCTCGGAAACGCGCTTATGCGATTGGTAATAATCTGGATTCAAGGACAAACAATATATTTCCACGTCATCCAATATAATTAAGAAATCTTGAAATTACAATTCCGAATCGTAGTGCTAATCCGTGTATAAGATTGCTCTCGTGTCGGAACGTTGTGCACATTGCTTTCAATTTCAGCTTTTCGTAGGTGGATGCTTACAGGAGTATGGTAGCTCCATTACGAGGACGTGAAATATAGTAGCAATTTGTGTCCCTAGCTTTAAAATAAATGGGGTAGCTGAAGGGGTCAAAGGAAACTAAGAGGTTCTCCACAAGGGCCTCTAGGATTTTATTTCTTAACAACAAAATCCTCTTGTCAGTGAATTCGTGATGATTTTATTCTAATCATGTAGACTATCACTCAAAATCACAAAAATTATTCTATACCGTTTCTGTATTATTAAAAACCTTGAAGCTCTTTTTGTAAAATTCTTTCTTATCCCAGGATGATATCTATCTAAATTTCACACCACTTTTGTCTTACCAAGAAGAAATAAAATGCTGAAGCTCCATTTGAAACATTTTTTATTACCTCAAGCTGATATTTGTGTCTTACTTTACCACCTCAAAATAATATCTACCCTGTATCCTACACAACTTCTGCCTTACCAAAAAGAAATAAGATCCTGAAGGTCCTTTTGAGAAATCCTTTATTAACTCGAGCTAATAAAATCTATCCTCTTAATTCAGATATCCTTCCACGAGAAACGATTAGTTGCCACGAGTCCTGTTAAAAGTACACTCCCAGTTTAAAGTACACTCCCAGGTTTAAAGACTCCCCATTTGACACAGCACGTTGCTCACTTTCTCGTCTCCAACCCCTTCCTGTCATTTCAATTCCCGCAAAAAGCCGTGCACGCGTATCAAAAGGATCGCCAAGCTGTTCGCGATTGTAGCGTCCTCGCTGGTTCGCAAAAAAAGCCCCGGCTATCCAGCTGAAGATCACTTCCACAATTCTCGTCTCGTGTCTGAGAGCCGCGTAGACGCGCACCCACACGCGACTCTCCCTTCCAGTTTAAAGCGAGGACACACGTGGAGGTGTCATTAGCCGCGTCCAAGGGTAAAATCCTCAGAATCCTCTTTTCGCTCTCCCGGTTCTCGTGCTTGTTCGTTTTTGTACGTTCCACCCTCGACAGAGCAAATGAATCGCCTCGGAAACGACGCAACGAAGGAAACGACACCCTGGACCCGATCCCGTTAAACGAAAGTAGTTTGCATCGACTTCGTTGCACGCGACGCGACAAAAAAAGCTCCGTCGACGATGTCTGGACGATTTCTTCGTAAATTCACTCTCTCGCGGAGATTGTGAATTATTTAATTGATCGATCGTCCAGGCTTCGTTGGTAAAAATAAAGCGGACGAGCCTTCTTCGTTAGGAAGTGAGACGATCGAGTGATTATGACGTACTTCGCGTTCCGTGAATTTTATTTTATTCTTGGGTAAATAACTTGATATATTCATGAATTATTTACTGTTCGAGACAACGTCACAGCATGAGACGATATCATGAGTAAATTATGCAAAGTTTTACAGTATTTGCAATTAACTCGTTCGGGACTAGGACGCTGCAGAATTATAATTAGAACTCGGAGGAAGTTTCCTCGCCTCCAAATGGCTCGCAAGAACATCTCGAGCAGGGAGATTAGAACCTGTACTTAGCGTTAGATCAGTTTCTAAAAGTAGATTCTAGCATTCTATTCTAATATTCGTATTGGAACTTCCAGCAGCAGCGTTCGTTGGGTTCCTGTCGCTGAAAGTCGATTGAGCTTGCGAATCGTACTTTTTGGACTCTCTTTAGCGCGAGAACTCCCGTCGAAACTTGCGTTTGTGAAACGCGACTTCGTTTAATAATGGCGACTTCAATTGTCCTTTGAATAAATTATGAGTTTCGGTAATACAGTGGTGAGTGTATTAAACGGGAGGAATGAATTCACGCGAAAGAAATTATTTGGTTTCCGACTGAAAGGAAGAGATGCGAATTCGCTTTAAAGGTGAAACGAAGCATACGCAAGAAAAACGATGTCGTAAGTAATTTGTTCTCGTTAAACAAAGTTCGTACACGTCAACTATTTTCTTAATTTATTAACAAAATTTGTATATTTTAACGATCTTACCATGTGCAGAGAGAAAAAAGGAAACCCTTGGTAAGGTAGAGTGCTCTGTCGGTAATACAGTGGACTCTGTTGGTAAAACTCGGTAATGTAGAACTCTGATCGAAGAATTTATCGACATCTGCATTATCAACAGGACAATTTCTAGTATCGAGTACTCTACATTATCGAGCCTATAAATTGGTTACTCTATCTTGTATTATATACAGCGTATCAGTAGATATTTTATGATAAATTAGTCAGAATATATCCCTAGATATTATTTCCCCAGATTCGTGTTCTTTATTAATTTAAACGTTTACACGAATGAAAATATTTGTCTGGACGATACTCCCCTCCGAAGTGAACGCAGCATCGCAACATTAAGCCACAAAGAGATAGAAGAGACTCTGGCGAAACTGTTCTCAAGCGAAGGGAGGACAGAAATAATGGAGACAAGTAGATAGTGTTGTGTTTATGCTGTTCTTTAAAGTTTCAAGTATACGAGCGCCATGCTACGGTAAAATCAGGTTTAAAGGGGATACACTGTGACGTCCTGTTATTTGAAATTTAGGGCGGCTTGTAGACATACATTTTTTACGAAAATCCTCGAGCGTTACGTACTCATAAATAATAACAAGTCGGGTCCGCAGAGATTTCTTTGCTGTGTCTAAAGCATTCGCGCTAAATAAGAACCAAGGATAGTTCGGGAAAGCTCATTAAAACTGAAATTTCGTACACTTAGAAACGCGCGGAACGAAGATGAAAAAGTGTACGTAACACCGAAAGCCGAAACAGATTTCACTGGGAACAGTTTTGAAACTCGAGGATCACATGCAAATTCATAGCTGGGGGGCAAAAACTTCGATAGACGATCTGCGTACAAGTCGCGCTCGGAACTTTTCCATAGGTGTTTTCTCTGTTTATCTCTCAGCTGAAACAGGAAATTAAATTCTGCGTCGAAGAAACAATAAATAGCGGAAGAAATTGAAATAAATGCGGCAGGATTAACAAAATTGTTAATAGAGTTTCCACTGTTCTTTTAAAGCGCGCGTAGTCACGGTACTTCTCGATATTAGCTTAATGAGACCAACCTGTTCGCAAGGACATTAAGCGAAAGACTTTACTTTTATGGGTGTTGCTGAATTTCAATGTACTGATAGTTGGAATGAGAAACTTTAACTTGTACTCAGAGTTCGAACTTCTTACTTCTCGAACATGGCAGGAAAGATTGGAATGGCTTCAAGGCTACAGGAGACAGATTGTATTTTTCCTTAAAAAGTTCATTACTGAAAAAATTCATAGTTACGGTTGAAGACCGAATGAATATATAGTAAAAATTTGGAAACTCTGTGTTTCTTCGATGGCGTTGGTTCGACTGCTCGCAAAATGGCGGCGTTCGTTGGTCGCCGAATCGGAGACCGATATCCCATAAATCCGATCGCTGAACGAAAGAAATTCGCTCGGGAACGCGAAACGAGCGTCAACTTTCTTCGTAATTTAAACGGTTGCGGTGCATCGAGGGCGTGTTTCACAATTAGTCGAAGCAGCCGGGCTTTAACGTCGTTTTCGCTCCTCGGATCCCAACGTTTCGCCCCGGTTGCGTCACTTGGTGCTCGACTTCGCTTCTTCCCAGCAAAAGCGAAGGCATCGCGTGCTCGGAAAGTTTTCCAGGAGCAGGTGGCGTGTCTCAGCTGCTGGCCAATGAATGGGGAATCGCGTTAGCGTTAACCGCATGTATTTAATAAGCTTCACCCTCGGCCGGGAGCGTCGCGTTGAATCGCCTCGACCTTCCTGACACCGTCACTCTGCATCCTGTTTCGCTCGGTTGAGTTTCGTTCCTCTCAACCACCCCTGTCGCGTTACCGTACGGCGCGAAACTGAGCACGTTTTCTGAATTTTTTCTCGACGACAGGGCTCGATCACTGGTTATTTCAGCCGAACAGACTTTCGGTTATCTTTATTACAATCTATATCACAATTCAACGTCGGAGTGTTAAGGGGTAATTAACCTCAATTAACCTTCGGTTTAATTCTAAGCATCGTCTAATCCTAAACTTCCGTGAAATAAGGGTTTCTTCTTAGATGTCCATTCTGTTTATAAATTCATTTCGATATACAGAAATTTCTATTCGATCGTGCGTAATTACGTTCGATTTGTATAATAAACATTTTTTTTTTTCTGTTTAGTATCCGTCGCTTCGAACTCGTAAAATAGACCATTCCTCGGTTATACGAGATCGAGCAAACCCAATCGAATTTCATATTAGCAAGGGACCATCCTATATTTTGTAGGTTTAGAAAGGTTTTCAAGTTTACTGTGCGGGGCGATGTTTGTTCTGTATTCAGCGGGTACCTGAGCAAAAGCTGTCCTGACCCACATGTGGGTCAGCGGACAGTCATCGCGGTAACAGTTTCGCAGCCAACGATTCTAGCGCGCGACCTAAAACTGAGAGCCGCGTGCAATTTAGAAAAATCCATATTTGGCTGCTGCAGGCTTCTAGAACCGAAAAAGGTATGAAAATGAAAAAAAAAAAAAAAACGAAATCGTGCACGTAGCTGTATGAATTTTAAAGAAATCGACGTGCCACAAAGCGGAACAAGTACAACGTCAATCTTATGTGTTTGTGGAAAAATGAAAATTCGGAAAGCGAAGATTACGCGGAAGGTTCGAGTATTAGGAAGTGTGTGAAAATAAAAAAAAATCAAGTCGCGTAAACGGTTGTTTGAATTTGAAGGAAATTTACACGTTGATGATTCGAATAAGAAAAGTGTCACTTTTATAAGTACGGAAATTTAAAGATAGGGAACGAGGCAATTCGTTGAACGAAGGGAGCAAATAACGTCGCTAGAATTGGAATTGGCATCGCCGATATTAAAACATTTTAATTCTGGCGATGGTTTTACTCTCTAAAATTGTTCTTCCTGAAATTTAATAAATTTCAGAATGAATTATTTTCAGATCGGTGAACATCCTTTGGTAGTATACCATATTGTTAGTAGAAATAGAACAATTTCTGAGTAACGAATAAGAGGTACAAGCTCTTTTTTATTCATTATTCCTTAAATAAAAGTTGAAATTTAAATCACAGGATAAAACGAATACAGCGTAACAGGAGTAATAATTCATGTTACAGAAATCAAAGTTTATCATCGAAATGACTGTAACTATTGGATAACCGTCACGAATAAATCGCTAATAATGTACCCATGATTAATCGATCGAACAAAATCGTGGTCATTTTTGTTTCGTGTCAACAATTTGAAAGTTCTCGCCATCTGACGCGTCAGTGTCTATTTTCCCGTGTGTCAATTTCCTTTCGTAAACTGCAAGTGAAGTTCGAATGAAAATACTTGCACACGAAACGCATCCTTTTCCCCGTTTTAATTCAGCGAAACGTTATTATTCGTTCCAGCGAAACGGCATCGCGCTTCAAAGTAACGTCGAACACGATACAGACGTCGACACCGGTTAGACGACGCGACGCCGACGGCTCGATTGTTAGGCAATTACGCCACTTTGGCGGATGTTCGCGAATTTCTCGAAAAGTTGCGACATTAATTAAACCCGTCGAGGCGCGAAGCGTACAGGCGTAACGCGTCCAGGATATTCAATTCGCACGAAAGCCGCTTAATTACGGACAGTACGGGCCGCGTTAATTACACGATACTTACGTTCGCCGATGGAAATTAGTATAAAATCGAACGATCGATGCGGAAAGATGGAGGATCGGGCGGCAAATAATCCCCAATGGAGCAAAACCGACTGCGCCACACCAATTTACCTGATATCGTGTAATTATAGCAACCACCGGATACGTCAGAAAATCATCCGTTTCATGGTAATTGCCCTAAGTTAATTGGCAACTATGTTACTTAACATTCGACAGACGATTAGTCGATCTTACGATTTATTCTCGAAGGCATTCCTAATCAATCTGACACGCACGATGATTTACGATGAAAGTGGAAACCGTTTAATTAATTATCTTAAAAAGTTAATCTTAATCTTAGAATTTCCGGTATAAATCGTTCTGCAGTTAAGAATCGAAATGTCGATTAAAAGGATAAATAATTCTTATATGTTGGTGAACGTTTCAACAATTATGAGTATTTCGATAATATTCGATAAGCTGTCCTTCCTCAGGGATGCAGATATTATTTATTCGAAAATACGAGTGAGAAACAAATTTGTTTCTAGAGGAGAGAATCTAGTACAAAGTTGAAATATTTAACAATATATTTCCATATTAATGTTCGTATCCGATCACCTTCGTCAATTTATGATTTAAATAAATCTTCATTCAGATCGTCGTTCCAATGAAGTCTTGTTCGTTATTCATCGTTCGTGTTGTAATAAATACAATCCTATACATTCCCTATAAAGGTATCATTGCATCGCGAAAGCAGCTCAGACTTACGAAGCATTATTAATTATGCTGTATTCGTCTTCCTGCAATCCTCGTTTTCTCGTAAGAACGTTACTGACTTACATAAATAGCTCGAGTAAATTTAATACTAATTGCATGAAATTAATCTCGCTACGCTGTGAACGTACCATTTATCGCGAGTTAAGGAACCAGGAATTAATAATCAGAATTGTTTACAATTTCTCCAACGTCTAATTATTAAATTTACTCTCGTGCCATGGCTGCATGCTATCTTCCTTCGTATTCTGTGTAAATTTGAGAAAAATGATATACACAGAGGGATTCGCATCACCTAAATGAATAAACTGACAGATGGATCCCATTTCATTGAAAAATCGTTCCTTAAACGTCGATGTACGTTGTTCTTACGTGCGCAATATTTCTATTTCACTTCGCAAGGGGCAAATGATATTCGTAATAATAAACATTAGACTTGCAACACTTGACAGACTAATAACGTATCTAGAACTAGAAATTAGCTGACAATATTCCTGCGTGCATTCCATGTTTTCTGTTTATCATTTTGAAATCTGATTTCTACTATAATAGAAATATGATAAAATCGAATGTATTCCACGATATAACGTAAGAAACATGACGAGTAACGTTACAACAATATTTCCAAATTTACAAGCAAAATATTTCCTCTATTTCGATTTTGATTTTTAAATTCAATCTATCATTTCGATGAATCATTCAAACTGTACATTTTACCTTATGCATGTTCTACATTTACCGTACCTGCATCCCAGTCTACTTACACCCGTTACAAGACGGCACTAGAAGCAGACCGATCCAGAAATCTTCGAAATATGGATACCTGGCCTGGACGGATTTCGTCGAAATACGATTAAGTTAATCGTCCTCTCTCGAGTTAATATTCAGTTAGATTTCAGATGGCACGCACCCATAAGATATCACTGTTATTCCCCGGCATATCGAAGCCAGATAAATTCCGGGAATGAAACGCTATGGGTGGGCGAACGAGTGCGAGCAAACTCGCGCTTGTAACTCACGTTACAGCTGCGCCGATATTTTACCGTGCGATGTAGTCTTGCTTTACGGCTACAGTGAATTACATCTTACCGGAGAAATCCGTATGGACGACCTAAGGACGGGTCGCCCTTTATGCGGAGAAGCGAACGATACACACCATCGCTAATCCGTATTAATCGCCTACCATTCATTAGGAAGTCAGCGATGGGTATCCCTTCTCTGTAGGAGGTGCTCAGGCCGCGTAGCTTCGCACCTGGCGCACTCGCACGATCAATCGCGCCCACTTCCATTTTACACTAAATCTCCTAGCCTGGACTCCCTCTGTTCACCCGTTGGAAGACAATGACCAGCCAAGCTGGGACCCTAACCAAGTACCACCGTACATGCTTCAAACAGCCGGTAATGAAAATACACCAGAGTGCTGAAACTTCCGAGGGCGTTCCACCTCTCTGCGCCTTTCTATCGAGTCTCGATCGTCCAAGGTGGAGCTGCAGCTCCTCAATTAAATTATTTTCGTCTTTTATGAGACTCACACGGAAGAATTCGTTGAAAATATTCTTGGGTTGGATTCGATGAAACTGGGGGAGTCAATTTAAATTTTAATAGTTGCTCGGAATACGTGTAAATTGTTTATTTCGTCGAGTTGTTGGTGTATATTAGACACTCGTGACACCCGACAATGTAGCCTGTATTATTTCTTTTATTCTGTAACGTAAATTCTGTAAATAGAATTTAAAAAAAAAAAAAAAAAATGATTCTTTTCAATTCGCCTCTTTCAAACATTTAATAACTCGCAAATTATTCGGTCAATTTTTCGGGAGTCGGTTAAAAAAAAAAAATATATATTTTGGAAGCCATGCAACTTTTTTGTCCCCCATTAGATCTTCGTTCGAGAATTTGTTCAATGATTAACGAGATATTGACTCGCACGACTCGAATGCCACGGTGATTTGAGTACACTCGAACACATGTGTGCTCTCGAATATGCATATCGTGTAAAGTGCACGTCATAATTGGCTCCTGAGACACGGCGCTTCGAAGCCTGCTGTTCGAAATATGTAGGAGACCGAATGGTCGACCGAAATTCACGGAAAAGCTCTCTGACCTACTTCTTCCTCGGAAGTACGCACGTCGCGACTGGTAGCGGTAAAAAAAGAAACGCTGACTCGGCGTCTGTCACTGACCACCCCTAAGTGCCAGGCTTCGAGTAGTTCAGCGAGGGTGTAGACCGAGAGAACAGTAAAATGTTCCACATCATCTTGACTTTAAATGTCTCGACCAAGCAGTCGCGCGTAGCGGGACCGTTTTAGACAAATTTGGAAAATTCTGAAATTCAGACCCTCAATTACCATTTCGGATTCTCAATTCATCGTGGTATTGATTGTCATAAAAATATACATATATATATACTTAGGTTAAATTTCTTAGGATTCCAAAGCAAAATATACAAGTCGTAGTCTAAGGACTTTTGAAAAATATTTCCAAGCGATGAATAGTAAATTCATTCAGAAGAAAGTTTACCTGAATTCACCCAGATCGAAGAATTCCTTAAACTGTAACATGTATAACAAGCGAATCGAATATATTTTTACTAATTTTCATTTGGAACTAATAAGTATAGGATAACAGTCGTTTGCTAAGATTGGTATTTAAGGTGCACGATACGAAAAATCGTCAAGGGATAAATTATTGTAGAAATTGGTTCAACGTTACGGGAGAGTTGATGAGTCCAGTCGAAGGATTCTCAGCGTGGAGGCGTACGCTAAGACAGCAGTGTTATGCTAATCACGACACACTAGGACAAATATAGTCAGTTCGTTAGCTAGTTAGTAACCAGCAGTCAGACTCCTGGAAGCTCTCAGGCTTCTAACAAATCAATTGTCAGTCAGCTGTCACGCGCGCAGAACGCGTCCACGAATTAAGTAAATTCAGGACGAAATGATCAAGAATGATTTTTCGTGACGTTGTGTCTTATTTAAATCTGGATAAAGTTTGCTTTTAGCTTTTCCTTCGTTTTGGTTGTAGGATTTGAAGAGGAACTAAATAAAGTGGAAAAGTAAAACGAACAATGAAAATGATGTTCGAGAAAGAGATTTCGCTAATATATTATATTGAAATGAATGCAAACAATGTTAACGATCGCGAGTACAATTAAGTTTGCTTTCTCGTATTTGATTTGAAATTTCACTTGAATTTCTTGTGATATAATGCTTGCAGCGTGAACTCATTCCAGACATTTCTCTGATTTTACTAAACTCTCATCTACACGCTGCCACATTTTTCACCTGTAACTATTGCTGCTGATCTTTCAACGCACCCAAGCCATTCATACATGCCCTCCATTTGCATAGATTTTATCGTGTGTTCATATTTTACTTTCGCGTCACGTAACCACGATACCACTCACGTGATTTCACTTCCAGAGTCTCTCTTTCCTTCATTTCAGAACTCACGAACGATTCGCAATTATATGCCGCACTTACGTCCCCTTTATTAAAATTAAATCATAATTGCGAGGTTATTTACGGACCGTCGTTGACTGTAAATAATGCAATAAATCGAGGTGATTTAAAAATTTAACGACATTACAAAATCTAATCGAATCACAAGAAAATGCCGGATGAATAAATTGTACATACAGAAAAGTTCCGTCTTGTCATACTGTATCAGGAAATATTTTGAAAGCATTGATTTGCCCGCGGTACGTTCCGTGCAACATGCAGGAAAAATCGTATCGCGTTGAACCGGTTCATTCGCAAGAATATAAATAAAAAAAAAAATCTAAACGACTCGTAGCACCCTACCACGAACGTAACTATGGAACCTGCCACGTTCTCGATCAGCTTCGAACTCGACAGATTCCCTCCCTGAAAAAAAGACGCCTCGTTCCCGCCAGCGGAGGGTTAACGTCGCTCAATTCACCGCGAAGATCCCTAAGGACGCTTCGGAACGCGATGCCTCGAGCGAAAACCTTGACGCGAATGAAAAGGCTCGCGGTCTAGAAGATCGCGTATCGCCGAGAGATTCGGCTCGGCGAAAGTCGAGCGTAATAAAGCTAGTTAAGGAATCCCGGGGAGGACGCCGCGGTGGTTGGTCCGAAAAGGAAGCGCAGTTCCGGCGCTTTTATTACGGCAAATAACGAGCACCTATCGTCGGGGAGGCAAAAAGTCACGGTGGTAGATTTTAATAAATTCCAAGGGCTCCGCGCGGCGATAAAAGTGGCATTAACTGTGTCGTTCGATCTCATTTGCGACGTCCTCGTTCGCCTGCCGTCGTCGGCGTCGTCCGCGCGGGATTAGCCGAGTAATCTCTCGGAGAGCCTCGAGGACGGAAGTAACGAGATCCCAGGGGAAACGAAGACCCTTTTCTCATCTTGGAAGTCGTGCTCTTCGACGCGTTCCTTTTCGTCCGGGCTTTTCCATTCTCCTCCTCCCACGTCCGAGGCACGTGCGGAAAAAAAAAAGCTTCCGAGCAGGAATAAACTCTCCACTTTTTAAATACGAAGTTGCCGCTGCTCGGTTTCGCCGAGGTGAAAAGAGGAGCGCCGGAAGAGAAGAGCATCCCTTAATGGAAGTCTGACACCGAGCCCGGGTTTCGAGGCGGTTAAATGTTCAACTCCCTCCGCCTGTAAACCACGGCCGCGAACAATTGCAACGTTCGATAAATATTTAGGACTCCCTTTAAACTTTAATCATTTTCGACTCGTGACACGGGGACGGGCGAGAACGGATGACGGTTTGGTCGAACTTTTAACAGCTCCTGCGAGGGGTATTCGGGTTTCCGGGACTGCGAATGGAGCTTCGTGAATTTTTTCACGGGGTAGTCGCATTTTGAAATAATTCCGGGACGCTATCTCACCGAATGGTATTAACCCCAGGATCGCTTCTCCAGGGTTTCTTATCTCGGGGTCAGTCCGTACTGCATTGAATTTAATGTAGAGCTTTGAGTTGCACGAATTGCGCGAAGGTTATTTGGAAAAAGTATCGGTTATATGGATACGTGGTGTCACCTCCTGTCCTCGTCCCTAGAGGGATCACGCGCGTTTGCGAATTTCTTACAACCGCTCGATCCTCGATCCGCCTATCGTATACGGGATGTCCCACCTCGACATAAAGCTACAACTCCAAAACTATCGGCCTTGTGCAACATTGCAAATATGGAAATTGCATGGTAAATCCACCGATAAGGAAGATATTAGACCAGATATCAAACCAGTCTCCCTTAAATAGAATGTACAATATCTCCGTTATTATTGATTCTGCGAAAAATGTTTATCCCGCTAAAAAGATTCTAAATTCAGTTTTTAACAACTTTTGTTCCATATAATTTTGGTGTAAACGCAACAATAATCGGGTTACTGTACACTTTATAGTCGACAGCTTACTCCGATCCATGGAAGTCATTTTATAGTGTTCTCAACATGACACCGCCCTACTCTATCCTCATAAAAATTTACCATCACATTTTAAAGATCATAAAGTATAAAAGTAGCGATAAAAGTGACACGGACAATCTTATAGAATGTGCGCACTACAAATTGTTATCTATAACCATTCCTAGCCGAACGAAGTCTCCCTTAGAAGAGTAATCGCAATGGCGATAATCAAGGTAGTGAACGAAATAAATACCAGGCCCGTTCGTGTCGCCGCTTTGTTTCGTTCGCAACACTTCCCTGGCTAGTTTCCGCGCGCAATAAAATAAATTATACCGTGGCTTAAGCTGGTCGCTCGTCGCGAGCAGAAAGTATATACAGTTCGGTGCACCTCGTTTAATAAATCTCGATGGCTCACCAGGATAAAAGTGTACTAAAGACGTCGTTCGATTTATTCCCTGCCTCCTTCCTGTTGTATCCACCATACATCCAGAGGATTATCCAGTTAATCCTGGGAGTTCCTCGACGGAGGAGGCGAAAGGAGCTCGGAATCGTCAGGTGGATTCTCAATAAAATTGATACACTCCCGAGTTCTCCCTGCTGAAATCAGGATACGCTAGTGTTTATCGACTTAGGGCCTGTTGACCGCCTACGGATTACACAAGATTACCGTGTTCATTATTTCCAAATTCTGAAACGCTCGATGGAATCCATTAATCGCAATTTCCGAATAAATTGTACGACATTTTTCTGAATTTAGATCGCAAAAGAGTATTTGTATTTGCCATTTTTATTATACTAAAAATGTAAATTTCACTTCGTTATACTTCATTTTATTTTCTTACCGCCGCATTTTATGCATCGATAGATTTTTCTTTACGCACAAGCTTTTATGTTTTTTTTTTATATTAATAACTGAATTTCTACAAGCATTCATCTATTAATTCCACTTATTTCTCTCGAATCTTCTAGTTTCCTCTAGCTGCATATTACACGCATAATATCAATTAAACTTGTGCTTCAACTTCCAACGTTCCAACTTCGTATTTAAATTACCAAGAGAATCGTATATGTTTTTCTAAACTTTACTGAAGTAAACACTGTTACGCGCGTGCTTCTAATTATCCCGAAAAACGATGGACAAAAATTTGATCCACGCTTCAAGCCACATCGGGTGGCACGGTTTTCATTGGGATCTCGTTACCGGAAGGAACTTTTCCGGAACTCGTTAACCAAGTCGGAACTTGGGCGAAATTTCTGAAAAATAAGATGCGATACGGACCCCTTCGAGGTTACGTCCCATGAAATATTACGTATTGCCGTCATTAAAAGTTCGATTCCCGTCTGCTGGCTTTTCAGCAGGGCGAGATTTCGGATACGTTGAATCATTCGTGGATTAAATGGAAACGACGGTAATACTTTCGAGGGGCCAATTACGAATCACAAATTTGCAAACGTAAACCTGTCTTCCATCTCTTAGACTGACTGATACGTGCTTTTTTTTTTATGATGCGTTTAACGGAGAAAGATAAATTCAAATCTAGGCAAAATGCACAGCCATTAAAACGATTTCTACGTGCTTTCGAATTATAATTGGGTAAGATAAAAATGATAGCAGTAAATTATAATCGAATGGAGTTATAACGATCCTACAACATGTGAAATAGAATGAAATTATAATAAACCTGCATTAACATTGAATGCCATCGTACTAATCCTACGTGAATTCTACGTGAGTAAACATGAATTAAAATGGAACGAAATAAAAATAGTCCTGAATTGTAACTAAACGAAATTATAATAGTTATTAGCATCAACAAAAAGACCACGTGATTCCCTTACAGAAATTCTCCCTTCCAACTCTGTCGATCGAACGGGATTCGAGCATCATGGAAACCAGGAGCGTCTACGAGGGGGGGGTGGAAGTATAACACAGCTAGTAGTATCGTCGCGTCGATTTCGATATAAACGTTTAGCAGCGATCGCTCTTATCAGCATTCACAGCTCCTCGTGAACAGCCTTTCGCTATCTGCGCCGGCAGCTAGGAGGGTCCTTCTGCTTTTCCTGAAGAGCTATACGGAGGAACCTCCCACGCTATCTATCGAGTCGGTGCCTTCGTCCCGTCGGGCGCATCTGCTTTTCCTCTGCTCGTGAACCTCGCCAGCGTAGATACGCGCCAACGAATGATATTTCTGGCGTGCTTAATGTTGCACGTCGTTCCGATGAAACGAACCTTGAAAAAGACGACAAAGAGGGCCCGGCTCGTTCGGTCGAGAGGTCGCGTCGCCCGAGGAAAATACGCGATACGGTAACCGAAAGGAAAACCCCCATTCGCGAATCTTTGCCTCGCGGAATTTCGCCCGGTCGGAATGTCGTGGCTTGATAACGCCAGTCGAACGTACGGAAATATTCTGTCGCCGCGATACCACGTTTTGCGCCCGTTTAAATGTCCGCGGAGACGTTTCACTTCGTTGTCCACGGAACCGTAAGCATTTTCTTTTTTTTTTTCTTTTTTTTTTCTTTGGGAGAGGGCTGCGGATGTTCCTGTATTTTAATTCGTAAAGATATTGGTATTATTAATACGAATGTTAAAAAAGCATAATTTTGCAACTTCGAATGTGCATGGAAATATTTAAATCTATTGTTCGTGAAATACTACGTATCTCCTTTTCTTGAATTCCGTGGTCTGTGTCGAGTCCTCGATAAATTAATAAATAATATTATAGTATAGTAAGTTATTCGAATCGATTAGTAATATACTAACATCTAGATTGCCTCTGCTCTGTATTAAAATTAATATCTCGAAAGCCAGGTGAGGTAATTCGAGTATGTACTTCCGTGTACGATTAAGTGCAATTATGCTAGGTACTTTCCTATGGGGTTACACCTTTGCATACTGTTACATTATTGCATAAGTAACGAGGGTTATTTGTGATAATTTCTTATTCCGCATTAGTCAAGCCTCAATTTGACATTTTAATCGATATAAGGTAATTATAGTCATTAAGTAAGTGACTGTAATTACGCCACACGGTACCCATTAGCCCCAATACGTGCTTTCGCATTCCCTAATGGAATGATTCCGCTATCGGGGCGAAATCATTCCATTCGTAAGATTAGAGGCGACCAGGTAGTCGTTAATAATTGAAATATCCTGGTTTTTGATTCGGTAAAATATTACTCTAAAATTATCAGACGACAATTTTTTCGTTATACACACTTTCAGGTTTGCTTAATAATTGTTTAAAAATGTATAGGACATGTAACCGGGAGAAATTTTAAAAGATTTTAATCAATTCCGTAGCCAATATTTCACAACCCTGCGAAAAATCATTTCTACGAGTATCATTGTAATCTGATATCATAACAATAATATTAGAAAGAAATTGAAACGATCGATAATTCAATTTTTCCTAAATAATCTTCAACTGATTTCGAACCTTCCTCAAGAATATAGTACAGTTAATATTTACCTCTTGCTCTTTATAAATCTTGCTAAAATCCGAAGAAGACAAAAAGAAATGATCAATTATTTACATTCAAAGCGTAAACATCACTGATCCAAAAGCAACTATTTACATTCCTGTTTACAATATTTACATTCTTCAAACCAAGTCGACGGATCGAAGAGAGACCTAAGGAAGGAGATACCCACTAAATTTCGACATTCATCTCGTGTATTTAATTTCCTCTAAATACCATACGATTCAAAATTCAGAAATTTCCCGCGTCCACGTACAGCGATTTCCACGTTTGAACTTTGTCACGCGGCACCAATCGCAGGCTTTCCAATTCGGCTTCTGTTCTCCATTAAATAGTAACTCATACCGCTAAATTGAACATACGCTAGCTTTGCCTCCGAACCATCACTGTATCAAACACAGCAACGGTTACAAACCGTTGCTCTTCGAAAGCCTCGCCATAACATACGCCAATTAATGCTATATCGGTAGTCGCAACCAGGCAAGTTGAAAGGACCCGAGCAATTAGTATTAATACCTTACGTATGCCACGTCGCGAATTCCATTCAATCGGCCGGTTTCTTCGACGTCAAAGCAGCTTGCTGATAATTGCGCAGCTAATATCGCCGAGTGCCCCCCTCCTGCTGCCCTCGTTAAAAGCACGAATCTCTGTAGCCGCAGGACGAGACAGATCATGCGTTTCTTGATCGATACGAGTCGACTGGATACGAATGGAGCCGCTCCTCTGGCGAAGTTTTCCTATACAACGAAACGTTCCAAGGATACCACTGACGAGGTATCCAACCCCCCATTTCCGGTTCTTACGTTAACTCTGGGACACCCTGTATAAACTGAATTACGACCAAGTATACATCGCAATAATAAATAAAGTACTATAATGTCCGAATATCAAATTAATATTAAATTAATATTAAATTAATATTAATATCAGTCGCCGTGCATGCAAAATTTGGAATTGATATATCCGACAGTTTTCTTTAAAAATATTCCCAAATACCGACTTCCAAGCACTCCGATAATAGTCGGACTCGTCAAGCTCGAGATATTTTCGAGGAAAACAACCGAGGCAGAGACGCCTTGATCGCAGTAATCACCGAAAATCCGGCCGGTCGTCGCGAGTATCCCTCAAGGTCAGAATTCACGGCGGGAAACGAGCGGAAGCTTTCCCCGGGAACAAAGGAAGTCCCTTTTCAGTTGGAGATTCCGAGTCGGCCAGAAAGTGTCCGAGCGCTGTAGCATCCGCGGTCGGAACGAAGCATGGAGGTAAAACGGAGAGCCCTTCTACCCTGGTCCACCCTTAGTTTCCCGTGCGGGATGTTCTCACGTGTCGTGTCGACGTGACGCAATATACATGCTAATACGGTAGTCCTGTCTGCCTCACGAGCCGCAGGACGACCGGAAGTATCCTTTGAAATGGTTTAGAAGCATCGGGGAAGATCGTACTCCTTTGAACCACTTCCGTCCCCCGCTGCCTCTTTACTTTCGAAACCTCTGTTAGTGCTACTTTGTTACCTCTTTTGCGTCATCTGCCATTCGCGATGGTCCATCTTCCGGCATTTATCTCGTTCTAGCGTTTGGATTTTTAACCGACTTCGAAAAGGAGGAGGTTACTCAGTTCGATATTTTTTTTTTTTTGTTTTTCATTTCAACGAAAGAATAGTAATTTTTAATCCTTTGCACTCGAGACCTTCTTTTCTGGTATCTACCAGCAAACTCTAATTTGAGATTTGAGAATCAGGTCACCTTTGCCTCGCCGACTGTCGTTTTATTAACGATTCGAGTTCCAAAGAAATGAAACCTGAACCTAGCGGTGGGAAAAACGTAAATAGTGTACTGTAAAATAATATCAAGGATGAGCACTAGTCTAATAAAATCTCTCAATAAAATCTAACAATAATTTGTACCCAGTTGAAAATGATATATCGTTAAGTTGAGTGTATCCATGTTTTACGTTCGTATGGATTATTTTAATAGCGGTTTAAGAGGCCTGTTGAACGAATGCAGATATCGGATAACTAATTGCTCGCAGCCTGCCTTTACCAGCCAGCAATTTTCGTTTTTTACAATTTTATACGCGCAGAGTCTATTTACATCAGCTGCGTTAGAATTTTAGGGAGCTCGGTAATATTAACGTTGACATTTTTCGCCGACGAGTAATGCACAAATGGCGTGCGTAAAATAAGTTAATGCCAGCGTAGGCATAATTAAACGTAACTGCTCGCAATTTTGTTTACCGATACGACGCCTCTCATATTTTCATAGCCGTGATTATAGTATCATGTATCGCAACGTTTCGGCATGCATAACGGAAAAATCCACACGCTGCTGGCGATGTAACTAAAAATAAGTTTTACTACGAGAAGAGACACCGAGGAGAATCTTTGCATTCATTTGATTAAGATGAATAATTAAGATGAATGATGATGAAACATTCACAGGTGAAACGTTCTTAGTTTGTTCTTTGTTCTTCTTTGTTATTCTTATAGTTATCAATTTTTGACAATACGGACTCATTCTACTAATGGCAAACCACTTGCATTTCTGTTAGGTAATTTGAATCTGTTAAATTAACATATTAATTAATTAATCCCACAGACCACACAATCCGAAGCAAAATATTCTGAACATATTACCACGTTTCATTTTAGAAAAGCGTATTCTTCAGGTATTTTAATCGGACGCTCATAAGCACCAATAATTTTTCTACCAATCACAAACCAATTACGATTTTATAATTAACGAACATAAGCCCTCTTGCGATTAATTTTCCACCGCCTTACAAACCCTTTGAAACACGCAGCCCATTTCGCACTCCTAAATCGAGAGAACCTAGCCGTTCTACTATTTTTAATAAAAACATATTCTTCGTTTCATCCAACCAAAATCCTCCCACGCCTCCATTACGAACCGATTATAATTCCGTAATTAATTAAGACACGTTCCCTTGAAATTCATTCTCTACCATTCGACGATACCTTTTTAAACGTTCACCCCACTCTCTACGCCCAAAGAAAAATGATCTATACAGTCTACTATTGAATTCCTGATTTATTCCGAACAGTTTTCTCTCTCCGCGACTCTTCTCTCCACGACTCTTCTCTCCGCGACTCTTCTCTCCTCCCCACTAACTTGCCAATCCTGATTCCACGATTAATCAAGACGCATCCACGGAAAAATGTATTACCAACGTTACCAAGGTATTTTCCATTTATTCCAAACAGTTTCCTCCCTCCGTTACTCGTCAATTATAACTCCATAATTGATCGCGACACATGGCCCCGCGGTTCATTCCCTAGCTCCAGGCGCAACCCTTTAACGCATGCAGCGCGTTCATCGTCCAATTCGATAGGGTCGACAGATAGAGCTGACCTGACAGCAGGCGTTGCGCCATCAGTCACCCACGCTGGTAGGTGAACCGCGAAGCGACGACAGAACGGTCGTCATGCTTCCTGCGGGTGGGTGCTGGGAGCTATTATCGGTTACCGGTGTCGTTCCCCTCGGCTCGTTAGGGTGCATGTCTTTTCGTTGGAATTCCGTACACCAACAGGCGCTGGCAGCGATCGTAACGCGATAGGTAAGTGGTTGATCTCGCGTGCAAAACCCCGTGAAATGCGCGCCGAACCCCCCGCTGCTCTGTTGAATTTATGATTTCGCAGCACCCTCTCCTCCCTCTGCAGTTTCGAAACAAAGGACCGGTCAGAATGTGTACGAGTCGCTTCGCGGCGCGTCATTGTTGGCTCGTTCATAATTTATGAGATTCGTATCCAACGTTCACGGTGATCCAGGACTCTGATGATACATTGGCAATAATTGGTGTTTCACGGGGAGAGATAGGGTTAGAGCTTAAAGAGACCAAAAAGGAGAGTCGCGAGCTCCAAGCGAAGGATACGAAGACGATTGTTATGAGGTGTCGAAATAGTTGAGTAACCAGTAAGTAGTTCAAATGCGTGATTTCGTTACTTTCTTGAACCTGGTGTTTTCACTATTTTCTTTCTCGAGGTGGTTCGGTCAAAAATGACCACAGATCAGATCGTCTCGTAACTTTGAAAACTGAGAATCTAGACGTGCTACTATGAATGCTCATAATTCCTATACATGATATTATTTTTCTATGAAAATTGACGAAAAAATGTTCAAAACATGTATTTTTATCGGATGCATCGAAGATTTGCATGGAGCATTCCGTATCGTCAGAAACAATTACCAAATATCGGCATCGATGAAACGAATGAAATTGCTCTTAATGAAACAAAAACACCACGGTGCATTAGTATGGGCAAACGCTATCACACGATACCATTGTAATTCTACATATCGTGTACTCTTAACACTATGTATATATTACCTTCGATAAATAAATGTACCTAAACTATTATTTCTGTGTTAGCCACATCGTAATTAAAACTTCCGGCTTGAATAGTTGATAGCCTAAACATTATGATCGAGAGCTATAATGTAATTCTGGAACCTCGACTAACTGTGTGATATGCTCCCTAATTATCGACATGTGGCTTGCGTATATACAGGTTAGGTCATCTAATATTAGATCTTGGTATATCTCGATTGCTGTTAGCGATACGAGATGTCAAATGATAGAAATATTTGATTAGAAGGAACGGATTTGATGATTTGGTGAACGGAAAGATACTTTCGATAGAGGTGGCATTAATTATGATGTCAAGGTAATTCGGTAATAAAGAAGACACTCGATCCATTTATGCGAAAGAAGATATTGAAATTATTAGACTATTCTGTAAATAAAATATATTCCAAATTTTCGTATTATTTGCATAAGTACATAAGATATGTATACTATATAAATTCACTTATAAATCTTACGATCTATAATTGCTCGAACGTTACAGCTAAAAATCGCATTCCTGTAGAATCAGAGTCATAAACATAGAAATATGAATTAAAAAAAAAAAAAAAAAAAAAAAAAAAAAAAAAAATATTCGTCGTATTATTTGCAGCTGCACTTTCCCGAAATAAATCATTTCTTTCATAGCTCAGATGGCTTATAAATACTCGCATATGTACGAGTACATTTTTCCAGTATTGAAAAAAGATTAGCGACCCGATACCGTTCCACGATGTTCGAAATATTTCACGCGTTACTACTGTACGTAGAGCGAAATAGATTACCGTGAAACATTCCGTGCGGCAACTCACTAAAGCAAGGGTTAATCGGAGGGTCACCACCGGTGCAAACTAAATGTATGTCGATGCGGCTATTTAGGCAAGGTTAGGCCAACCCTCGTCCCTTCGTATCAATAGCAGTTCTGCGTCAACACAGTGTTTAGTCGTTAATTTGCATAGCTCCTGAGGTACCAGTACATTTCGCCTGGCAATTGGTTACACCTGACTCGCGTTAAGTAATTCCTGCAGCGGATATCGAGGCGCTCTACGGTTTAATAATGAAGGGGCGTGATGTGCGCGAAACAAGTGCAGTAGCCAGGCGATGAGTTCGAATTTTAATTGACGTTCGTCGATGTTTACGCCGGGAGAAATAATACGGTCATTTGTAGAATTCATTTTCTCTTGTCTGCGTAAAGTTTGCGATTTTCTTTAGTTATCCTATGGACGCGTCAAGGGCGATAGACGAATGAAAAGTACGAGAGGTAAGTGAACTTTTACGTAGGTATAGTACGTGTACGTACTATAGAAGTACGTAGGATTTATTATTTTTTTTTTTTTTATTAATTCGAAATCCGTTTCTGGTTCAGATAAACAAGCAAGGCTGCGAAGCGTCTCGCGCAGAGCAAACGACGCCAGAATTGACAACAAGAATTGAAATTTAACCTCCAATTATACAAGAATACATCGCTTCGAAACCTATATCCCAAAGTATTTATTTGATATTAAAGAAAAATTCTGGAACTTCACGCGTGTGCCACGCATCTCGACGGCAACCTCCCCTTAATGAAAATCTAACATGGCGTGAAACAGTTTTCCTTTCTACGTTAAATTAATTTATCAATTATCGTATGGTTTCGTAGATATCTATAACGCGAATACGCGTAATTTATTTTATATCGATCCACTGCTTTCACACACGAAGATATTTAGAAAGCAGCGAGCTTGCCGATACTTTCTTCGCCCACTGTACAGGCATTCAGGGGACAGTCGAGACCAGAGACTCTTCCCAAGATTAATTTCCTCCGTAGCACTAAAGAGCACCCTCTCTATTCCCTCCCGCACCCCCCCTCCCTAGTGACCTACAGAATTTTCGCCCGACATTACTCGCAACAAATAAAGCAACGCTGCATAATGCAATACCAACGAACAACCAAGGCACCCCCCGCCCCATCGGTCCGCCTCACGCGAATCCCACCGGCGAGTATAATCCGACGACGAAGCACGGGACAGGGGAGTCCTTCTTAATTTCCATAAAAATCGCGCATTCGCATAAGAGAGCGATTTTAATTATCCGCAGTTAACATCTGAGCACGGGCTCGCGTACCCGAGGGGAAACAAACTCCCCCCTTTCGGCCCGTTCTCGCGTCGATTTTTCATCGAGCCACCGGAATCACCTACCGGCCAGACGGTACCCGCGAATTTCCGCGTGAAAAATTTAATTAGCGACCGTTCCCCCTCCATCTCCGTCCCCTCGTCGCCACCCCAAAAGACACCGTTGGACCGCGCTGGCGTCAGACATCTGCTAACAACGCAACAAAACGACGGTTTATAATCTACGAGCAACCCTCCCGGCCGCGGGGTAGTCGAGTGAATCATCCAGTACCCTCCTCCTCCCCCGCGCCGCTGCATTTTCTCCCACCCCTGTTGCGCCGCCACTGCGGCATAAATCCCGACCGTGGAGAATATTACGTTCTAGCGGCAACGGAAGAACTTCAACCCCACTCCAGGTCAACCCGCAGACTGCGCTCAGCCGCCCCTTCGCGCGTTTTCAAACTATTTCCCAGAGACCTCGCAGAACGTAATCCGTTTTTTCTCCCTCTTTCTCTCTCTTTTTCTGCGTTATTCTTGTTCTCTTTTCCGTTTCTTTGGTTCGCGTCCTTGTTTTTTTTTTTTTTTTTTTTTTTGTTAGTTTCACGGTCGACGACCCGCGAACGACGCCAGCCTATTATCGCGTCCACAGGAATCGCGTTTACGTTGCCTCCCTCGCGGTCTCTGCCCTTTTGCGCGAAGGGGAAACGACGAAGAGGAGATGAAAGTGTACTTCGGATGAGGAGAGCTTATGGGAAGAGATACCGCGTTCTTGGGCTTCCTTTTTTTTTTTTTTGGCTTTTGTGGCCTCCGCGAGGGGTTGGAGCGAAGAGGTGTAAGAGGGGACATTTGGCGACAGAGGGTACGCGACGGTTTAGGGCGGAGCGGAAACAAACTTCGAAGTCGGGGAGGTTTCGGTCAGCGAAAATCAGGAAGAGATTCGAGGTTTTGGACATTCGGAAACTCCATCTGTCGGGATAGTGACGACGAGAGAATAACGATGAATAATAATTAACTGTGATTTTATTTGGGAAGGGATGAAAGAGTTGCTTGATATAACTCGACACTATCAACCGTTAGTATATTGATATCCTTTTTTTTTTTTTATAGGAAAACCGATACTTTGTTGTCTATTATTGACATAACATTTGATGCTACCAACATTATATGAACTGTAAAATATTACGTAAATTATTACACGAAAAACTATTCGAATGGATAACATTGAGATCGAATAACACTAATGTTGTCAAAAGAAAAATCATTATTGCATTCATTCGCGTCATACAAGTTACTACAATTGTAACAAGTAATCGTATTGTACAGATAGTACCGCGTGTTCGTGATTTTTCATTAAATAAGAAAAATAAAAGAATAAAAATTGTTGTCGAAACGAAAAATATAACTGAATTTAATTCTATGCCTAATCGCTACCGGTCGGTAAAGCGTCACTTTTAACCGTAGTTAATTTTGTTTTGGACAAATGGGAGCCTGCGACATGATTGATAATCGAATTTTAATCGTGGAAAGATGTTGCAAAGAAGAATCTCAAGATAAAGAATTTTCTAATTAATATTTGATGACGATAAAGCAATATCATAATTATTATTATATGTTACACTACATAATATATACGATATTCTACGATAAAAAAAGAAAGTAACGCTATTTCAAATTTTCGTGTATTCTCATAAACGAGTAACTCGATTAAATTTGTGCGCAATAAAATTGCAAAGAACATAGACACACGAAGAAAGTGAAGCAATAATCTCGACGACGTTTTTAAAAATCATGCCGACAGATGGTGAATTTTCTTTTGACGGACGCTAAATAAATTACGGGTGAAATTAACGCGCGAAATATAAAGTTCCACGGCATTGTGCGATTTTGTACAATGCGCCGTCATTGACGACGCACCTGAACATAAAGGGATAAATTACGAGTGGTCGGGATTCCCGCGTTGCTGTCGAATTTCGAGCAAATTCCATTTCGCGCGGACCTGGCCACCTTTGTACTTCAAATTGTTCCATATGCTCCGCACTATCGTGTCCCTGTATCGCGTGACTCAATCATAAATAAAGTTCTTCCTATCGCTTAACAGACGAGACGCTAATAACCCGTTCATTTCCATCCGTTTGAGAAACAAATTGACTTTCAAATGACATAATTAAAAATAAAATTGTAACGTGGATGAGAAAAAGATATGTAAGGGCGTGTAACGCGATGTTAACATAGAACATTTAATTCACTTTATTCGATGATAAGTTTCAAGTAACCCAACACTTCAGAGCAACTATGTTAACCCGCGCGTTTTTTTTTTAAGCAGATCTTTTAAAAATTGCCAAAGGTGTTAATAAAATTAATTCACTCGACGAAATGAAAAACTGCTGTTCGTTATTCCTCCTACCAGTTTGATTAACGATTTGCCAGGCTAGGAAAATAAATATGCGTCTCACACAATGCCGATGGAAACTGAAGGAACTGCGATAAATCGGGGAGTTAGCTATAATCTTTATCGAGAAGGATTTGCAGTCTACGGAGAAGATCGATTAATCACGCTAACAAGACCAGATTTATCTTCCACCGCACTATATTTCATGGTTACTAATTGTCAGATTAAAACGAATACAGGCAGTCACCGCATTAATCTATCTGACGCTGCTGTTTCGTATTTTTGTTATGTTAATCGCGAGTCTGGTTTCGCCCTTAAATCTAGGTGAAATTCGTAACTTGCTTTAGTGACGCTGCTTGGCATTACATATTGCTGAAGAAACTTTAGTTTTTGTGTAAAGTGCTAACGCAATCTTGACCGAGTAACTTTGTTTTGTATATCGTATGCATATTTAATTCGTAAACGATTGTAATTATTTTAAGCGTCGAAGACAAATATTTTAATATAAAATATCGAATACTCGACTAGAGGAAATATTGCGTACTCGTTTCTATTACAATGAAAGCGACCGTAAACATTACTGGACATTTCGTCCATGGTAAAAAGGCGCACAGATAAAATGCAGCAAAAAAAGATCGAGTACTCTACTCGAGGCTTGTTTACTTGGCGATCAAGTGCCATTTACTCGGGAATGAAGTACTACTTACGTCTTGTTTGTCAGTCTAACATCTTGTGTTCATGATGGAATGTTCACAAACTTTGTCACATTCGTAGAAATTGATCAGCATTTAGACTGATCTATCCACGTCGAATATATTTGTGATTTCATTCGATCGACATTACGAATTGTACGAGCCGAACGATTACCTTAAACGAAAGGTTCTCAAAAGTGATTGTAGTTGATCTTTGATTTTCGATAAAACGCAAATGGTATCGAAGCTTCGTTTGAAAAATATCCTGAATAAATGCGATACATTGCGTGCAACAAAGACACGAAATAGAACGAGGGAATAATGAGAATTCGATAGAGTAATAACAAGAGCGAAAATAGATTGCCCGGTGAGATAATTAACGAAATAACGAAAGATGTGACGTAACACGGTGATCGATGAACGGTTAGTCGAGGAAGTAAATTGGATACCGATCGAGGGGGCACAAGAATTACTCCGGGTCGTCAGAAATGCATTAACGGGAACTACAATCTACCGATTGATACTAGCGTTAGTCTACCTACGTCGACCACATTACCGTGGACGTTTAGTTTAGTAATTAGCGTGACTCACTGTATTCCCACGCCCAGTAATCACCAGCACCCGCCGTAGGCAGCACCGTGCTCCATGCTTCTATGTGTAAACAGAAAAAAGGAGAGGAAGAAAGTAAAGAACTGAACCATGCTCGACTCGTGTAGACGATCAAAATTATCGGAGCTTCCACCTGGACAGAAATTATTGAAACTCCGATGATAACAATTGGAACTACGACAGTAAATAGAACAACGAGTGGTGTGAGCTGAATTGAATAAAATATGAATAAAATAGAGTGTTCCTAGTAATTTGTATGTTTGAACAATCGAATTTAAAAAAAAAAAATCCTTATAGAGAACCTTACAGAGAACGACAAAACGAAACTTTCTTATATTTACAGTTCATTCGTACGACGTTTAGTTTCAGAAATAAAAATTACAGCCTTCGAAGAGCTTTTTCCTGAAATTCAATTCATCCAACGAACTTCTAACTTTTCAATTTCTATTTTCGAAACTAACCATCCTGCGAATAAACTGTAACTACAAAAAAAGTTTCGTCTCCTCATCCCGCATAAATTGATATTTTTTTAAAATGTATCTAATCAATACAAAAATTTCTCCGATCCCATTTCTCGAGGGCATATACACGTATTTCCCTGCGAAAGAATTAAAAGAGTCTCTTGTATTTAAAAAACTTAGCATCTTCATCAGTCTTACCATTGCCATAGTTTAATTTCCTACCTCTCAACTACTTAACTATCAATCAGATTAATCCACATCTCCAGGAAATCCCAATAGTGCGTCGCGAAAACGCTCTCAATTTTTTATAAAGTTCACCCATTTTTAATGAAAATACCCATTTTTAATGAAATTACTGTCGTAAGTACGCACTTTCAATGAGTCTACCGCACCCGTCTATCGAGCGTACGGTGTCGTTAGAAAAACTTCCCGAACATCGGTCTTTTTGTCGGCTCGAAAGGATCGAATTCAATTTGAAACGTACAACCGCGTCGCGCGTAAGGACAGTTCCGCGTGGAATTATTGCGACGTGCGCGTCAGGGGGGCTTCTGTGTTCGCGCAAGTTGCTCCCCGTCGGTGAATAATCGCTTTTTGAAAGTCTCCTCGTCTGGGGTAGCGGTAGAAAAAAAAGAAAAAAAAAAAAAAGGGCGAGTTATCGCCAGGGGGTACCACGCGAAAACAATAATCTCGTCTGTCGCTCGAACGACGTCAGCCACGACCCAGAGTCGACGGTAAAACCGAGCACCGTGCATTCCGCGCGGACGTTTTACGGTACATCCCTCCCGGGAGACAACTTTAATTGTCCATATCTTTCCCTCGTGAAATACGGTTACCGTCAGCCGTCCTGGGGCCCTGTTTAACGCTCTTGTTGTCGCTTCTTTCGCGATCACGTGGCAAGCTTTATGCCACTCCATTAGATAACGAACTCCGCTTCGGCTCCGGGTTCGAATTCAGTATAACCGTTGCTTGAACTTCGGTTATAGACAGGCTTCTACTTGTGTTCTATGAGAACGTAATCTAATTTTCTATCGACAGCGATTTCCTGTAACTATTCGATATTTTATACTTGCCTTGTGTTTTTGATGAGAATGTATCTTTATTCGAGCTTTCGTATATCAATTTGAGGAGATCGAATTTAATTTGAAATGTACGTATGTTTAATTCGAGTTGGAACGAATTTAATTTGAAGTATGGTACTCAATTTTGATTGGAATCGGATTCATTCGAAACGTATTTGTATTTCATGACAAAATGAACAAAATGAATTTCATTCGAGTTTAATTTATGTCTAGTTCGGATCAACATGGATTCCTTTGAAGATACATCTCGCGTTAAATTTCAAACAGAGCAACTATCCTGTGAAATATTTTTACCTGGAGATACACAAAGCACAGAATAAAAAAAAAAAAAAAAAAAAAAAAAATAATAAACTGAATAGAAATATAGAAATTCTACCGATTAAACAATTACACGTTGCACAAATCAAACGTATTAAAACGGAATTATATCCTACGTCACACGAATCAATATTTTCGCAATTGAATTATCGAAATTTGAAAATAACGAATTTAGCGAGATACGATGCATTAATAAAACAATCGAAAGCTCCGCCGCGTGCAATTTCAATATGAAAATTCACTTCACCGCGCTGAACGTGTCGAAATAAACGGAACGAATGTAGAAATCAGGAAAAGGTTATTTCCCAGTGTAAACTGTAAACGATCGTTCCTGCGCATAAAACACTCGGGGCGAACAATTCAGTTTCCGATACGCAATCGAAACTACATTCCCCGGGCATCCGCGAGAGACAACTTATCGCGTTTTCGTGCCTCGTAAAAACCATAATCCGTTCCCTCGTTCATACACAATCCTCTCCCTTCGAATCGCTGATATACCACCCTCCACTGATTTCACGAAAGCGTTGCCGCGCCCCTCGAGGGACGAAATTCTACGGAAATGTTTTCCCTTTCGATCGTTGGCGGAGCGTTAACCGCCCTGTAATATGCGGGGGATTGAAACGCGCGTTGTGTTTGAAATTCACCGAGGGCGTAGACGACCATCAGGGGTTAATAAACCTACCCCTCGGTCGACCGATATTTTAAATACGAATTCGTATTCGAATTGCGCTGAATTATGAGCTTTTAAACGTTCGAAGAGAGAAAGAAATATAAAAGAATTCTAGGCAATTCGGCGAGTTACTTATTTCACCGAGTAATCTTTCACAAATATTTGATTAATAGATCTGTTCGTTGAACTCGGCGCGCACCGTATCGAGAAGCGGAATTACAGGAAACAGCACAGAGTTGAATTTCAAACGATGGCATGTTAACCTGTCGGTAAAATCCGCCAACGAAACGTGTCTATTTGCCTAAATTAGCTCAGCTTGTACGATCGCGAATTACAACCAGATCATGGTCGGAATGGCGGACAGTGACTAAACGATACAGTTAATCAATTTATAGTACGAGAACCGGAACTATCGAGCTTTATCGTACTCGATTTGATTCGCAACTGTTCGGTATCGTATTTAATTAAAGACGAGTCCAATTATTCTAATCGGGCCACGTTGTATTGTTGTTTTACATAATCGGGCGGCTTTATTTATTGAAAACGCTATTTAAAATTGTTATTCGCTTTGCCAGTATACCCGTAAACAAACCGTGGATATTTACGTCTTTGTAACAAGTGTAATTACACAAAGTATACAAGGATGTAAAGAAATCAACAAATACATAGATATAAGAAATAAAACGCATTCGACGACATTTGGAAGGTATACTTTAATTCAAGTAAAATTAAATAATTTATATATATATATATATATATATATATATATATTATAAAGAAATTGTAGCTTTTTTTTCCATGAAAACACGAAATTACTTTCCAAACAACAAGAATGAACGAATCAAAAGCAGTTGTTTCATTCGTAAGATTGTGACGCGGTAAGCTTCAACAACGGCCAGCTGTAACAATTTCAGTTGCCTAATTGCAAGGCAAAAAGAGAATTCGTTTGGCATTTCGTGGATCTCATCGAGCTCGTTATACAATCCAGACAGGGAACATGCATTCGTGGTCAGCGTAAGTTGACAGATGCATTTCCTGTGCAACTGCACGCATGTCCCACCGCCAAGAAAAGTAGGTCAACAATCAAATCTCTCGTGGGGATGGAAACCAGCTGCCACAAACGCTAGCAACGAAACTAATGCCTGTATTCCCGGTCCGCCCTTAGTCGTCGAGCGATTTTCTATTTGTTCGCCGCGGTGATACGCTATCGCTTCAATTAAATCGCTGTTCCATCGATAAGGCTCGAAAATGATTTCACGCCTCGTCTGTATAATATTCTATAACGAATTCAAGCGAATAATTGATCGTTGTACATTTGCACGTATCATTGAACTATCGCCACTGAATCCCGCGTTACTCGTGTTGTATTTTGTCGCGCGTGAGTGCATTGGAATCGGCGATTTATTATTTAAATTTGGTAAACTTTGTATTACGTCCAAGTCGGATATATTAATTGTTATGGAACAATCGAAACGTAATTTCTATTTAGGATTTGAGTAAAAAGATAATTTGTCAAGAAGAGGGTTTTACACTTGGGTAGAATTATTGAATGTTATTGAAAATTGTAGAAAATTACACGATCGAATATTTTCCTAATTATAATACCATAGTATTTACCTAATTTTTAAGGACGATACTAAAGAGGAGCTTGAAAAGTTTGAGCGACGAACGGACCATTTACGCGGACTTAAATGCGATCAAATATAACGCAAGTGATATCGCATAAATCATTAGAAACGTATTAAACGCGTATTATCGGGAAACGCAATTATCTCCGGAGCTATTATAATCGAGTCCGACTGCTCGTATTAACTACTTTCACTTCGGGCTATTTTCTATTAATCCGTTTCCATTACCAGCGACGAATGCTCTCGACTCCCATCGCGGAACCTTGGAAGTCAAACTCAACGAAGGTATAATAATTAATGATTCGATCGATCAGAGATTCATTTCGCTTCATTTCAGAATATTACGCGTCAAGACTAAAATCACGCTCCTGTATATCGACAGAAACGTCGATTTCTTTTAGATTAGAATTTGATACATTATACGTTCTACACGAAGAAGGTAGCAGTTATAAAATACCGGTAAACAGAGTTACTAAAAATATGAAATATCTTCTGAAACAGTAATAACGCACGAAGAATACGATCTTGCGTACCGACTTCCATTTTCTCGTCGCAACACGGAAACGGTTATTGTCAAAGATAAATTCATTAAAAGACCGGTAGGACTCCCTCGGAAGTTGCGGAGTACGTCTGTACAAGACGCGGCATTACCTGTATATTGTATTACGAGGCGCAGAAGTGGGTCAACAATCAACGATCTCGAAGAGGGAAATACCATCTCCGCAATTTAGTGAGCTCGATGTTCGCATTTCTCACTTACCAGTATACACCAATTCGCCCATCTCGTTCAACTATTTCATTATGCTGACAAATGTTTTGTTAATTCACCGTATAAGTCCAACGTGCACTCGGTTTATTCCGGAATCCGCGTAGCGCACGGCAAAATAAACACCAAACTATTTGCCATTCCGACTGCATTATCCGCGTTGCACGCGAGAAAAACCTCATTCGACATTTACAGCTTACGTGTAAAATTTCGATTAACTATTGGGAGAGATTTCTGACGCTTTCATTTCGACATTTGATTAGACTTTAGACAAATTAGGTTCTGAGATAACGATGACAACCTTGTGTATCCCGTCGTTCTGTTCGTAAATATATTTGTTACTGGTAAACAAGTCGGGAATAATTTGCTTGCTGTTTATTTTATTCGACTAGCCCGACTCTGATTGCACTAATTTCGGAACCGGTGAAATGTGATTCTTGTCGTTGGCGGATCTAATATAATCAGGATTAAATTATTCCGTGAATATGGCAGCGCACGTCGCGCGAGCGTGAGTGAAGTAGGTCGACAATCAACAGTCTTGAGAAAGGGGTTAAACCACCGCCGCAATAACGAAGCCGATGCTCGAATTCCTCGTTCACCTTGTACGCCGTTTATCGTCGACATCCCGCTCATACCATTTCCATTCCACTGCACAAGACAATCGATCAACGCCAAGATTCAACGACTGACGCGTCTATATCCTCTAAACGGGAGGCGACGGATTGAAATTTTCCAAAATCTTTCGAGATGACGTTCACATTCCACCCATAAAACGATCGAATTCACCCAAATAATGCGAAGGGTGATAGTTTCCTTGTTAAAATATACTCGACGCGATTATTATCTTGAAAAAGCTGTGTTGTACAACAGTTTACGATTTAAAATTCGGTTCCGTTACATTTATCATTTTACTCGAACAATTTTTCATGTAGAATATCATACACACAGAGTGTTCGCGAATTGGTCAAGGACTTCGAGATGCCAAGCCCTTACCCTCCAAAAAGTGCCTGTATCTTAAGCAACACTTTCTTAAGCAACGACTGCAATTATACTTTAGAATATGATGCGCAATTGTATGTAAATGATTATAAGTGGCGATAATTTGTGAAATTTATAATTTAGAATAGAATTCATATAAACGCTAAACATTCAAAACAAACACTGAAATACTTGAAATGGGAAGAAGCGAAATAGAATACTGGTTGGCGAATCCGCAGTGAAGAATAAAATTCCAGGATTATTGTCTTTGTTTTCGAGAAAATCGATTACGAGAATTCGCTGGGACGTACGAGATCGAGTATTACATAAAGAAGCAAGGAACAGGCCAGGATTAAGGAGAATGTAGTATTACAGATAAAATGGAGACAGCGTGGAGTGATTTTGCCTTGCTAAAGCTGACTGTAACGTCTAACAACAACATGACTCGCAGGAAAGGATTTTTTGCTTCGTAGAATACGACTTGCTTAACACGTCTGGCCGTGACCCGTTATTTCTACTTACGGTTGGCGTTTGTAAACCATAAATCGGGCTGTGGTATTATCAATTTTCCGTCGAGTTTGCAACATTTCAATTAGTTGGAACCAATTAGCGAAGAAAGAAGTATGTAGCATTGTTGAGATTGGAAGCATAGAAACAAGTAGAAACAGCTAGCTATAATCAGACACGAAAGGAAAGTTGTACGTGTGACAAATTCATTCTGAAAATTTATTCTCCCTACACGGAATCTCGTATGAAAAAATTGTACACAACATTTTCGACGTACTTTAGCACGAGGAATCGCCCTCCTTTTTGCTTAGGCCCTGAAATTTGCGTTACGTTGTTAGTTCGTCTATTTAAATGCAAATTCTACAATTCCTTTTATTTTCTTGTCTTTGGAATTACTTTTCAGGAACAGAAATGAATTATTTCCAAGCCTCGAATATTCAAATTCTATCGAAACATTTACATTCACGTACGTATATTCTGATCCCAAACAATATCCCGAATGAAGCTTAATGATTTCTTTCCTCTTCGTCGAATAGAAACTTAGTGTTTCGTCAACGAAGCAGAAAAATCCTAAATCCCCTTTCGGAAAATCCGTTGCTCTCAATTATTTCTCCTCGGCTCGAGCGATTAAGAGTTTTCGGGTCTCGTCAGAGGCACGCAATAACAATAAGCCCTAAAGTCGGCCCGAATTTCGCTTTAATTTTTCAACGTTTCCGTTAACAGCATTTTCCTTGGACGCGATTGCCTTTCTCGGCGGACAGAAATGGTCGTTACACGCGACATAACGTAATTTCCCCGGTTTAATGACCATGTTGAAGCCCCGCGTCAGACTTTCACAGGACGAAAAGAGGAACGGAGGATGAAATAGCGACGCCGCTGCAGGGGGAACACGGGAAGAAAAACGAAGTAGAGGATTTATTATGGTCAGAATAATCAGTCCGTTGGGATCTCTTACAAATACCGCAGAGGAGCGAGCGTTCCTCGGTGGAAGAGCTCAGCGGGGATTGAAGAGTAACGCGTGAAAAAGGGAACGTAACGATGTCACCATTTTCTGCCTCAGGAAATTCGACAAACCATTAAAGCAAACCTGTGCGCAAAGGGAATGACATTACGACGAAACTTCGCTTCCCTGAACACTCTTTGTTCGGATTTTGAACGTTCGCGAGCACGGCAATTGCGATTAGTCGAACGGTGTCATTTAGACAGACGACGCGACCTGGGATCGATTTTGAACCCTTTCGCGACCATACTGTCGTTTTCGATAAACATATTTCAGACATATTACGCTGTTGTTACGTAGAGTATCTACTGTGTTCTTACAAAATTATCTTTTACAGTAGATAATTACAGTTATATTCTTTGGAATGCTACGTAGATGACGAAACAGTCATGGAACCAACCTGTGTTAAAATTAATTTTGTTTTATTGCGATTTTATTAGGTTTGAAAAATAATAAGCTGATGTATACAAAAAAAAAAAAAAAAAACTGAATATTGAAATAAAAAGTTGAGCACATTAATTTTTAATCTATTATCACAGAATTGATAAATATTAGAAACCATAAGATTTTGTATTTGATCTTTCTCGGGTTCAGAAATAATATCGAAGCGGCATAAATAATTAGAGTAGCATGTGTGAACTCGATTCATGCAGAATTTTCAAATTTTTTGATAAACACCAACCCGCCATGCAATTTCACACCTATTCTACCGCTAACCATACTAAAATTCACCTTAGCGATTATTTCTACATATCTATGCATTAAATAATTTACGTTCAAATTGCAATTCATATCGGCAGCAATATAAACCATCGAACATCACGATCGATAACCAGATTGTGTGTTCCTCGAAACCTAACGAGATTTATTCACGACAGTTTTTCCTATCGCCAGAACTGAACGAGTTATTCGGTCGGCATGTTTTAAATACCTCACCCTGTACACAAATAACCGCTGCACGCGCGAGTTAACAATGATTTACACGGTGAACGTGCATTACGTTCCGCTAATCGCGCTACAAATTCACAGCACGAGCTAGCGAGTATTTTATGCAACAATGAGCCCAACGAGAGGGTGGGATTAATTTAGGGCATTGATACGCCTTTGAATAGGAAGGAGACGAAACACCGTTCAAAAAAAGAACCAGAAGGGTGCGGTGGATCTATCACGGAACTCGCAAAGTTCCAGGTTTGCGATTCCAAAACATTTTTACTAATTCAATTTGCCTACACTTCTTGCGCGAGTTGCTTACGGAGTCTCTGAACAGAACAGGGTCGTGAAACTTTAGGGGGTCGTTTCACCCCCTAAATATAAAAACGGGACAATATAAAAAATAATACGTATATCTTATTTTTTCGGTGCTTTTTAAACATATCCAAAAATCAAAACACTCGGAGGCGGACACCTGAAAAGCTTTCCTTGTATAATATGTGCTCGGATACCTAATCTCGCGTACATGCACACATAGTTACCGAATCTAGTTTATTTTCCATATTTTATGGATCAAAAAAAGAGTCCTATAGAAATATGAATTCAAGTATCGTACGCAGAGACCTCTTTAAAAATCACGATCTTAATTTTTGGAGATTGTAAATTCCAATTGAAGATCGCACATAAAAATGATTCGTGAAACGTGCTAAATTAAACGTGCTAAACGTGTTAAATTAATAATAATTTGCCTTGTCGAAAGATAATTTCACCCACGTTAAGAATGCCAGGTCGATCAATCTTGGAATGCGTGAGCTTTTAATACGCGTAACTAATAACTTGGCCACCCGCTGTAGATCCGCCACCGAATGGCGGAGGGTGAACCCGGTGGATAACAACGGGTGTTGTTCCAACGAGCTACGTGAATTGCTCGTAAAGCGCGCGACTGACGTGGAGATTTAACGGCGCGAATTTTCATAACCGACTGCGTCGAAATAAAACGTCGCGGAACGGAGAAAACCGAGTTTCCTGGACGTGAAAACGCCTCGCCTGTTTGCGACGTTCGATTTCTGTCGCGGACCTGGGAAACGGTTAGCAATTTCTATGGAAGGTAAGTGCGCCGGTAGCTGACCATTTAGGGGAACATTTTCATGAAACTTCGTACACCTTTCTTGCAAGGGGAATCGTCAAACACGAACCCGAAGCTGTTTTATAGCAATTATTTTTGTGATTCGTATATGAAAGGTTTCGACTTTATCAGAAAATAATGCAGTGTTGCGGTACAGCGGTACAACGCAACCAAAGAATAAACAAATTTTAGTTGTTTGTTCGTTCGATAAACATTACAGTCTGAATTATACATTTAAGTTGTATACTGTACTAAAGGAACAACATTTTATCTAAATGTAACTTCTTCGATGGAATGGTTTATAATAAAATTTTGTTTATTCCAGTAAAAGAATGTAATATGGAATTTAAATGTTAGCATTCTGTTTAATTCGATTGAACAGAAATTGAATTAAAAATAGAGATACACGGTACTGTTCGAATGATATTTCTAGTAATATTTCTATATTCTAGACAACGAACCTAGTCACCTTCGTATCGGTTAAATATTTCTCCGTATGTTCGTGAGGATCGACTTATTGAATTAGACTCATTGAATCAGGTGCTTCCCTTGGAATACTATGCGCGAGTGCGAGTGGAGAGAGAATCGATTCGAAGGAACGGAGTTATGGTTTCATTTAAATGCAGCGCTGAACGAGCTTCAGAGCCAACCTAAGAGCTAGCTTTCTGCGTTTAGAAATAGTCTAGACGCACGCAATTGAAAAGTTACAAGGCCAGCGTACAATTGCTTAATGAAAGAGAAACGGAATTTGCGCCGTGAATAGGGTCGGAACTGATTTCCTGTAACACAAAACAGCTTTTAAAAAACACTTTCTGGGACGATCTTGTTTGGCCGTTTAATACTCGACCGAATGCTTAGTTGCAAGCTCATTGTTCATTTGTAACTTGTTCTTACAATAAGTAATTTATCAATTGGAAAATATCGCAATTGTGGTACTTTTAATTTTCGTTCAGGTTCTCCGTGCAAATAAAGATTAGTAGATAATAATGAATATACGATCGATCTCCGTTAAAACTTTGAAAGCATTTATAATTAGAGACCTCAATTAAACGGTTCCACTGCTGAAACTTTGGAACATTCCGGATTAAATTACATATTTAATATCCCAGTGAAATAATTACTTGGTAGTAAAATTGCAATAATATTGCGTACCAGAAATTTCCTCCCACATCTGGGGTTTCCAATCTACGATGTATTCCGCATTACCAACGTAATTCGACGATGAACATATGGCACCGCTATACTGTATTTAGTTGAACGAGGTCACAATAGAGTGGAGATCAAATTTTTGTTGGTATGATAATATCTCAACAATTTAGAATTGGATGTTGCCGTTAGATATTATTTTAAAGTTTTTGATTTTAAATTGCACCATTTCGGAACCAAATTTACGTTACAAAAATTTTTGTTTAATAACAACAACATTCATCGATTCAAGAAGAAATTAATAAACGCAGTACTTTCGATCGCGTGCTGGTTGCGGGTTAATTTATTAATGCATATTAATAACTTACGTACGTAAGGCATCGAAATTCCGTATAAAATACATACGTATTCCGTGTACATATCGCAGCCGTAATTAAATTTGTAACGAGCAAGCGTCGTCTAACAAAATTACAATGCCAATGTTTCGCGGCACTAATTTCATTGCGGTGCATTATACGCAGGATTTAGTGGCAATTAACGGTTAATGGCGGCAGCGATTGTTCGAAAAATTATAGTTTGATCCAGAGGCCTGACAAACATGCTACCCTGGGACGACCATAACGTTCCGCTGAACAATTTTGTCCATCGACGAGTAAACGAGCCTTCAATTTGCGACACTAATTGCTTCGTAGAAATTAATTTACAGTAATAGCTTCAACAATGTTTCGGACCTTAGGGGAAATTGTTTCTATCGTTTTCATTTAAATGTTCAAACTGGTACTAGAGATTTACTACGTTCGCGTATCTTCGATTTAAAGGGTCGTGTTTAAGCATCGTTCTCTAGTCTTCTTAAATACTGCAGCTTGTGTAAATGTCATTCAATTACTTTCTCGTATTTGTCATTTCAAAGTTTACGTTCAATCATTGCAGACTTTTATATTACTTGCTTTCCAATGTAGACGTTTCATTGGTTATAAAATGGATGCATTCTAAGAGTTTCGTAACTTATGTAAGCGAAGACAGAAGATACTTGGCACTATTTTTATTATTCGATTCCAGGGTGAAAACAGTAAATGATTAAAGTTCGTTCAGCGCCGGCGTGCGTGCATGAAAAATCGACAGCGCCCGCGTAACGATGATCGATATCGCTTTTAGGAAAGTTTCAGGTTGACACGGCATTAACGGATTAACAGCGCGGAAAGTGTAGCGGTGTAAAAAGCTGATTGCGAGAGGGGAGGTCGCGTCGGTATCGCGATTAATTGAATTGTTCGTCGAGGGTCGAGCCATTGGCGCGAGCGAAACATGAAATATTTGTAAAATATTGGATGTCGCGTCTGCGACAATAAATCATACTTTCCGATGGTAACTGAAAACACCGTTATTAAAATTCGATGGGACCGTGTTATCGAGCAGTCCAGATGTACTAAAAAACAAAACGTGCATTCGACAATTGGTGGATTTTAGTTTTATTGTCGTCGTTAATGTTGATGCTTCTGTTGCGTTCAGTTCTTAAGATTACTTTTTTTTCAATACGGAACAATGCATTTATTAAAAAGATCTACGTGACCTACGATTGATTACTCTCGAGCATATTTTGTGAGAATTACAAATAATTTAAAGTCGATGTGTATATATTTCGATATTAGTAGATATTCAAACGAACATTTATAATGGAAACGAGTGAATAAATATGATAACTGTTCTGAAAATACATGAAAACGTTAACTCGATTTCCAATTTGGTTATTCTTGTGAAATCTAAAATAACTTGAAAAACGAAGAAGCTACTTATAGGTTGACGTGGAGGAAAAATTTGCATCCGAGGAGGTTAAATATTACTAAAGAGTGGAGGAACGTGCTTTTGTTATTACATTAAGCATTACTGAAGAGTGGATTCCCATGTTCCAATAGGATGAAGAATTTTAAATCTCTGAAGCGTTTCCGCGAGACATGAATTTGTTAGCACTTTTTTGAAAGTTTCTGAAAATATTTTCATTGAGTTACATAAGGGGATGTGGAAGTTTTAATTTACAACTTGACGTTGAATGGAATTGAAATCTCGTCAAAAATGAAATTGTTCTTGATAAAAATTCCGGTAGAAACTCTAGTGGAAATATTTTTTGAAACATTTTTATCGAATAGTACGCATATTCGAAAGTTTTCGTTTACGACTTGAAATTGAGTAAGATACATGACAAACAGCGAAATTGTTTTTATTCTAATTTATAATGTAAATATTTTCACTGAATAACGCAATATTGACACGAACTTTTCTTTTGTAATTATTAATGTAATATGATTCGATCCAAAGCAAACAATAATATTCTCTTTATTGGATTTCGCGATGGAAATATTTTTCATATATTTTTATTGAATATATTTTAATTCTCAACTATTTCGAAACCATTTAGAAACGAGTATTACGATTTTATTATTATCTGTACCTTTTATATTCCAAATGTATATTGTATTTATGAGAATTATTAGAACGAGCATGCAGCGAACAATCAAACTATCGAATTGTAGTTGGCTAAAGGTACCCCTATATTTGATTGTAATCAATAATTCAGAGAGTATTGTAAACCCAACTATCCGCATCAGGTGCATCTGTATAGAACAGCACCCCAGTTATTGTGTTAATTGCGTTAATTACATTTCATTATCAAATAGGTGTTTATTCAAGTGTTTACTAATCGCCTGAATCGATCCATTCAGCGCGAAATGTTTTTAACATACGTCTCAAAAACAGAATGTTATTCGGCATAGTTCTGCAGTCATATAATTACTACTACGTACAGTATATGTAATTCTTTCTGTTTTGAAAATTAATCGATCTATCGTGGAAAAGTCGTGTCTGTCAAAAACAAATTTTATATACATAAAGATCGACTGACAAAAATTGGACTCATCAGAATGAGGCGAATGATCGAACGTCAAAATTATTACTTTCATCCTCTAAATTAGCACCTTTGAACTCTGCCATGTAATTAAAACTTGAGAAGTAACTACCATTTACGTGAAAAATATCAGCGTGCAGAGGTTTCTTTGTTCACCGAATTCCGTCCGACTTTCTTTGTCCCGGAGATATCAAGGTGACAATACTGGGCCACGCTGGCAGGATTCGCATGAAAGCTCGATCCACGTAGATCACGATCGAACGGTAACGCGAAGGACGGACGTTCGCAACGTGGAAGTTCTCCCGTACACGGTATGCAAACAACGAAGGCATCCGGATGCATGTAAAACAACCCACCTTTCTCACAATAGGCGCCCTCATAATCGCCAGACCTGCACTCGCAGATGGGTCCACTATCGGTGGAAATGCAGATTCCGCCGTGCTGGCAGGGATCACGGGTTTCGCAGGCGTCCGTTGTATTGGCTGTCATCATGTTGCGTAAACTCTGCAACAGATAATGGAAAGTAACGTTATCGCATCTGTGGATATCAAAGCGCCGGTGTAGATACCGTTGCGATCGGGAGCGCGGGAAAGTGATGAGAAATCGATATCGGGAGTCGTGCTTGGAAAAAAATGATGGAAATATGCAGCGAATGTCTCGATCTCTCTCCGGGACGATCGATTTTTTCGCTGTAACGTTCTCGGTGTCGGTACGAGAGAATTCGAGGTACGAATTTCGGTTCGTATGGTTGGTTAACGAATGTATTCGTCGTTGAAAGCCACAGGAAGATACTATTCCATTGACAGAAATATCCATTGCATATGTCAGGATTGTTCGATGTGTAAGCGGGCGCGCTGCTATTTGTTTATTTGTCTATAAAATTCGAGAATTTTCCATCGAAATCTACTTAGAGGGGCTGCAAGTGCAGGGTACAGGTATGTCACTTGTTGAAAGGAATTTAAGGAATTTCGTCGATCAATTTAAGTGTATATTTAGAGACACTGTACAAGAATTTTATTTGTAGAAATTGATTTACAGGGAAAAAATTTATGTCGAATTCTTAAAATTGTCTGAATGGTTCTGAAATATTGACTTTTTCATTTCAACCGTAACCAATTACTTACTTAGAGTAATTAGATAATCTGTTTATTAAAATATCTTCATGATTGTGAACACGTATTAAATTTTCATTTTCATTTTATTATATCGATAGTAGTAATTTTGACACATATATAAATTCTTCTAGATAAACAGAATACATTGTCATCAATTATTAAAATATCTTTCAGCTCGGTTCAATCTATAAAAAGTAACGAGTAAAAAGCAAACACAATTAAGATACTAACAACATTAATTGTTTGCACTTGGAGTACATGTAGAAATGAATACGGTTGGAAAGAGTGAAGAGATCAAACACAATATTTGGCAGTATCAATTGTAAATATAAAATAGTCCCAGCAGCCGAAACGTTCATCAGAATCCCGCCTACAATAAAGTTCGACGAATAAATATCTCGAAAGCGAACCATCGCTCTTACAATATTTTTTGCCATTGGAGCCTGAAATATCACGCCCAGTTTTCAATTCAGAATAACAGACGTACATTACGACCTATCGTCCGTATAAAATATTACTTTCCGCCCATGATTGAAATATTACATCGCAATGTACTTCGTGGGATGATTCGTTTAACAGGCACATTTCAATGCTTGAAATGAAATTTAAATGCTTCTCAAATAACAAAGCTGGAAATAAAACGCTGCAATTGTACAATATCTCTGCCCTGCTATCTTGAAAAACGTTTAAATGCCCGCCATAAAAAAATAATTTAAAAAATTGCTCTGAAAGCTGGATAAATAATTACATAAATTCGTACACAGAGTAGAGACTAATTTATTACTGTCGACGAATCGATTAATCAGACAAGGGACGATTCTTCGTATAAAATGGGATTGTAAATGCAAAATGGAATATTTTTCGTCGTATTGTAGAATATAGATTTTGAAAATTCATGTAGTAAATATGTGACCGACGAGTGTCCGGCTATTATTACTTACTTCTACTAGCTTCGATACGTGTAGACATTTTTCGTAATACACATTTTTGATGTAATATAAGGAAAAAGTTCAAGGCATGTGCTCGATTGAAATAAAAACTGAATGACACGAATGTTGTAATTGAAAAAAAAAAAAAAGATTTGAGAGATGTTGATCGAACAAATGAGAAAGAAACTAAAGGAACCATCAAGAAAGTCATTTACGCTTCGCGAGTTGTACTTCCCAATAATTTTAAATAAAATACCAAACCAACCGATTGAATCGTATAATCAATATAAGACCGTGGTCTCCGGAACCTACACTCAGAATTCCTGGCGCACGACCCGCCAGTAAATAAATCTATCCGTTTCAGGAGAGCGGTCCGCCTTCGCAGCAATTAGTCTGTTCTCCGAATTAGCATTCACGACAGGTGTTTCGAAATTTCTTCGTCATCCCGAAATGGCCAGGAGCCAACATCGGAGAACGATCGGCAGCTCTCTCGGTATAATAATGGAGTAGAACGATGCGGCTGACCCGGTAACCCAATACGTGCACCCGTGGAGATCGTTCGACAACGAAAAAGTGAAAAATCCCTGTTCCGTCTTTAGAGGTACGCCAATGGCTCCTGGGAGATGCTGGGATATGTAGGACGTGTTCCGTTCCGAGAAACCGGCGGGCTCATTTCAAAGATTACGCCTCCGCGCTAGGTGCTATGGGAAAACGAAGAAAAGAACGCGGCGCGAGTAAATAGAGGAAGGGAGGTGGAATGCCGGCTGCGGAAAACTGCGAGCGTCATTGCAAGCAACCGCGTGTCCCGCGCTTGCCGCGACGATATTCCAGCTAATTAAGGTGTATTTCGTTGAAAGTTTCCTGCAGGGGATTTATGCAGAGGCAAAGTAAGGCGGTAAGGTGGTTGTCTTCCGGCGTGCTCGTACATTCGCGACTTTAATCCGTGGAAATTGTTCGGCCGCGGTGCGCTGCGGTTAACCTCCTCGTTTCGCGTGTTCAACAGACGCGCGAAAGTCTCCAGGTGTGCAAAGAAAAATGGAAAAAGGTAAGGCAGTTTCGAACTGGATGAATTTGTAGCTCGAGTTTAGAATCGAGGGTCTTTGTGTAGGATTGTTCAACGTACAGGCTTCCGTTTGTCGCGTGGTTACTCGAAGAGTGACTTTACCAACCGAGTGATCCGCGTTATCGAGTATTATCGACAGAGCGTGCTACGTTATCGACGGACAGATCTGTTTGATCGAATTCTGTTACTAGAAAGTTATTACTCGGAGAGTAATTTCGTATTTTGGGCGGCAGAACGATTCTTTGTACTTTTGATCAGCCACTTTTGCCCCAAATGTATGTTTATGTATTTATGGCAAATGTAGGAGGAATGTACGATAACTTACACGCGACTTTCAAACTCAATTTTCTCGAAAACGAAGCGTCGAACGCAAAAAATGTTATTTGTCCGGTCACACCCTGTATATTGCTACAAGATGACGAGTGAACCCTGGAAACTATTATTCACAACAAACTTTGATAAAGTGTACCTTGGTAATTCCGAGGGAATGCTTTTAGCGGTATATTTATTATCATGGTAAACACGCGGTTAGCAATTAGGTATACGTCAAATTAATTTCGTGGGTAGAGTACCAAGATGTTCCAACGAAATATAATATTAGTCCTCGCTGAAGTTTTGAGAGATATCTTAATCAACTGGGTATAGACTTGCGAAATGTTCAAAGTTAATTATTGCAAGGAAAGCATCTGCTATGAAAGTTCGTTTTCTTTAAATGTCATTAGTGTTTCGTCGTCTTTATCTAATGATTGGTCGTATACGATATTAAACAAAACGTCTGTTTGGTAACAAAATTATATATTTAACCCATAAGAAGAGATTTCTCGAAGAGAATCTGAAGCGATAGCAAAACACTGTTCTCAGCAAGAGAATACTTCCATTGAATATTCTTCCATGAATCTAGAAAACAATGGAATGCTGTTACAACGAGAAATAAAATCTACCTTTTCGTTTTTAAGTTTCCAATTGGACGGTCCGAAAGGAAATCGGAATATTCACCGAACAGAAAACGCCAGCAATACATTACCGTAACAACCCCACGGCAGAGTGACGCAGATAACGGGCGTTTCGGAATTAATTACTGCCTGCAAAACCTAACTCTATTACTTAAGCGAACAGTAAAGACCGGTACGTTTACGGAACGCAAGAGGGAAATAAAAATCAGAGATCGTAAACGGAACACGGCAATTCTCGTTCCGCGGGTAATTTTATCTCCTACCGTATCAAGAAGCTCGTAAATTTAGGCCAACGGACAAACCGTTGCTGCTTGCATAAAATCTTTTATTCTTCGAGCTCCGCAGTGCCCGTTGCGCCAACCCCAGAGTAAATAAGTTCCCTCCGCCAGATTTCGTCGTAGTTTATTAATTCAATTATACTTTTCCAGCGGCATTCCGTTACCGGATCACGTACAGCCACTTGTATCAGCTGACGGTGGAACGGCGTTTCCAGACTATTGCGGATTCAGGACGCGGGACGGAGTCATGCGGCGAAAAACGATACAAGGTCGCGAAATCAAATTTTGTTCTTCGCTCTAATGGCTGTTGCAGCACTTAGGTGCGATCGACTCGGACGATTAGTCTTTCCTTACAAATATTCGTCAGTCCCTCGGGCACGGAGCTATTCCACTTACGGAGGAAAGATGGTCGAGGGAAATTGTTCGAAATTAACTTCACGCGGGGAAGATTTAACACAAAAATTGTGGGATCGAGTGGGTACTGTATGCACGATGAGCTGCTTTTTTGGAGAATTACTTTCAAAGTGGAGATTTACTGTCAGAAGAATTACTGTCGAAATATGTAAAAACCGTCAATTTTTCGTTGCAACGTTCTCTTTCAATTTCTGACCATGCCACTGCAAAGGGTAGTTCAAGATGAACAGTCAGAAAAGTTTGTAAAACACTGCTCCATAACGTTCACGGTGTATCGAATCGATTCGCTTTGTCGTTGGATAAGAAGCACGACACTCTGCGTAATTTTCTTAGCGAAAAACATTATTAGTCGATGCAGTATCGGCTTCCTGCGTCCCGCATTCGGGACGCGACACCGATACAGTACGCTACAGTAAGAAAGAAACAAGGGAAAGGAGTGGCAGATGCCCCGTATGCGGATACTCGGATTCACCCAACGTCACGACAATCGATAGCGACTGTTCCATGGAAATGTGTATAACTGTATGTACGTGCGACGAGAGAAGTGTTCCGACATGTATAACGTCCGTACACGAGTGTCCTGCCTCTTGACAGATACTAATAACGTCCGCAAAGATGCGCTTATACTATGTATACGTAAGTCGCGCGAAGTGGAAATAGAGGTCCGCGTTGTAGCGTTTCGCATTCCACCAATCATGCTTCCGTTTCGGACGTTGGTGAATTTCGTTTAAAGTGAGAAAAGAAGAGATAAGGCTAACAAAAAATTATAAGGGTGTCCCAAAAGTCGGGGAGGAGCCGGGAATGGGGGATAGCTGAGACGATTCCGAACAACAATTTCCTTTGCAAAAATGTCGGATGGGGCTTCGTTAAGGAGATATTAAGAGAAAATCCCGACCAATCAGAGCGCGCGTAGACCGTTGGAGCGGTCGCGGTAGCTCTCTGATTGGTCAGAGTTTTTTCTTAATATCTCCTTAACGAAGCCCCATCCGACATTTTTGCAAAGGAAATTGTTGTTCAGAATCGTCTCAGCTATCTTCCATTTCCGGCTCCTCCCCGATTTTTAGGACACCCTGTATATGAACTAGCACAAAGGTAAGAGGTAAGAAAAATTGTGACTATAGCGAAGTAAATAGCTACAGAAAAGGAGATACTATACAAAATGATACGAGCGGTGTTATATGAGTATTTCTTGTCGAATTGAAGGACGAATCTAGAATTTTTGCTATAGCGTGCTTCAGGTCGCATAAATTCTGTCTACGGATTACTCGGCAAGAGAAGAAAGAATCTTATTGGATCCGGAGAATACAACGCTCACGGTACAAACATTCGCTGCAAAGCGTAAAGGGAACTGGAAATAGACTAGAGTGGAATCAATTCAACTGTCCGTTCGAGGTCACTAGGAGCTTAACCCCGCCACACAGATTCGCTGCTTCCGCCATTTTCCTACGTCTTCCGTAAGACGAAAATCTTGAAATATTTTGAAATATTTGGTTTACAAGTTATTAATTCGAGAGAATACGCGAACATCTATCACATTTCAGTGATCTGTTCGTACAGAGTAGAAGATAAAGGTGAAGCTCGACGAATTTTATTATATTCGATTCTCTGTAAGATGCGCGTCAGCCATTTTTTTGAAATTTTTCCAAATTTCGAATGTACAGTAGAAAAAGAGAAAAAGAAATACCAAAGGTAAAGATTCAGATATAAATTTAGACCTTGGCACGGAAATGAATAATTATTAACGAGCACAGACAAACTATGCGATGAATGATCGTTATTTGATTACGTAACAAGAAATTCCAACCTACAGAAAGTGCATCGCTTTTACCAAGTATGCGTCGCATAGTTACATAAGTATGCACTCGGCTGGATCGCGTGCACCTATCTCGAAATTCAAACGTATCGAAGTATTTACTGTTCGAGCAAATAAAACTAGAAGTACTCCGCGTTATTGATCAACATGCCAAAGATACGGTTTTGGAAACACTTTAAAAGGAAGCGACGAACAACATAGCGAGTCGGAGGAAATATTGCGACGAACACGACAAATTGCACTCGTTTTGTGAAATTGTTAACAAGAGCAACACTTTCATCTCGGAACTTTTACCACGTAATTCTTATCTTGTATGTTCGATACACTTTACAAATGAATATTGTTGAATCTGCGAAGGATGGAGATTTAACATCATTCAGTAATTCAATCGCTTGCTATACAAGGTGATTCATAAATTCTGTCAAAATTTCAAGGCTAAATAATAAGAAGAGTACGTAATAGTATAATAGTGTTAGTATTTCCAATACTCCATATTAAATCCTTAAACTTTCTCCTGCAATCATACCACATTTATAATAAAACTATCCATTAAAATACTCGCTCAATCCAGCGTCACGAACGAATTATTAATTAAAACCTCGAACGAACCCTTAAGTTTAATAAAATTCTATCTCCGATCAATCGTACGGTCAGCTTCCACAGCTCCAAAACATTCTTTCGAACACGCAGGCATGGTTAGAAACGGATAAACATAGAACTCGGTATCGGATCAAAGCTACCGCGCGTTTAGAAACGACCGAAGCACTTTCGGAATAGCATGAAGCTGCATCGAAACGGCTGCAGTGTTTGGCTTGGGAACCGCTGTTGAATTCGAATTCGACAGCCAGACATGGTCCTCCTGGCCAGTTTCGCGGTTTAAGCCAAACACGCCGCGAATAACTTGTATCAAAGGCACCGAATCATTTTCACAGAGTTTGAGCCTGGATGCGAAGCACGACAGAATTCGCCCGCGACCTTTGAAACGGATTACAGACGACGATAACCGACTTCCATGCGAAACGTTGGGCGAAATTGCGGCGAGATTCTGCGCTCGTGCCGTGAATGATTCATAAATTCTGGGAAGATTCAGGTGTTATTAATTGTTTCGTAAGAGGAGGATTACAGGAGACTTTTTTGGGGAATTTGCTAGATTATGAATTTTAATCAGTAGATTATTTATGTAGTATCCGCGCCTCCCATACCCAACAATAAGGAGTCAAATAAGAACACGAAACGATAAGAACACGAATTAGGACTTTAATTGTAGTCGCTCCAAGCATTTTATCTTCGAGACGTTTTGAATATTTATGAATATTATGATCCTCTTCAATTTAATACATTATTCGACTATAAATAATGAATAGATACAGGTTATGTCTGTATTTATTTATAAAATTTACTCCAAAATAAACTGTAACAAACGCTAATATTAATTTCTCTAGAATAAGGCAGTTAAACACTTACAGTTTATACGAAACAATCGTGAAATCCTACGATTATTATTATTTCTCGATAACAATGAATAGCAATGTACAAGAAACAATAACACAAAACTACAGCAGACATGCTTCTACAAATTGTCATTTCTCATGCAATAGAAATCCCCTTGACTAGCAATTAAATCGTCATTCGACAACTAATGAATTTGTGCTAAACTATACTATTTGCAAACTCGCTTTGCAACATTAAGCGTCCGCCACAACGTACGCGATTTACGTTAAGGGCAACAGATAATCCGTGAATCTATCTAATTTCAGGTAAACCGCTTCGTTAATAATTCAACAGAGAATTATCCTTTGTCTGACGAATATTAGGTCTGCGGTAGAGTTTCAATTATTACTCGGTACGAAACGACGAGGCCGAGCCGCGATTTCGAGTGCATAGTTATTGCGTCTACAAAGTGAAAGTGGAACAATCTGACTCCGAGTATACGTCGCGGGGCTTTTCATAAAGCGTCCTCGTTAACGGTTAGCAAAGAGGAATTTTAAACGCATTCGGTTTATTCGTTTCCCTCGAAAATGCTCTCCTTTGCCCGAGCTTCTTTGAACGTCTTTGCGACTGCGGAAGAACGTTAACGTTCCAGCGATACGATTTTACAGAGGGACGTGTTTCAGAAACGTTTCCCTCGAAACGAGAAGTCGCTGTTTTGTGCCGCGCTAAGACGTAGAAATATAATTCCTCGAGTGTGGATTCCGAATACGCTTCAAACTTTCTGTTTCCTCGCGAACCGTGAAGCTTTTAAATAATATCAAACGTTATTCGAATTAGTGATACACGAGTTAATCACAGTCCGTGTTTCGCTTTTTCCAGAAATAACATTATCGACAGGGTGCGTTGCATTACCAGCAAAATGATGCTTGTTACCGAGCGAGGTTTCTACTTTATCAGCAAAAGCAAGCTGGTTTGTCGACCTATTGTTCTACACTACCAGCACAGCGACCTGCACTGACAACGGAAAGTTCTGCATTACCAGCCTAGTGATCAACATTACCGACTCTTATCGATACAGTGCACTATATTACCAACAGTTCACTCTACCACACCAATAGAGTAACCTCTACCTCATCCATTCCTCATCTTACGTATTTACTTTATTTTTTACCAGGAGTACGCTGCTACAACTAATTGCGTCGAGGTGAGTGAATCACTAAGAAACTATCCAACGGTAAAATATAACCCAGAAAACAATTAACCCACACACAAATTGCGAATACACCGACACTGGTTCTCACAATTCCTCCCATGAAATCGAACTTTTCCCTCGGCACCGTAAGGATTATTTTTCGAATCAGGGACGAATTAACACCACGAAACCCAACGAGACGGCGAATACCGTGGTTAAACGTACCCGACCGAACCGGCTATTATTATCTCGCGAAACATCCGAACCGTGGAAAGAAAGACCGTACCGCGCTTCATTTTACAAAGAAGCCGAACGCAGTGCAAATTTGCCACGGCCGTGAAACGTCCTTGAAACGGTATCGGGTCTCAGATATTTCCCATCCAATTTCTCTCTGGTTCCGCGAGGAGGTTAAAATTACAAGGGGGGCGAGACTGGCGCACAGGAGGGGGGCAAGTTGGATAATTCGGGAATCGTCGCGGCGGAATCGCACGAAATTCGATTCCGTCGCGAAAGGACCTTGCAGGATCGTGACTGTCAGTTGAATTTCGTTACGTGGAACGAGGACGGTGCGACGATCGCCGTGTCGGCCATGTCCCGTGGATACGAGGCGGCGACGGTACACAGAAATTGGATGGAAACTACGCGAAGAGACGGGAATATATATTGTAAACTCTGGTGACAAGTCCCGAAATCGGTTCGCAGTCGGCAAACTTTCGTCATATCCCGTATGCGAACGACTTTGCGGCCGAAGGGGAGGACGGAACTCGAAGATTTACGGAAGCGACGTTTCTGCTACGTGACGATAAGTGTCCCTAACACTGGCGTCCATCAATTTTCGAATACTTGTCTCGTTTCCGCGAGACGAAGTGTCTCGAATCGTGTTTTCCTTTCGTTGGTCTGGTCCGATGAGATGGATCGACGATCGCGTACGAGTCTTTCTATCACATTGTATTTTTCTCCTTGTGAAATTTGTTGGTCGGGAGAGAGTTATGAGACTGTTAGAGAGTACATTGATCATCTTTGTTTTGTGCAATTACTTTGGTTTAAGTTTAAGAAACGATGTTGAAATCGTGCTTGCAATACCTGTATTCTTTACGTTTTGTTTCAAGACCCTCTGTTGCTCTTATCGAACTAATTAATAATACCAAATGAGTGGTCTTCGGAGAGTACTTTGTTACCATGGCCGGAGTCTTAGCTTTGGGAGAACAATTACGTTTTGTTCTATTGTACCTGTTTTGAAGTGATTTTCATCTGGTTAAGGAACTATACTCTGAAAATAGCAAACGTGTCTACAAGAATTGAACCTAAATATACCTGATACCGTTATTAACACTATCTCGTCTCAAGTTTCGCGGAACCAATACTCTGATAAAATGCAAGCTAAACATGATTCGAATGTATCGAATCAAAGTACCCGTACGTGTGAAACTCCGCAGCGATTTTCCGCAAACCTGTTCAAGACACCGAACTTTGATCGTGTCCCGCGTGCAAAGGATCGTGACCACGGATTTAACATCCGTACACCACGTGACACGTCTAGCGATAAATTCTGCACAAAGTTTCGCGCTACGATCTCAAAATGTATCGTTCATAAACGTGATCGTGTTTCGGTCATGCTCCAAACGACGTTTCTTGCGGACCGTGAACTCCAAAAGCATAGTCACACAGGAAATTGTAACCGAAAGCATAATTTAACACGTACATGCTTTGCCAGCATTCCCTGAAGTACCTAGGCCAGCGTGAAAATTCACCGCTGCACGCATAATTCAACTACTTAGGGCACTTTAAAGAGAGGCCAAGCAAGATGGATCGAACGGAGCCAAGTGCAAAGTGATAATTTTAAGGCGAGGTAAAAGTTGAAATTTCATTTAACAAAAAGAATGGACGGCCTTGAAATATTTAGAAATATAATCCTGACCCATTCATTTGACTGAACAATTTTTATACGAACCTTCTATAAGTACCGCGTGTATTTATCATCCCATCTGATTCTTTCTAAATTAACACCGAAGCATCGCTGAAAGTTAAAAGCAGTAAGATATTTCCAGCTTTTACACTAATTCTGGGACATCCTGTATATAATACATGATTCGTAATATACAATATGTACGTATATAATTTTTAACTAGTGAATCAGAGAGGTACAGTATTTCACCTAAAAATATTTTAATACTCCACCGTCAATGATTGATTTAAACAATAATAATAATTAATATTATTATTAAAACCATTGCCAAGCTTCTATCACTCAGCATTAGTGTTTCGATTTGCGTCGAAGAAAATGCAATTTATTACAATAAAACAACCAAGTACAGTTTCCACCTTTCCACCGTGCCCACACATTCCACAACCTGTATTTTTAAGGTCTGGTGGAATTTCTATGGCCACTACTCGGTCCCTCCAAACGTGTACAGTTCGCACAACCTCTCAGTCAAACATTTATCGAAGTCTCTCTCGACACGTCTCGTTTAGTTTCCATTTCCGTCGCGCGACGACGAAAGCTGCCGGACGGAGTAGGCGAATCCTGAATTCTCTTTTCGTGTCCTCCGGCGAACGGTCTCGAAAGGCGGAAGGGTCGTGCGCGAAACAGCGACGAAATTATTCGCTGTACCTACCGTTTCTTCCGCTGTTTAAACGTTTGCGCTTGACTCGGCCCGTTACGAGTGCCGCGGAGAAACGCAGAAACGTCGCTCGGATGAGGAACGAGGAACTGTGCGAACCACTAAGCGCGCCTGCTCGAAACAACTGCGTCGAGATTTCAGGGTGAAGGACCATACGCTTAATGGGTCTACCTTTTAAAACGGAGAATGGGCTTCATGTCGCGTTCCACCCGGTCTCCGTCTGTTTTTCTAACGTCGTTCAACGTGAAGGGCCGCTGGAAAAACTTTTCAATGAACGTCAGCCGGGTACCGGCTTCCGGAGTTCCTCTTTCTAGGCGACTATTTTACGTTCTAGGTAGCGGCGCTACCGGAAGCGAGGACATTGTTATTCTATCGGACCGATGCAGACGAAAGAGTGGAATTTCTGATGAAAGTTTCAGAGGCTCTGCTTTCGTTGACATTATTTTTCGTTCGTCAAAATATGATTCTGTGAATTTAAAGTACTTTTTTTTCGTTACTATGGCGCTATCGCGGAGTTTCATTTTTTATTTGTAATTATCTTTATTCAGGTCTTACATACGGGACCATTCGAGGCAACGAGTTTCGAATCTATCAGGATTTTTCACGTTGTGATCTGCGATTATAGAATATTTTGGTTATTGCGAAATAAAGGCATCGTTGATATATTTTAAGTCATTCTATGAAATCGGCACTAATTATATAGAATATTTCATACAGTTTACATGGTATCACTATTGACGTAATCAACCAAACAACTTTATAATTTTTACAAACCTAGATTACGATATCCAATCCCATCACGTTTTAGCCGAGAATGATTAAATTTACTAAGCCCATTTATCGTTCCCTCCTCTACATATTGATTTACGTACCTATAGAGAGACAATCAAGCTCCTTCAAATATTATAACAGCCAATTGTGTACAATTAAATGTAACTAATTCCCATGAAACACAAGCACAGCATTTAATATTTAATCATACATAATATTTAATTATACATAATATTTAATTATACATAGCTATTCCCCCCAGGGAGTGGAGAGAAGTTGAAAATTCGTTAACGATTCGTTCGTTTATTCTTTCCCCTTCCGCGAATGGAACATTAAAAGGACTCGGCCCTGGCGCCGGTAAATCGTTCTAACGAGTTACAGTCATTTTGTCCGTCCTCGATAGTGCTTCAACTGTCGCGACGCGCGATTGGAGTGGGCCAAAAGTTGAACAGGTTTGACACGATTTGCTGGGAGGAGCTTGGGTACCAGGCGCCATTTGTGGGTACTTATTCGAGAATTACGGGGGTATTCGAGCCTCGGAACTTTTTTCATCGACCTTTCTTTGACTTCACGTGTCCAGAAACCGAGCAACGTTAACCAATTCGAATTTACACAGCTGAATATTTCCTTCAAATTTTACACTCGATCGTGTAAATACCAATTTATTAACGAGATTCATCGAATTTATTCACTGTATATAATAGTACAGAATTTGTATTATTTATTAGTGATATGTATTACTATTTATAGTGATATTATATAATAGTGTGTTATTTATAACGAGGTATCTTTTATTCATCTGAAACGAAAAAATTGATAATTTATGTATCAATATCAGTCTCAATATTTCTTCTGTTTCTTTCAATAATTTCTGTTAGATAATCAATTTCAGGCAAGTAGTGTGTTATTTAATTCTTCTATACATCCAAAGCAGAGTAAGAGAAAATTGTCAATTTATACATCAATATCGATCCTAATACTTTTTTTCTGTTCCTGTTCTTTTCTATCTTGGATATATTTCAGATAATCTTTTTAAGGGAGCGTACGAGAATTTAAAGGAGGAAAATTGACGATTTCGAAGCTCAACTACCCCCTCGTGGATTATTCTTTCGCCAGTGGAACTACCCTTTTGAAGAGCACCGCCTGCCTCGACGTTGAATTTTTATCACCCTTTAATCGCTGGATAATTTCACGACGAACGACACGCGAGCGTCCAGCGATCGATATCGGTCTACGCTTTAAAAAATCAAACACGCTCGATAGACGAACGAACTATGAAATATGCAGGTTAACGAGGCTCTAAAATTGCGGTGGAGCCGCGCTGCACGCGCGCCCGGTTCGGTCGTTTAACTGTTGAAATATAAATGCAGAAGTTAAGCAGCATTGCGGAATTCCTGTACTTTAGTTACCGACGTGCATAGCCGCTGTGCAATCGTTCGGAAGCCAATTTTTCCACGAGCCGCTCGATAATTTTGCCTCCGAACTCTTCCAACCCGTTGGAGTCGGCTATTAATAAAGAATTCTCTAGCTATTAATTATTAGCTGTTAATAAAGAATAAGAAATAAAAATCCACGTATGTTAGTCGATTGGTAGCAATAGCAAGAGAAAATATTGGACAAAACCTCCCAAGTTTTAACCTTCTTGTCAGTAACTAAAGTACAGTCCTTTTTAGGAAAATATGAAACAAGGTTTCCTAAAACACGAGCCAACTCTAAAAATCTAAGAGCGAACGCTTCCCTCGAGATCATCGTTGCGAAGGCAAAAGTATCGTAACCCCCAAGGTAACATCGACTGTACGGGTCTAACCTTTAGATAAACACAGTTTGAGAAACTTTAGAACCAACCGAAGGGAAGGTGTATTTTACAGTGATCGGAAAACTCTCCCGAACTTCGTTTCGTTTGGAGAATGTTCTAAGTTTACGCTCATCTTTGCATCGATACATTGGAAAACACGCCATAGCGATTCTGTTTGTTGGTATATTTACTATAATTCGAGTTTATATTTCAGGACAAAAATGTACCGAGAATATACGTATGTACGTAGTATGCGTATATCTATCACTGCAAAATAAGAAAAGAGAAAGTTTGCCTAGAGCCTAAAATATAGATCGATTTAAGATTTACAATGTTTGCTCGTCGACATGGTAGCACACTTTTACGACGCCAGTGGTTTACGACTGTATTCTCATGTAAAGGATGAATGAATCGACACTTTTACGGTGAGCTTGTAAAAATCTGGAAAAACGATATTCAAATCGTACGGCGCGTAAAAATGTCTGGAGAAACGAGGAAATTTCCTTCTACGAACCATGTTCCGACTACAGCGATTAAGCGTATCGTAGAAATTATAATGGAAGCTTGCGTTAATTGTTATTTACTCCGCGGGAAATTTCAAACATCCAAACGTTGTGAATCGTCGAGTCCAGAAGACTACTACGTGTAATCATCTCGAACGAGGATCTTGAGTATTATATATTAAGATCGAACGTCGCGTACAGGTAAGTTCGTTTGATCGTTAATTATGGTTTATTGCTTGTAGAAGTATAAATAAATAATTGTTGAAACTATCGAAACAAATTGAACAGTAGGAATCGTTCTTTTATTAAATTCGTTAGAATTGGCTACTATCAAAATTATTATTCTCGAGCTCGAAGCTGAGACCGTCCAAAAAAAAAAAAAGGTTAATGGTACACGCCATTCTAGTCTATCGGGTTCAATTTAGTCGATATTTTCAATCTAAAAATTGCACGATTTCCCCGTATTGCCAACTTAACAGCATTACCCACATGCGCCAGGGGCAAAGCACGACAGCAATATCGCCACCGTCGATAAATTTCATCATCGGTGTATTATCATATGCAACCTCGACCGTACTCAGACAGCGAACGATAAAAAAGTTAATACCCAATCGAGGGACCCGCGCACGTAAAATGTCGTCACTGTCGTAAAGATCGATGGCCCAGAATAGCCGTGTGCAGCTGCATGCCTTGTGTACTGAATATTTTGAAAATTACGGAGATAGCACGGGCGCGTGACGATCTATGAAAATTATAATCGAGGATCGTATACTTCTTTGGGATTCACGAGGACCAACGAATTAACGTTTTATATTATTCAGCTATTTTTTACTGGATAAATGTGGAGTTACTCCACGATACATTCCTTTCGATGGAAAATAAATACGTTATTGAAAAGACTTTTCGACTTTTTCTTTTCCTGATGATTTTCGATATCTTAAATTTGTTCGATAATTCAAGAATATAGAAATAGCACGGAGGATGTGAATAATATACAATTAAATGAGTCATTAATTATAATTACATATCTACCAAAAGTAGAATTTCTATACAATAGAAATAGTAGAATGTCTATTTCTATCAAAACTGTCTTTCATAGAGAATTATAGCTACTCTGGCAGAAATATCCGATTGAGAAAGGTTTCCAACACGATTTCTATTCAACTTCAAGATGATGTAGTTTCAAGCTCCTGACCTATTGTATTAAATATAATTTCTCCCCGAAGAGGATATACTTGAAGATTAGTCCGTTAATGTAACTGTCATGTCCCGATTGAAAATCTATTCTGAAACCAAAACGAATCCTTCTCCCTGCATTATTAAACATCCAAATTCACCGTTCGCTCTCGAAATTTCCCGACCAAGACCAATCAGCTGACGACGGAGCCATTCTGACCGAAATCAATTACGTCGTTTATACACGACAACACACTTCTGGAGAGGATTGCTTTAACTATTCAAAGGCAAAAATGAAGTCGTGGCGTAAAATGCAAGTCGAAAAATCCCCTGGGGATACTTACGACGGAGGAAAATTAAGAATTCATGATGACAGAGAAGTCAGGTGCGATAGTTAATGGATCTTTCTGAAGTGGTGACTGAAAAATTAATCCTTTCACTGCGGGACGATTTTTTTCTGGAAATTCTAACGGGCGTAGAACTGAAAAAAAATTATCACCTCACAGAGAATGACGAAACGAAACGTTTTTATATTTACCGTTTATTCGTAAGACGTTCAGTTTCAGGGATAAAAATTGAAAACTTAGAAGTCCTTTCTCCTGAAATTCAATTTTTCCAACGAACTTCTAACTTTTCAATTTTTATTTTCGAAACTAACCATCCTACGAGTAAACTGTAAATATAAAAAAGTTTCGTCTCATCATCCCCTGTAAGCTGATATTTTTGAAAATATTTCATTTAACGAATAAAAACGTTTCTCTGATCCCATTTGTCGAGGGCACATATATGTACATACGTCCTTTTTGTTCGATGCGTATAAAAGAAAAAATATCGATACTTTATATTCTGTGTTTTTTTTTCCTAGTAATAGTACTATTCAGAGAAAGCATACAAACGATAAAATATGAAATTTTTAATTAAAGTCTTGCACACATTTTTGAACAAGAAAATGTTAAACGAATCGCTGTTTGATCTTGAAAAAAAAAAAGCAATTTCGCTTCATCATGATGTTAAGCCGTTATAGTTTCACGCAGCCAATAGTTTCGGCGCGGATAAAACTCTCGCAGGTCGTCTCGGCGCGTTATTAAGCGATGGATATCATAAAATCCGCCAGCGCTTGTCGCTGGCTTAATACGAATCGGTTATTTAAATGTAGAGACGTAAAGTTAAATTAGTCGTAACCTCGTTTCGATTCTCGACCGGATCAGCGGTATAAGCGCCCATACGGTGGTTATCGATACTCGATATCGGGAAGAATACGAGCTCGAGGATTCGACTTCGCTCGTTCTCAGTTATTCGCGGAAAAAAATTTAATATTGTTCAAGTTAATGCCTTCGTTTCGAAAGGCAATCGAACGGGGTGAATAGAGCTTTAGATCCTTGGTTTTTATTTATTACAATCTTTACGATTGCTTTTCATTTTATTTACGGAGAAATTGTTTAGTTGTTTTACAAAGTTAATCCTCTGACTGGAAAGGGCTATATATATACATATATATACATATATATACATATATATATAGCCCCTCGAGAATTGGGCTCAGAGAAATTTTGATACTCGTTAAATCAATTTTAAAAAAAAAATATCAGCTTACAGGGAACGACGAGACGAAACTTTTTCACATGTACAGTTTATTCGTGGAACGGTCAGTTTCGAAAATAAAAATTGAAAAGTTGGAAGTTCTTTGGAAAAATTGAATTGTAGGAAAATGGACTTTTAGGTTTTCAATTTTTATCCCTGAAACTAAACGTCCTACGAATAAATTGTAAATATAGAAAAAAGCTCAATTCTGTTCCCAGTCTGATCAAATATCATTACCACAGCGAGTATAATAAGTGCGAGAAGTACGTGCGACGCTAGTCAGTGCAGGAGCATCGTTCGGTCAAACGCTTAGAAACACATTGAATTAACATGTTAACGAAGCTATGCGCCGATGGATTGGCCCCCACGGGGGGTTGCAATTACAGGGTCCAGGCGTTCGATGGCCTCCTTTTTCACGACTAAATTTCGAATTACGCCCGCCTTCGTCCCCGAAATCGTTGCATCGTTATTCAGCGAGGTTACGCCGGCCAGGTTCGTTCAACTTCGGCCTATGAGCGATTCGACTCGTATTACGAGCGTGATTACGAAAGTTGTCAACTTGATTAAACGTTCTGCTTCGACGGAAGTTGGCTCAAAGGGGTAATCGTGCGAGGTGTCCGCCCGGAGGTACCGCCCGAAACTTTCTTAAACTACGGGCGCAGCGAGATTGGAAGAGTCATTTTCATGAAGGGAACTCGACTATAGTGTTTCTCGTTTATAGCAGACGCGGCATCGCGCCGACCATCCCTAGGTACAATTACAAAGCAAGCAACTTCGACGCCCGGAACGCCTCGGAATTTCTTATTCTTCTTTCGGCGCCGCCCTACCATCGATGGGGGGAAACTTTCTTGCCTTACAATCTGGGAAAGTTCTTGTATCCGCGCCGAATGCTGCGGAATAGTCACTGAAACCCCTACCAAGAAAGAAAACCGTCGAGTTGGATTATTTATTTTTAGTAGGTTCAGATTTGGGTGCTCTGTGAACGTAGAGTAAATAAATACGAGGAAAAATTGGAGGACTCGGTTGGTTCTTTTCAGGGACCTCTTTATATTCTTCAATAATAAATTGTTTCGTTGGTATGTAACAGCGGTAAAGAATCCTTTTCAATAAGGTAAAGTATAAATGGTTTGTTGTTGGAGTACGTCTGTGATTCATGATATGACCACAATGTGGATGATGCGGATGATCCATGCAAAAATGAATCGAAAACGTAGGATAAATTTTGTTCATACAATAATATACTATAATAATATACTATATACCCAATAATTGTGAACATTCCAAATTTATTATCGAATTTCCTATTACTGAATAATCTAAAATTCCACACACATTAAAATCTTCATATTAAATCGATAGTATTGCCACGACAAACTCGAAAATCATTTAAATAAAAATTACTTATATGTAGGAATCACTATTATAGTATATTAATTATTTCGAATGAAAAAATACATCCTGAAAGCGTTGCCCGGAAAAAATTCTAAAGCGAAGTACGAAACAACTATGTGAATATCTGAGATGTGCTATCGAAGGAAATAAATAATTTAACGTCGCTAAATAATCTGAAATTCCGACGCGAATAGGAAGCTGAGAGCGCTGACACCTCGGACGAAATTATGAACAGTAAAATGAAGTGCGGAATACGTACTTAGGGCGAGAATAGAATGGGAAGGGCGGAAAGTCACTCGAGACGTATCCGCGCCGAGAGAATTAAAGTGAGATTCGAGATATCCGTGGGATTTGCACGTACGCGCGTAAATACGTGTCGCCGGCGCATGTAAACGTTTACGTCCCTGGAAATTGACTAAGTTTCGGGTTGGCGGGGTGGCGATGAAGGCGTAGAACCGGAAACCGAATAGCTCGGCAATTTATAGCTACGCTATTTAATAACCACTCCGAATGTCGACGTCGCCGGTACCACCCCCAACGTTACGAGCTCATTCTCCGATTTCATTTCCGCCCTTGTCCCGAGCACTTATAATACGAAAATTAAGAAAGCTCGGAGATGAGTAGTTAACTCTTTCCTCGGCACTGCAAATGAATTCAGTGATTTATTTATTTCGACGTTTCCCACCGAGCTGGACTCCTTCGACAATGGTAATAATCGTCTTGTTTTGTGTGTTGTAAATATTTGAGCGACGAGTCATAAAAGCGGTCTTACGCGGTCACTCAAACTGAGACTTTTCCACTGAAAATCAGTGAATTTCGAAGCGTTCTATTTTGAAAACTAATAAAAATCGAGTAAATACGTTAAGGATCAATGAATTCGTCTTGGAAAGCACTATCGCATGATCCTTCAAGAAATATATAGTTCCATTTAAAAATCGAAACTTCACCATCGTATCTTTTAAACGAACGATATAAACAAAATTTCGTTTACGCCGCGATACGGAGCCCATTCTATCCTGCAATTTACATGTAAACAAATTTTTCGTATCATCGATAGTTATTGAAATATCTGTCACACTTTGGACACTCTGTAGAAGGCTGACTGAAACGTTCCAATACTACTTGAAGAAGACAGATGCATTTTCGAAAGTTACGCCATATAAATAGTGGATCCACGCTTACCTCGAGTATCTAATCTATATTCCCTAATTTGAACAAATTAAGCGAAATACAACTTCTCTGTAACGCTGTTTGGATTAATTACGAGTCGCCCTTATTTTCTTATCGGCCATTTCCAACCGGCGACCGAACAACCGAAACCAAGTTAACGCGAACTTTATAAACAATTTCCACTCTATTACGAATCTATATTCAAAAGACGGAAAGCAATTTGAATTCCACGACAGCACCGAGCCAGCTCGATTTATCCAATAGAGGACTACCAGGGGGAGTTGAATTATCAGAATATTACTTTCCAATTTAAACGTACGTTTCAGGTGGACAGGTCAATTTGTCGCGAACTAACGAGAATTGCACCTGGCTGTTTCCACGTCGGATTGACGCACGGCTCGTTGCAGTAAAAAATATTTCGAGGAGACCGGAATTGTGGACGCGAAAGTTGATTCGCCTCGACGATCGAAAAATCCGAGCTTGATGCTGTCCCACAAGGAGATTACTCATTACCCTGTTATCTCTGCTCGTGTGACTGACAACGGACAGGGACAGAGACCGGTGGCTCACCCGTTATGCGGTTTTCTTGCTTGAAGACGTCATCCAGCTCGCTTCGTCGGCTCTGGAAACTGAAAGGGGATCTACGAGGGCGGCTCGAAAATTCCTCCGAAGCAGTTTTGGCGACCGTAAATTTAGCTCTCGACGGAGGTACTACGATTAGCCACGTTAAAGTGTGTTGGTCGAAGTGTCTTTATCAGGATTCTGCGATTAAGCTGTAGGTGGAAGGAGAAAGTACAGTCTGTACGTGTGGCATAGCCATTTACAAAATTTCATTTCTCGCGTTACTGTGCCTTTAACAGGAACAAAATGAACACTGATGAATAGTTCACCTCCATTGTTAATAATACTGTGAAGTCATTTCTAGCAAGCCGATCTTCTTTGATAAAATTGAATAGGCATGAGTGACGAGATACTTGAATAGATTTCTGTAAAGCAATCTCAACCATCAATTTCTATCATTTGTAATGCGAAAGGTGCCATTTTTTTCCCCTTTTTTTTGAAATTTTCTTTTTTTACATAAAATAGCCTGAATCATACCGTGAACAGATGAGTTTAATTGCCAGACAATAATCATCCCCTGCTCGGGTGAACGGCGGGTTAAAACGTCCAAGTACGGACCAGATTGATCTCAACGTCGGGGAAGATGAGATAATGGCGGAGGTACGGTTTTAAGAAAAGTCTATTAACAGTTAATCGTAACGAAGTCAGCCTCGTTCAAAGTAAAGTTCCAACCTCTGAAGTCAACCATTCTATAACGTCGTTTCGCTGAGGGCATTAACACTCGACGCTGGGAAAACACGAGTTTAATCTTATAGTTCTTTTTCACTCGGAGTTACTCTGCGAAACTCTCGTGAAAAAAAAAAAAGAAAGAGGAAGGAAAACATCATTTTTTTTAAAGCTTCAAGGAATCGAGTGAGTTACGCTCAGCTTATCGCTGGAAGCTCGAAGTGTTCGCTTACGGGTACTTAAAAGGATTTTCCATTCGTAAGAAGCCTTGCATTTGAATGTTTATCTCGTCCAGTTATTACGAGTGTTATTAAAAAACTTATTATGAGGAGTACTTTTTAAATCGAGGATGCACGTGCTTGAATTTTGGGGAGATACGAACAGGTACTTGAATTTGTCCAGTAATTCAGTCCCAGAGATAATAAATAACGATGGATGCTACCTCCAGGGAATGTGATATCGAGCTCCAATCGTAAAATGTAAGTCCGAGTTCGATCGAAATAGCCAAATTTTTCTGTATTCTGTGTCGGTAATCTGGGTAAAATTGTCTCGATTAATTGGATTATTAAAGACAGCATGGGCGAGGTTTACAAAATCCATGCGATTTTTAATCTACTCTTTATAACGAAGTATTTGTAATAAATCTGTGTTATGTAGTAGCGAGATATTGCAGCTCGACAATAAAGATTTAAACGTGAGACAATTTATTATTATCTTTAAACACTTTCGACTGAAAAATGAACGTACGAACAATTTCATGAATTAAAACGTCGAAATCCACGGCACGTGTCGCCTCATAAATAAACTCATATAAAAGCTGCTGTCGTTCGAAATGACCAATAACAAAAAAAAAAAAAAACAAAAAAAAATCAATCAAATTCAAACCACTTTTTCCTAAAATATTTGAACGCAATCATCTTCTACAAAGCACCCAGATTAAAGTTCCATCGAGGTGAAACAAAAACGGGCGAACGACGCCTGAAAGTTTCGCCGTTCTTAAAATATTTTTAAACTCGCAGAGGGAAAATTGCGGACAATGATGGGCAGTAACGATATGCAAATTTCGCGGGGTGAAACGAGACCCGTGATCGCGGAGGCGTTACTCCGGCGCGTAATAATTTCCTCGAGGGTTTGCTGGTTAGATGTAACTACAGGGTTTGCGGAATCCGCCGACGAGCTTCCGTCGTCGTAATCCGTTTGGCTGACGACGTGGCTCGAGAGACACAGAGACAGCCGCGATGGAAACTGACAAGCAGACCCGAGGACAGTCTGGCAAACTGTCCCTTCGTCTTCATCTAATTGTAAGTTGCGCGTTAAGTTTCAGTTTCATTAGGCGATAGTCTAGCGTTAAGGGGCGTCTCGCTGCGTGTCATCCCTTTGCCGGACGGCTGGATCATTGAGATTAAAATGATTTCATCGCCGAGGTAACGTATTTCAGGAAAATTAACAAGTCCGGTGTTCGTGTGAATTATCTGGACGCATTTCGTGTGGAAAACCTTTCGCGTTTTACTTCGTTTCGTATTTGTATGTTCTGTGATATCAAGGTGGGTGTAAACGAAGGAAGGTTAGGTCTAAATTAAATCTACGGTAGATAACATGTAACGTTCTCCATTGTGAATGAGATTAATTACTTTTAACGTAATACGAGCGAAATCTTAGGGCGAGTTTGTTGAATTAAATTTGTTTCTTTCGCGAATATAAACGTGACCCTGGCAGTAGTATGCCCTATAAAACTCACAAAGGGTTAACGTACGTGTTATACGCGTATGCTCATCGTATGATTCGATACGATTCTTGGAAGTTTTTATAAACGCTGAAACAGGAGATGTGTCGCCACAACTGCGTTGTTTACAAGCGTGTACCTGGTTCCAGACGGAAAGAAATACTCCAGAAAGCCATAATTCCGCGATACATCCCCCTCGTCGCCGTTACAGGCTCTGCTGCGTTCGCACAGCTGAGGAGATTGGAAACTATAAAACGAAGAACCGAAGAAGATCCCCTGGTTTCCGACCTTCGATTGCGACACGCTCACGCCAAGAATTTACAGTCCGATTTACACGATCTAAGACCTACTGAAGAAGATTTCAAACAGTCGTCGCTTCGACGCCCATAAAACGTTCCAATCCTTGATGTACGGATTTCGCGCCCTTCCCTGTTATGCCGTCAACATTCGAAATTCTTTTTTAACACGCGTTTCTTGCGGATAAGAAAATCTTTCGATCCGATTACTTGAATCAACATTAAAAAGAGAGAGAGAGAGGGGAGAGATAGAGAGAGAGAGAGATAGAGATAGAGATAGAGATAGAGATAGAGATAGAGA
>NW_026534341.1:2405031-2422756 GCF_026225885.1 Hylaeus anthracinus
AGAGAGAGAGAGAGAGAGAGAGAGAGAGAGAGAGAGAGAGAGAGAGAACTCGAATTAAAAAAGGAAGACCATAACTTTGTAGTCTCAACACATACCTATTAATCTATAGCGTGCATTACTCCCTGCATACAAACAAACAAACAAACTTTACCTCTGTTTAATATTCGTATTGGGTATAGATTAGTACGAGTTAGTCCCATTCCTAAACACACACTCGAACACTACGAACCACATTCTCCGAAACTCAAGAGACACCTCAGAAAACAATTCCCTGCGTTTCATCCGTTGGAATCGATCGAAAATATATGTCGGTTCCAAGGGAAGCCTCAGAACCGAATTGGCACGAGAAAGGGATAAATCGTGCCCAGGACAAAACCGTTCAATTGAATTCGAATAATCGTTGCCGCGGCCACGATCGCAACAGGTGCCGACCTGCGCCGAATTCGTTCCTTGATAACGGTAAACCGAAACCGCACGGGATCGTAGGATAAAGCGCGGCCCCGTTAAAAAATATATCCACCGGTCGACGCGAATTTATACGCCCGATGGAATCGCTAATGTCTACCGGAGAATGTGGGTCGGCCCGCTTGCCAGATTAAATGTTGTTACCGGTGCTGCTACCGAGGATGCCGCGCTCGCATATTTCATTTCTTATCGGTCCACGAATACCTGATGAATCGAACGGCTGCCTTCGTGCAACCGCATAATACGCCTCGTTGCAACCGCGTATCGATACTGTGTAGTTTGTTGGAGGTCGGCGGTATCACGTTGCACGATACAAAATTGCTTAGCGCGTAGAATAGACTGACATTCAATTTTTTTTTTTTGGAAGAATTCAATTTCTGTTTGAATGCTAGGCTCCATTCTGTGTCGACGTTAGATAGATTGAGCGGAGTACCAATTCATATTTGTATTAACAGTGTTTATAGGGGGCTGGCAGTTTCATTTCGCACCTGTATAGAAACTCTAGCGTAGTTATAGCTCAGGTAACTTTATACTTTATCTCTTGAGTACCAGCTTGTAGGTATATCAACTGTGAATATTTACGACAGGCCACTAGTTCATTTGTACATCTATATCGAAATTCTAGCGTAGTTGTAGTTCAGCAAGCACTGTATTTTTTTTCTCTAACCGAGTACCAGTTCACATCTACATATATCAACTCTCAACCTTCGTAACAGACTGCTAGTTCAATCCTACATCTGTATCGAACCTCCGGTATAACTATAGTTCAGCAAGCACTATATTTTTTCTCTTGCTGAGTATTTTACCTGTATCAACAGTCGATATTTACGACGGTCCACTTGTGCAATTTTACATCTGTATCGAAACACCGGCGTAGTTATAGGTCAGGGTTGTACGTCGTATAGCGTGAATGGCGAATATCTGAAATAGATATTGCTACTTATATCGGGATATGGGTCGTGAGAGATTGGTATAAGGAATGAATGAATTCTATCGAGCGCGTGTATTTTTAGGAGCTCGATGAGACGTAGTATACGTGTATTGTGTTTGCATGAAAGTTTTAATAGCGCAGAACAAGCGATGAACACTCGGACCTGGATACAGAGAGTCGAGAATCGAAATCTAGAGGAAATGAATAAAATACTCGTCGGGGAACTGAGAGCTACACTCGATGAGACAAATAACAGTCGCACGGATAGAAAACTCTGACTTCGGATTAAGTGCAGCTTCGGTAATAATTACATTATACGTATATGGCGTATATACACGTTACTATTCGAACGAGTTACTCGATAGGATTGTTCCTATCGACCCAACTTTCCTTTCCTTTTGCCCAAATAATTTTGGCCCGATGCATTTTTTCCTATCGCCAATAGCAGCCAAGTTATTCCGGTGTTTTCTCTCTCATCCTATACTTCAAAATGATCACTTTTTCCAAGTCGATCCACCTGCTACCCCAAAATCTCCATCTCCCAAATTCTGCAAGTTCCCAGAATCCAAGCATCCCGAAGCCAAACAAGGAAGCGTCCCCCGATCCTTTCACCCTTTCGCCGTCGTCCTACGCAAAAACAGTAGACCACGTAGCCCCATTAAGGGAAACACACTTCCAGCTTCTAATCCTGTTCGGGAACTGCCGGTTCGTACACGGTCCGCCGGAACAAGTGCGTAAAGTACTCGGTCCGAGGCGGTCGTAACCGTCCCAGAAATGCCGGCCACGTACGGTGAACAGCAGCCAACGGAAGTTACTATCCGTATTCACGGGTGTTGGCTGCTCCTTTCGCGAAGGATCAACCGAATCACCATTTGCCAGACCGCTGTAAAACCGACGGTGAATCCGCTTGATCCCCGGGAAGGGCGGCAAGAAGCGTCGTCGCGTCGTAAGGGGCCAGGGGCGGGGAAAGAAAAGCTCCGAGGGCGTGAAGAACAATGGGAAGCGGTCCGGAGACGGTCGTCTACAGCGCGAAGGCAGCACTTCGTTCTCACGCGACGGTGCTTCTTCGGTTGCATACGTGTTTCCCCAGCTTGGAGGGAAATAAAGGCGGGCTGAGCGCGAAGCGTTGCTTTATCGGTCGGACCGTAATCACGAGCGATCCCTGGGAACAAACTGAAACGGTGTGTTCGCCGATACGGGATCGTGCGTGTCAACGTTTGCCGCCCGTATCGAGAAACTCGAGGGGAGAAGCTTTGCTCGGGAGGGAACGGTCGGCTGAGCTTTCGTGTAAATGTAAAAAGGTTGCCTAAAGGGTGGAATAATCGGGTTGGATGGTGTTGGTTTTCTTCTCTGGTGTCGAGGATGCTGAGGGATGTTGCTTCGACGATGGAGGAGACGTTTATGTGTAGAAGAACGCACTGGGTTTGTTTTTATTCACTTCTGATCACTTTGTTTTATGGTTGGAGAATTTTGAAGATTAAAAATCTCTTTATTTTCGAACGGGCGAAATTCGTGTCCCGTTGTATGGTGAAAAATGCCGTGACGCGATGAAATGGGTGGCTAGTGACAGAATGAATATGTCTCGTTACGCAGCTTGAAAAGTGGAGGGGAAAGGCGATGAAGGTAGAGGACAAGCGAATAAAGAAAAGCACAGTGTGATATTTCAGCGATCTAGTGGGACAAAACTTACGTGGTCCAATATTTCCGGAACTATTACCTGACTGAAATCGCAAACTAAGCGAAGACTGTAAATTTTTCTTTTTTTTCAAGATTCGAATGCCTATTTGAATCCAAAACGAAGCGTCATTTTATGATACAAGTATGGAGTTTGATGCATGAATTTTTTTGTTAAGATATATTTAAAAACGATCAAGATACGTCTCTTTCTTCGGTCTACGTAACTTGGGAACGTCCTATTTGAAGCATACCGAACAAATTGTTTTGTTGGAAGACGTCAACGTCTAATAAATAGACGAAGGAATTTTGTTGGCAAACACTTGTTATTTTATTAAGGAAACGATTTTTCAGTAAAACCACGCTTCACTACATTTTTCTCCCAAGACATTTGGTTTATTTATGGTGTAATACTTCTTTCCATTCGCCTGACGTGCATTCATTTCTTCCTACGCGATAATGTTCCAGTTTCTTAATAATATTCCCAGCTATTCAAAGCCGAAAAGAAGCAATACGCTCGCGTCTTCTGTACGTTGAAAGATTCCCGTAACAATGAAAAGTACAAAAGAATCTGATGTTAACCGACGCAAGAATTGCATGAAGGAAATAACGATGAGAATTGCGAAAAGAATGCGTATATATGTGCACGCGCGTTACATAAGAGAAATAATGAAACGGTGCCACGTGAACAAAAGGTAATATACAACGGACGTTATGGAAGCGATTCTCAATATTGAAAGGAGGACGAGAAAAATCTTTCGCGAGGGAAAAATCGAGGCGGAGGAAGTCGTACTGGGCAAAATTGAAATATTTGGTCTGCGGACGAGTTTTGCGGGTTCTTCTGTCGACGTCTTTCATTTTGTTCTTCGATCTTTACAATATTGTAACGCGAGAAAGTAGTGGGATCCATTTATGGCGTAGTATTTATTCGATTCTAAATCGTCTCCACGTAGAGATAAAGAACGGTAAGTAAAGTAAAGCGGTAATTAAAAGAGAATTGGTGACGATTTAAATATAAATCGCAGAAGAAAGAGATACGTAAATACGTCAGTTGATGCGGCGCATAAAAATTCATAAAGCGAAACATGGAGAAGTAAATGAGTTACAAAGAGTAAGTTAGGTAGTTACTTCGTAAAAATATTTTGGAAACAAATTTTGGCGATGTTAAGCGTGAAAAGGGAACGAAGGAGCGAGTTTTACTTATAAAGGTGCCAAGTAGTATAACTTGATCGTAACACCTAATGTACCAGTCTTACATTTGTTCGTTCTGTACATTTATTTAATTATTGCTTTCCATTACTTTGCTTGCATAGCTCTGTCTATAATTCGGTTACTTCGGGATCGCTGAACCCGTACAGTAACTAGAAACATATCTACCCCATGTTTGCCCCCGAGGGCAAAGAGAAAAGGGGATAACGCAGACGAGTCATACAGGAAAGTGATCCGTAAATGCTGTAGCGGATGTGGCGTAACAAAATTCGTACAGGATGTAATAGATTGTATAAGTTGCATAGGGTGGGTTGGTTTTCGGAGTGTACGGTAAAGACGGAGAACAAAGATTGGAGGCTGAGGCAAGGTGTGAGGATTTCGAAGATGAGAACAAATATTGGTTGAGCGAGGATGGTAGCGTGTGTCCGATATGCATGTTCCAACGTTTGGTGGACGAGTGTACGATGGCAAGGAATAATAAGATAAGGCTAGAGGAAATAGTGGATAATAGGAAAATGAGGAAGCAATGGAATGGATGAGAATAATAGAGACGATAAAGGGGAAAGAAATTAACGAGCTCAAAATTAAATGGAATTGAAGATAAATGGTTGGATGAAATTAATGACTGAACGAATAAATGGTTGGATAAAAATAAAACTAGGTATTTGAGAAAAGAAGGTTAAGTTATCGAATTATATGATCAATTGAATATTTCTACTAAAGTGGTTCTTCTAAAGAAAGACAAAAAAAAATAAAGCAGTGCGTTAAAAAGATTAATCGTCAAGTCTAATAAATTTCTGTTTTCTATAATATATCTGTAATATCTTATATTCTATGAAGTGATCGCCATAACTGTGTGAACTACTTCCCTCTAAGCTACGTCAAAAATATTAGTTCTTCTTTCGCCCTGTGAATTGAATTCGAAAAGATTAAAAACCACCGCGACGTCAAAGGCGAAAATAGCTTTCGCAGACGTAGAAAACAATGTCGAAAGTCAAATAACGATTCTTCCAACGACCTGGACGATTTCCTCGCGTATGAACCCTTTGTTGAGCAGAGAACGCACTGTTTTTCATCGAAAGAACACCGAAAGGTAGACACGTTTCAATTAACTGACTCCTTCGTTAACGATTCCGTTTACCGCGATAAGATAAGACTGACATTAACAACCCTCGAAACAGCATCGAGCCGAGTACTTTCCGTACTTTCGTGCTTCCTCGTATACGGCGGACTTTCCATTTGGAATTCAATGAACCGCTGAACTGATCCATCACAACTGAAAGGCCCCCGAGCTCGTTCTTTAAGTAATTTTATTGCTAGCTGGCTTTCAGGAAACTCGGCTTACGAGGGGGGAAATAAATTGCAACGAATTTGTTGCGTCGCTGGTACAAAACCTCGGAATAGCCGGGAACACGGTTTACAGATTGAACCGAAGATAAACGCTACACGAGACCGAGAAATACGCTTTGCTCAAAAGTTTGGAACGCCTTATGGTAGGTGAAATAAACGCATTCTCTTGCAATGGAAGGTAAGAAGGATTGCGACGTATACTGGTAATAGTACGTGGGAGAAAGGTACGCATTGTGTATAATAAATAAGCAGGTTAAAATGGTTTGGAAATTATGTTGATTTGAAAGAATCAAGGAAAATTTGAAAGAGTTTCGACGACATTCTCCTAAGTTACAGCGATTTAGGTTTTGAGATGTAGGTAAATTTCAGGGGAAAAAAAAAACAACTAGTGTAAAGGTTACGGAGAGAAGACTGGTTTAAAATTCATAGTTTCGTCAAAACAAAATTAGCGAGCCTGTACCTCGTTGCAAAAGGAGTATAGATTGCGAGGGTACTTATTTTTATGAATAAAACATGTGTATATTCTGTCAAGTGTTTTATTTTTGCTCTAAAACGCCGCACGAACTGATTTGGTTAACTAATCCGACCTTTCCTATCTGAATTAACGTTGGAATCAAGAAAAATCGATTCCACAACGAGCAAGCTAAAACAACGGGACAATTTGCCGTATCGTGACGAAGTTGCTCAAGATAACACGCTCTTCCAACCCTGCAACACTCGACACCGTCCTCGTCGTCGCGGTGCACGTTGTTATTATTACTACATCAGCAAGACAAATTAATAACGACGAATTACGCGTCGCTATTGAGAACAATTCAAACGTGACACGTCAGAAACTCTCTCGCACGTTTAACGCGAGTTATGAAACTATTCGTCTATGCCTGCATCGACTTGGAGACACAGGGAAGTGAAACGCATGAGTTCTATATAAAAAAAAAAAACCAGCTACCATTAACGGTGCTCGATAGATAAAGAATCGAATTTGAATCGAGGAAGGAATATTTTCAAAATAAATAACCGAAAATTCAACCTTCTACATTTCGGGTCAAATATCGACGAGCCTTCCTCGGCGCTTTCGTGACTTCCTTCGACAACGTTGCCGGCTTCCATAAATACAAAATTAATACACCTGCAGCTCTATAAAAAAAAAAAAGAAGGATCGCAGAGGTGCTTACTTTCATGAATAAAAGATATGTATATTTTGCCAAGTGATTTTTTTTTTTAATGCGCCACACGAACCGTTTCGATTACGCGATACTCCCTCCCAATCTCACGGATCCGAATTAATGTCCGAATCAAGTAAAATCGATGTCGCGACGACGAAGCCGAAACAACGGAACAATTTACCGTATCGCGACGGCCCAAGTTCCTAAAGATAACACACCCACCCAGCGCCGCGGCGCTCAGCAATGCGCCATCGTCGTGGCGCGCGTTATTATTTCCAGCGGCGCGGTCGCCCGAAATAGAACCTTTTCACGTGCTCGGGCTCTCTCGTACCCGCGCGAAACTCGGTCGTCGACGTTACAGCGTTACATAACAAATCCGTGTAACCCAGATTACTTTTCTCGTTCCCGAAGCCGGCCCCGGGCAGTCTCTACAAGAGGGTGGCTCTTACTTTCAGCCGGCCTGGACGTGGCCGTCTTGCTAGCGTTTCTCAACCCTCTTCGAGATCGAACGAGTATTATATCGATAAGTGAACCTTCCTTGCGGTTCTCACATCGGTCATCGAGTTGAAAGTGTAACAAGTTTGCCGACAAACTAAGATCGGCGCTCTTGACAACATCGAGACGGCGACGTTTCGTTAGTACCGGAATAACTCGAGTACGACCGAGCGAGCGAAGAGGTCGGTGCACTTTCCGGTGAGAACATTCTGGTAGGAAAATAAAGGGTACTTTCTGGTATCAGTAGTGAGCAGCAAGTATTGTAGCAACAGAATAAAAAACGAGCGACTTTATGGTGTTATTATTCGTTGTACCGGCAGTACGAAGAGCAGGTGTGGTTTTTGAACTTCGATCCTCTGAACAAAACATGCTCTATGATAAGAAATGAATGCGTACCTCCCTTCGAAAATCAAAGTAGTCATCGAGGACTTCTTTTGTAATAATTCGTGAGTAGAGAGACTATACATTTTTGCAAAGGAAACTGTGGTTCGGAATCGTCTCAGCTACCCCTTATTTTCAATTCTCGCACTAATTCTGAGACACCCTGTATAGAATCTACTACTAATTACTACTGTCATCTAGATATATTTTTCCTACAATAAATGGACTACGAATCAGACATTAACCCAATTACTATTAAAAAAAGCAAAACTCTCCAGATACCTATGGACATTCCATCTCGATGCGTTTCAAATTTCTCGAGGCCTCGATGTAACAACTTAATATAATATAAATAAAAAGGAAACGGATTGAACGAACCAATGCCCTCGGTTGAGAGTCACTGGTCCCGGTTCGCGAAGAAAGGGGAAAGAAAAGCGTTCCTAGCGGCTCGAGGCGTACTTTCTCGCGGATTCGTTTCCCCAGGTTCGCGGTAACGAAAATTCGCGGGCTGCTCCCGCGAGGATAATGAGGCAACGCGAAGTGCGAGGCCCTCCTGCTTTTATTTCGACGCTCCCTTTCTCTCGGACGCCCCTTTCGCGCGTTGCCAGTTGAAAACTGGCGCGAATTCGGGCGAAAAAAGAACCCGTCGAAAGGAAAGAACAATGGAGACGCTTCTACGGGCAGATGATGCAACCCGGCGATGAAAATCAAAGGACGTTTTTTCCCAGGGGTACGCTGTTTCCTTTCCTCGCTCCGGACGCAGGATACCGCGATGGGATTTCGTGCGGGCTGAATGATACGATCGAGTCCGCGATGGGAAAACCTTCCCTCGATGAAAGTGCGCGAGTAAACAAGCTTCGCGCCGATGCGGAATAATATGAAACGTGCATGAAGCAGAACCTGCCGGTGCAGATGGGAAAAGACGTTTCACTGCGATTTTTGTGTGGGGTTCGTACGTGTTTGGGGTGTTAACGTGGATCTATGGTGTGAACTTCTTCGCTATTTTTTTTTTTAGACATGAGGTTGCTAACTGGGACAAGTGGAGTTCTTAAAAGGAGGCTATTATTATAGATTATAATTGAATTGCAAGTGATCGTAAATGACACGTAATCGTCACTATCCTTCGCGTTTATTTGTCTAAATATCGATGTAGGATACGTTCCATGTCAATTGTGTCTTAACAAGATATGTTAAGAGAATAGAATATAGCAACAACAAATTTTGTATTTGCCAATTACACTTTGATATAAAAAGAGTCGTTTAAATTTATCCACGATACAATTTCTACGGAATCTACGGAATCACATCGCCGAACAGTAAGAACTATTTTTAGGATTTCTAAATGTAAGATTCAAGCTTCGTTTCGGCGAAATCAGAAACGAAGCGGGGCAAATATGAGGCACGAGTAGTTATTTTCGGGGATGACTGTAATTCCGCCCTTGCGAGCAAGCTCGCGGAATGGAGTGGAAGGAAGAGAAATGGCAGAAACAAAAACGAACAGAGGCAGTGGGTCTGTTATTGGCGATATCAGCAGGTGGTACCAGGTGAAGGAGAGACACGCGACTACCGAACTCGTTTGGGACCAACGAAAGTGGACGATTCGCGTACTCTGGAAAGATGACAAATCATTTCTAGACGTATATGCGAACGCGACAATTTTTTATCGAGCATTTCTTTCCATTCGAAGATTGTCATTCGCACGTAGGATGTAATATTATACATGTTCGATTGAAATTATTATAGAACGTCAACATTTCTTGGATAGAAGATAAATATTCTTTACTCTTAACGAAGAATTCGAATCAAGACAGGAAGTCTTAACTACCTATTACGGAATAAAATCGACCAAAAAAAAATTAGAAAAGTAAACATCGAATGCAAACAAATAATATTCTAAACGCGACAAGCCCAATTCCAGCTACTCCCACGAAACACAATTTGTTCCCCTGTCGTCGATAGTTTCCAAGAAAACAATTCGCAACGCTTTCATTAATCAACTCTGCGAAATAAACCACTAATCACCATCTAGTCGTCCGAGCACAGAAACGCCAGCGAGAATGAAACGTTTTTCTGGAAATCACGTCACATCTGACAGCGAGAAATACTGTTTGGTTACAACTCCGCGAACGGCGTTCATAAATATTTTATTAGCGCGATAAACATCGAGCCTTCGCATTGGCAACGACAAGAAAGTACATACGCGCACGATTGTCTGCGGAGAGAAATGAACAACGACGCTAGCAAATTTGCATTCGCGGACAAATGGACGCGTTCGAACGCGTTGATAGCAATCGAGGGATTGCTGAACAAAATACGGAGCACGATAATAATTCCAACGCGGAGAACGCTCGGTTGGTTTTGGTTTAATCGTGAATCTTTACGAGAAGCCAAAAAGAAAAAAGAAAACAGATTAATGTTCGCCTATCTGGCTCAAATGTCCGTGCGAGTCTCTCACGTTTATGCATGCTGCATTCGCGAAGGGCTTGATTGCAAATTCGCGTCGCAAGCGGACTCGTGGCAATCTCCAGATGTTTATAGCAACACTCGCGATATGTCGTTAGAATCTTCTAACGTACACTTAATCTACACTTTCTGCTCTATCACTCAAATATTTCATTTTTAAATGAAACAATTTTAAGAATTATTTTCACGAACATATTACCACGCATTAGATAGCTATTAATTCACACTTGAAATCATAGTAATTAAACACGGAATGTTTTTTTTTTTTTATATTCGTACAAACGTTACTATAACCTTGAATACGTAAGATTTTTTTATTTAATTCCACCTCGAGCCATCGCTTGCTATTCATTGTAATTTCGTTTACTGTTAATAAAATAAGAAAGTAATTCCTGGCTGTACATGCTACTTGGAAATTCAATAAAAACATCCTTCTATAATGCGTCCCTTACAATCATTAAAGATATATTTCTGACGAATAATCGACTCAATCGTTGCGTTCGCCATCGAGTTCACCATCGAGAATGCACAAGTTGGAGTAAAACGTGGCATGATGTAGGCGACAGCGACGAACAACGCCAGATTTGCATAGTTTTTCCGTGAAATCGAGTTTCGTACGCGCAATAATTACGACCACGATTGCACTTGGCGCTTTACATCGAGCGCGCCACTTGAAAATGATAGTTTAACCGTGACAATTTTCGTGCGCCGTTAATTACAAGGGGCGCACTACGCCGCCACGGTTCGTTAATACGATTGTAATTCTCTCGACAATCGTAACACCGACGGTAACGAAAATAATCGGTAATGGTAACGATAACGCATCTTGCCATTGCGGTGACAATCTCATCGAAACGGCCTCGCCGTTCCGCTTAGACTGCCTTCGCGTTATTATTATTTCATCGAATAAACAGTTCAAGTGGCGCGACTCAATTCATGAAAATTTCTTTCGCGTTGCTTCGTTCGTGAATTTTGTTCAATTTCAGAATGCATTTAATCTTCTTTAAAAGTGTTTTCACGTAATTATTATTTCACCAAATAGACGTTGCGAGTGGTGCAACTCAATTAATGAGAATTTCACTTTTAATTTCGTAATGCGTTTACCAAAGAAAAATTCTAAATAGCGCGACTCGATTTGTACAAATTCTCGTCTGGTATTTCTTGATTTCTATTTTTGCAATTATTTCGATCCAGTAAACTCGATTCACAGATATCTTTTAGATCTCTTTCTTCATTTCGAAATCCACTTGGCCCCCTTTGAAACTGTTTTCGTAACAGTTATCCTTTTCTCCGACAAATAAAATTCTTCCCGGCGTCTGTACCGTTTAATCTATTAATCTTTTAATCTTTTAATCTTTCATCTTTAATTTGAAATTCGTTAAGTCTTTTGTAATATCATGCGGCAAACGAGTACGATTCAAGTCCAATCGAAAGTTTGAAATTGGAATAGTCTGTACGGGGTACAACAGCGAGAGAAAAATGGAGCGAAAGAAGGCAAAGGACGACGGTTTGCTATCAAGTTGCGAACGGAGCAACTTGGTAGCAGTTCTATGAATACGATACATTTTTGTCGGGAAATTTAATTGGAAAAGTTTGTCTTTAAGAAAGGAGTACCAGCTACTTCAATAAACGCACGCAAAATTTCAACTTCACGAAGATGTAAAGTTTTCACATGAATAATTAGCTGGAAATTTCTAAGTTGGCTAGGGTAACAGTACGATTCATTCGATCACGTGAAATATCTTTAAAAAAAAAAAAAAGGAAACTTCTTTAAAGGAAAATCCAAGGTTTTTCTTGGATAGTAATTAATATCTTAATATGTTTGCTTAGATTATTCGTACATTATACAGTTACATAACAAATAATCACATGAATAAGACTGGTCAAATGACATTGCAAATGCGAAGTTAAAATATATCGAAATATATATTACATATTGAATTATTCTTTCTTTGTTTGCATATGTCATAAAAGCTATTACGAAATTTTACCCTTCAGATTTCAAACTTAATGTTATAACTTAATTTCATACAATCTTAACATTCTATATTCTAGTTCATACAGTTTTCAGATAGTCACCTCTAATTGAAAAATCGAATAGACAAATACGATGATAAACAAGCTTGTACGTCAGATTGAAACTCCTTGCCTTGAATCCATAGAAAAATTCAAGTCAAATTGCAATCGATAACAATGTCCTCTTTCGTATTCGGTAATGATCAGTAAATGAATTGCTATCCAAATAAAACAACAACAAAATTGGATCCTCCCTTTCTAACATTTATCTAACATTTATTTATAAGTCCACAGCGCTCCCAATCGATTATTGAAACTAAGATATTAAGGTCAACCAAAACCTGGGACAATTTTTAACCGACCGAAGAGTTAACGGATAAATAATGATGACATTACAGCCATCCGGTGAAAGAAGCAGCCCTTATCCATCCTCGAGTAACAGCGGAATAAAAAGCCAGGCCATTCGACTTCGTACCAATTCGCTTCGCCGATATTAGAAGCTTCGATATCGAGCGAGCATCGATGGAAAAAAAAAACCATATCAAGTCCAGCCTCCGTTTCATCGATACACGTATTCCTCCCGCGGCTGCGGGAGCACGTGGCCGCGTAAAAACCGTGGATAGAAATGGGCGCATCCGTGGTCGTTCGACAAGTAAACGCGATCCATTGTGGGCTTCCGGTATTCGAGTGGACCCCGGTGCTCGCAACCTTCCCTCGCGCGTACCTGTGCACGCACACTCGAACGTTCCTATACGTGCCAGTAAATACATTCGATTTATCGGAGGACGCAATAGGAGAGTTCGAAAGAGCCATACGTTTCGTACGCTGCAATGACACCTAAAGCCTCTTTTTCCGAGGGGGCTCGCACGCGTTTTGTTATTGTGCTTTTCGCTGTCGACTCTTTCTTCCAGCCTCTCCGCCCCTTATCGAGCTGTAAAAAGTAGACGTCGTTAACACGACGACGTAGCGAGCTGTGGTTTGAATTTTTTATTACGTTCCTTTGTTTCCATACGGCGAAGGTTGCTCGAGGTATCTCCGGCGAGGGGCTGGGAAAGATCTCTTTTCATATTTAGGGAGAAATAAATTCTTGGGGTGGTGAAATATCAACGAACGGACGCTAGAGTGTTTTACGGTTGTTCCTCGAGGAAAAGTTGGATTGCTTTGTGCGATTTTTTGTTGGATGCAACAAATCCAAGGAAGGTGAAAAGGGAGCGAGATAAATTATTTATGCGAAGAATATAAAGTTTCTTTGTCGACTATAACTTACGATTCGATATTTAAGACTGATTAAGATTATTCAGCCGTTGTCTTCTACATATTGTATGTATCGTAAATGAGTTTCTTCCAATTTCATTCCAATGTATATATATGTTCCTTTAAAATTAAAAAAGAAATGTATTTAAACGTTGACTCGATCCTACAATGTTTTAACGCTCGTACAAACCTCGTATTTTTAATTTGCACTTCCGTTGTTGCATTTCTTACAAACATCTACTGTAACATCGTTACACGTAGATTGACGAATTTTTCTATTACCCGATAACAGCCAGAATCGACTCAAAAACATTCGGAGAGAATCATTATATTCTCCAAAGCCAACGAATAAACCGCAATGTAGTTGGACCGCAATAATTTTACTATTTCTTATATTTTCCTATCTTGAATTTTCTCGATAGTTCCGCGTAATACCGTTCAAATTCCTTCAGCAACACTACCCTCTCATCAGAATCAATTCGACGTCTCGCATCTTTGCCCGTGCTCTTCTTGCCTTATCAGAAAATCGTAGGTTTCGTTCCGCTGACACAGCTCACCCCTCGCCCGCGTTTTCCCCCTTATTATCATCGCCGATCGATATCTTCCGGTCCAGGAATGTTTAGGATCGGTGAAACGTTCGTACTTACGATACGGACGTGTTTTCACCGCCGCTTTTCCGATTAAAAATTCGATGACAGTTATTTAAAAAACGTAGAAACTGCAAAATACAACAGAGAGACTAATTAAGGTTTCCCGAGTTCTGAATAGAACGTTTTTAATTGTTTCTTAAAATATTATTTCGAGTTCGTTAACTGAGGAAATTACGCAAAGACACATCAACCCCTTCAGAGATCAATTATTTCGTTTAACGTCCTCTTGGCCACGTACGTGGACGTTTCTTATAATTATAATTACTGCGAATAATAGAAGAAACAAAAATTTCTTAGAACGATTCGCGCGAGATTTTCGAACGCGCCAATCAAAGCGACGCGAAGGAAAGAGAAAAATACGTAACAGAGCCATGCTAGCGCGGCTCGTCGATAAAAGTTGCAAAGTGAAAGATGCAGCGAACAGGCCGCGCGGAATAGAACGCGGGGGCGTAGAAATCTTGTAAGGGGGGATAACGGGTGGAAAAATGGAGAGGAAGGATATACAAAGAAGGCTGGCAGGATAATAAAAGCGAACGTAAAATGTGCGGAATAGGAAGGAAACGAAGAGATGAGTTCGAAAGCAGCCAGGAAAGAGAAAAATGCTTATTGCGTGCTTCGGCTGTGGAGTCTCGTAAAAACAACGCGAGGAATATTCGCGGACGGACTCTAACGTGTTTATCAAAGTCGAGAACAACAGAGGAAAGCTACCGAAAGTGATAAAGTTGCGACGCCGGATGATATTCAATTTGCGATATTGGAGAGACCATCGCGGAGCGAACATCTTCGAAATTTTTGCGAACCCTTCGTTGAATCGAGTTAGAAAGAAAGTTGCGAACCGTGGCGCGATTCGTTTATTTTTTTTTCGGATAGGGAAGGGTGCCTTCAAGCGCTCTTGAAGGGGGCAAGGGGCACCCAGCTTCCGCTTCTGAGTAAATAATTCTTAAGTATGCAAAAATTTCAATCACCGAGGTCCATCGTGAGGGCCACTGTACAATTCCAATAATTACAATTCGATTTGGAATGTTACACTTTGGAGATGATTATTTCTCCTAATCGAAGCTCGTGCTGGGCATCGAAGCATTTTAGGATTTAAGCTAGTTGTCATTGAAGCTTCTTGGCGTTAGAATATATTCGAATTGAAGCACCTTAGAATCGGAGAAAGGGAAACAGTTGATGGAATGTCAGTAGCAATGTAGGAGACTTTCCATTCATCGACACATGTCTCTCAGATACTTACAGGTACGCACGAGTGATTACTCTCGTTACTTACTAACTTCGTTTATTATGTGTAAATATCAGCATAACCCCATTTACTTATGAAAATTTCAAGTTCCAAAGGCAGAACAAAACTAACGTGTCAAAGTGCCAATGTACGATCTAGAATATCACAGGATAAGATTATTATTTGATACCTTCCAATAGAAATCTCAACAATCCTTAATATAAAGAGTTACGAGTCAATTTGACATCGAGTGACGAACGTCTAGTTAGCGTATTTTTATTAATCCTGGAATTGAAGCGGGATCAATATCAGTGAAAACGCGCGTATCTGATGTAACTGTTGAACACGATATACAGCCGGAAATAATCCGCGATTCAGAGCGATTAACATGAAAGCTTTAATTTACAGAGTAAATGTTTTGATCTCCGTTTTCGCCGTCCCTTTTCTCCTCGTGACCCGTTTCGCTGGTATTTCAAAGCGAGCCAGAAAATATCCGACCTACATTAATTCTGGAACGTTGAAGGGGGATTAGTGTTTCATCCATTTAAACAAGAAACACCGAGCTTTTTTCTTTCTTTTTTTTTTCTTTTTCTTTTTTTTTTTGTCCCATTCTAGACAGCGCTGACTGAATGCAACGGAGAACTTTTATGAAACTAGTAACCTTGCTTTCGCTTGTCGCGAATTTTCAGCTGATTCCGATGAAAGGACTTGCTAGAGAAACTCGACGCGAAATACTACTTTCAATGCGAGAACGTATAATACCTATTGTGAATTTAACACTGTATCGTTGTCGACTGGAAACTATTGTATGGAGATTTGTTTATACGCAATGAATAGATGTAATTTCAGGATTAAATGAATAATTATGATATCTTTGATGGGTTGCATCGAGTGGATTGAAGTGAACATTGTGTAAAATCATGTATTCAATTGTATTCGATATTTATTATTCACTCATTACGATGCATTCATCTGAATGAGACAGCTCTTGAGAGCACAAGTAGAATATGACTGTGCCTGGCCGGACAACTAGAATATAAGTACCAGAATATAAATCCAAGGAAAATATTCAATGGTCACACGCCGGTTTTCATCAAAACGTGTAGTTCTCAACAAAATATTTGACGCGTATTTCCGTTGAGGAAATGAGAAATATATTTTTTTTTTTAAATAACTCAGAAAATAGAGGAGCTAATCACTGAGACCCAGCGATTGAAGCAAACGAAAATAAAAATAAATCCCGGAGGGCTCGACAGACTTCCGGCTTTTTATTTCGATTTAGATACATTTCTTTCCCTTTCACCGCGCCAAGCTGTTTCTAATCGGGTAGATTAACTCCGAAGCTCGAGCGTGCACCGAGGTGGCGGGTGATTTCCTCCAGCGGGAAACAGTTCCGGTTGCCTGGTTCTCCGGCATGTTAGCAGCCGGTGGCAATCGTGGTAGCAGAAGAAGTTAATTGAAAATAAGATAACGCCCGGTATCGAGCATCACGTCCTGTCGGCTGGGGCTGCTCGAACAGGGATTGGGATCGAAGAAGGGGTCGGACCGGGAAGAGATAGTTCGCGACTGAAATACAATCCCTTAATTAAGTCTCCCGAGCGAAGCTCCGGCGTGGAAAATAAGATGGAATTATTGTCTCGTTGACGAGAATACTCGGAGAACGGAAGACCGTGGTAGTAATTGCACTTTGGACTAAACTCGGAATTTCTGCGAATTTAAATGGCACCGATAGATACACCGGTGTATGATATACCGGTGCAAAAGTCAACGAATCGGTATATATTTTCGCAGCTAAGCAGAAGATAAGTAATTAGTTCCATGAATTTTTATTAAGAGTTGCTCGTAACTTATAATTAATATGGTAAAAGTTTTCTAATTTGTACGCCTTTGATCGGACATTTTTTAATCTTCGAATTTCAAACGAGCAGCGAAATAAGGTTCGCAGTGTACTCTCGGACATGTAAAACTTTCGAGACTTTATTCGACTCGTACTACGGTGTCTTAAAATTCTCGGTGTGTTTAGCGTGGACGAGTTGCGAAGTAAACGATAAATGCAAATTGTTTGTAGGATCATCGTTTTCTAATTAATAATAGTATAAAGAGTGTTTAGATTGCCGACTTCAAAAGTAGTACAATCGTTCAAGAGAATTATTGTACAGATCTGCAATTAGTAGTATTACTAATGGCGGGATTACTCATGTAGTGTCGAAATGAATTACATGTAAAAATTCACAGAACGCCCTAGTAAGCATGTTAACGAACACAGCAAGTTTCGTTGCGATCCATCGTGTCGGGATCGCTTAAAAAAATCTCAAAAATGGCCCAACCTCATAGACCATGTTTTCAATATCAATTTTAACACAGCCATAAAGTGTAGCTTATAACTCCCACGTAATCTAAATAAATAACATGAAAAAATCCAGACATTCTTTGTAACTACGACACAAAA
>NW_026534341.1:2422766-2474932 GCF_026225885.1 Hylaeus anthracinus
AAATAACATGAAAAAATCCAGACATTCTTTGTAACTACGACACAAAACAACTCAGAAAGTTTCATTCGAATCCGCGTAGTTTTCGTGAAAAAAAAAAAAAGAAAGAAATATCAAAGATCCACCCGAGTTGCATAAGATCGCTCCCTTAAATCTGTAATCGACTTTGAACCGTTTCGATCCTCTCCTCGAAATCCCTGTCACGTTTGAGCCGAAACGCTCGGGATCGAGTGGATTCCTCGATCCTTCATCCGTCGAACAAGCGGCAGTCGTCGGGATAGATTAAAGATTCACGAACAGAAGTATACGTATCCTTGCACGTGTCCATCGTGCTCGGCGTACAGTAAAGTTCAGGCCGCGCCACCGTGCACCGTCGAGCGAACAAAGTAACTCGGCAGCATGGGGCACAGAACGAACCGATATAACACCGATCGATTGAAATATTCACGAGGCCATGTGTTATCGATCTACCCAGCCCCCTGCGTACACCGTCAAACGTTACGAGCATACGTGGGACGCCGCTATCAATAAAATATTAGGCGAACAATGTACGTTCGTCTCCTTCGAATCAATTTCGATTGCAACCGGTTCGTACTCTCTCGGCTGCTTTGTATTCGTATCCGGAATTCATGGTGTACACACGATACCGATGAGTATCTGGAACAGGTTCCAGATGAAGAGAGAGGCTTTGGGTAGAGAAGTAGGTACATAAGTAACGTGCTTTATACGTGGGGGTAGTTTACGAGGAAGAGCGCATTATGCTGTGCAGTTTAATCGATCTTCTCTAGACGAGAAGAATGTCCAATTGGAATTTGAACTATTGTGTTGAATCGAGCTTCGTAGATTGTATGGATCATAGCGAAGATGTTTCTTGGTGCTATTTTCAACTTTTATTATTTTTTATTGTAGTGCTCTAGGTTTGGTTTATGTTCTAATCAATGTTTTACAAATTGTTTCGATTTCTCCGATTATTAAAATAGGGTTAATGGTGGAATATTTTTGATATAAAATTGTTAAAAGTATAGAAAGAAGAACTTTATATATCAGTGATGTTAATGGAATCTTTAGACCGTAGAACGTATATTAGTATTATTCTTATTTTATTTTTCAATTCTCAAAATAAATCGAATCGGTAATCATCTCCGCTACATTTAGAGTATCCAAACCAATGTTTTGAACGTTTTCGATCATCAAAAATGAGCGAAGAAAAATACTATAAGAATCACTAAAGATATTATTCTACGCGAATAAAATAGGGAACGTAACTGAGTCGATTCAATCAAGGGTGTATTAGTGCATGGTCGGTCTTAAGCGACACAGCGTATTCTCACACTGGCCTGAACAGTAATTCAGTAAGAACCATAAATCTGAGTCGCACTCGCGGAATTAATTTCCAGCGTGCAGCTCGCGCTACAGTAATCCCCTTTATCGGCTTTGTAACCGATGGTTATCGGATTCGAAGTTTATGATAATTAGAGCTGATTAGGTTTCCCCGCGGAAAGCTATGGTGCCGTGCCTTCGAAATCTCGTTGCGTCTCCATGGCGACTGTGCCATGTAATGCTGCTTAAACAAACTTTACGCGCTGCCGGTGAAAGCAGCATATTAAGAGAATGTTCGGCCATTATTTGTCAGACCGAAATAAACTACTTTTGTATAGAATACAGAAATATCGAACAGAGAGACACGTAAATTTGGAATGCCGGGGATCAGTTTTTATCGATCATGAAACAACCTATTCCGACATTTGTAAATCCAGGAATTAATTGTAGCAGTAAATAAATTTTGTTTCGTACGGAATCATCCACCGAATAAAATAAAATTAAATAATATAAATTTACAAAGAATTCTCTGGCAATCTTCTATTTATATCGAGAACGTATACGACTTAATAAAATTGTTTGGAAAAAAAAAATATCGATTGTATTCACAGTTTTCACTCTCTAAATCCATAAACACGCGTGACCCAAAAACAAGACATTCATAACAACTATACAACAATATTTTCTTTCGAAATGTAAAAAGTAACATAGTGCTCTAGGATGAGCGATAAAGAAGGTTGAACATCGCCTTGAAAGCAATGCCGATACAGAGGAACACGTAGAGCCAGCGGAGAGCAACAAGACCCAACAGAGCAGCAATTCGTTTCTCTACTTTAACCCTCGTGCTACTTTCCATTGAGAACTACCCCTCGAAGCTCCAACCGAAAGGAAGGCGGAAAGCAAAAAGCGGCAACGACGACGAAGATTAAGAGTGGGAGGGGACGTCTTGATGGATGATCTCGGTAATTATTTGCGGGTGTTCCCTTCGTCTCTGTTTTTTATCCCGGCAGTCGTTCGCCACCCCGTATCGCTCTGTTCCCTGGATCGAGCCATCGTCTTTCTCCAGACACCTCCTCGAGTCCGTTCAGGGATGGAACCGACCCCAACCTGTATCGCGAGTCCGAGCCAGTATTACTGCCAAAGTTTCGCTTCGTGGAGTTCGAATGCCACCGATAAGAAATAATAATTCGCTGTGGTAACGCGATACATCATCCGCAGGAGTTAGGCAAAATAATATAAACGCCTACAAATTGTCTGGTCCAAGTGTTGAACGCGAGCCCGATGATTTATGGCTTGGTGTTCAACCGACCGGACCGTTATGTTAGCTTAAACCAAAGCCTTTAATACTCTAGACGATAGGGTTTACGCTAGAGTCTAACGAATGATACGTGGCGTTCCCGGATTAAATGATCAAACACCATAGTTTTCTCTGTGACGTTTGTTGAAATTTTGTAATAATTAAATATCTCATCTTCTATTCCGATCTTTGTTAATTAATTTGTTAGAAGGTATGAGAAATGACTCGAGCTGTTGAGAAACTAATTGAATATTAAGAGGAGCATCGAAGAAACATTTTCGAGCTGCGAAAAGTGAATTTTCGTCAAAATATAGCACGATGCTTGATAATTATTGAACACGATGTCTGAGCGTGGAACATGGGCATGAAAAATAAACAAATAGGCTACTTGAGAGGTTCTCGATCCCATCGCTAACTTTATCCGTCTTCTTCTGGCGCGATTAACCTGTCCCGCAAGCTCCTCCGCGCGGGAGGCACACTTTTTCGCGCCATTTTCTTTTATCGTCCCCTCCATCCCTCCCTCCACCTCTCCCTGTTACCTTTGCTGACAGTATTTCCCAGCAGTGGTCCAGGATAGATGAGGGACCATCCTCTCCGTGACCATCGGCCCGTGCACTCTGATAAAGAACAATAGACGACTGTTCTTCCTCATCGTCGCCGCGGCAGCTATCCGATCGAGGGACCAGACAACGTTACTTTTGTCACCTAAATGGAACTGTTATTGCTTTATAGCTCCGTTGGTCATTAAACGAAGAACTAAACGATACTTAAAAAGGTACACTTAACGCGCGTTCAGTGCTTTCGCCGTAGACTTTAATGCGAATGGCTGAATTTATGGAGCAGGAAGAGTCGCGTCGATATCTTGGTTGCTATCGATTCTATTCGATATTCGTGTGGAACGATACTTTTTCCGAATTTAATTTGCTACAAGTTTCTCTATATACGCTTTTCACGTAACAGCAAGGATAATGAAGATATTGCTCATAGTTGTTTTTATCGAGCATCGGAGACTCCTTCGAAAGTAAAGACTGTGACGTTGAGAGCTATATCTCGATTAATATCGACTCTATTAATAATTTGTGTAGAACAAAGGAGTTTCTAAATTTAATTTACGATAACTTTTGTTCGATACACTTTATCCGTGAGAGCAACGGTAAGCGAGATATCGTAGGCGTCAGAAACCTGCTTTTAGAAAGGGCTTTGCCATGTGATCTGTGCAATGTCACAGTTAATATCGATTACTATTGGAAATCTATATATAATAAAAGGGTTTCTAAGTTTAATCGTCGACAACTTTTGTTAATGAGTCACTTGAAACAGACCATCCCAATAATTCGCTTACGAAGAGATACGAAGGTCGACTTTGATTATTTTTTGTTTAAATAGAATTGTGAAATTTATGAAGGAAGTTCAGGAAACAGCAAGTATACAACGAAGTGCCAACAACCAGAGAAGGTACGAAGGAGCGAATAAGAAGAGCATGCAATGCAATCGATCCAAATCAAGTACGATGGGAATGCTACTTGTCGTTTTTATCGCAAGACCGTAACAAATTTCACGATTTTAACATCGTCGTGGCTCGAAATACGTCCATATTTTATTTTTAGACGTTCTAGTACTCGAAATCTGTGCCAGCGTCAATACGTACTCCGTACGGTCGTTTAATCTTCTCACGACTCGAATAAATGCGAAAGCTCAAAGGAAATTCATGAAATTCCTTTATAGCAAACCAATCCAATTTCCAATACAGGTAACGGACATTGATGTTTCATTCGATAAAAGTCGAATAAACTGCCAATCCCTACGCAATTTCAATTTACATCGAGTCAGAGAAATGGACTCGGCATTGTTACGTGCTTGGCTATTTTCCGCTATACCTGAACGTTCTCTTGTTAAATAATAAATCACGGTAACAGTGTCGAATTTCATCCAGAAATTTCATCTCTCAGAAAGATTCTTCAGAAGGGATATCTTACAATTACATTCATTTAAACGAACACGTTTGAACGTTTTTTTCTGACATACAGAATCCTCTAAAAATTTCTTAAATTTACCGCAATGTTTTCGTTATTTGTAAATAATTCAAGAAATGTTTCGAATAAATCTTCGGGAGAATTAAATTCTATATAAAAAAAAAGTTTCGTCAACTTTTTCGCCACGTCGTACAATGAGAATTGCTCATCGTGGATATCGTTTCCGAGATCACCGCGATACGGAAAGTATATCTTCATAAATGACGAAAAAAAGTACAGGGCTGATGAAACAGTTGGCCGTAAACCAGCCTCTTTGGGAGGCAGGATTCTAATTCACGGGAACGGCTGCAGATGGGAGAAACGCAGAAAATTTGTCCCTCTGAGATTATTTTTCTTGTTGCGTGATCACGATCTCGATGGAATTTTAATAACCACTTCGTAGATTTCCCCGGTGAACCATCGAAAGAGAACCGTTCGCGAAAAAGGAATTCACTCCCTATCTCGCGTACCCTCCCTTTCGCACCGTGCCAAGCTTGCATATTGATATTCATCCGGAAGAGGTGCGAATGAATATTTCACGATTGTTTCCAGGAATGATTTTCTATAAGAAACTCGTCTGTATTAATGAGGCTGCAAGATGGTACATAGAGAGAAGGGATATTTTGATCGACGAGGAAGACAGTGTCTTGATATTGTCGATTGCGAAGTGACCATTGGCAGCGATGGGATCAATTTAAAAATATGTAGTTCGTCGAGCAATTCTACTAATTAAGAATATCTGTTTATATTTCTTTTTTCTTTTCTTTTTTTTTTTTTTTTTGCATATACCACTGTCCTGGCACTTACCCTACGTAGTTCGGCAAAAATTAGCGACGCTATGGATTCATGTGGTACGTACCTGCAACAGAAATGAAAGAACACGATTAGAATCAAATAATATAGAAATACTTTGAAGGTAAGGTAGTATTACATGAGGTAGACATTTTATTACGGAGAAAAGAATTACTTTCTTAAAACGAATCGGCGTGTACGGTATTAAAATACATTTAAAAAAAAAAAAAACACTCTGGAATAAGCGTAGAATGTGTGACAAGAATATAGTTACAGCTACCGAAGCAGCGAACAAAATATTGTGTTCGGTAGCTTGAAACTTTTGCTTCCAGTAGTGACGTAAAAGTACTCGAATCTCCAAATTTTCCACGATTTTACTAAAACGAAAGAGAAATTGAACGACCGATGAACGAATGTAGCTAGTAATTAAATATGAAAGAGCTCTCAGAAAGCCACAAAATGATATAAAACACTTGCGTATAAATTAAGTTTAACGACTCGAAAAAATGATACAAATTGAACCAACGTTAAAAACCCACGAACTTCGAATTCGAAAGGAACGAATTCACCTTGATATAAAAAAAAAGAATATTATACGCGCGGGGTGGCACGAGGAATCTATGTGTAAAATACAAAAGACCGATGCTACGTGTGTACACGTGTGTAATACGCGAGAGTGTCTCGCAAATGACAGATGGCCCCATCTCGCATCCGTCGCGAAAAGTGTGAGGAATTTACTGTAGCGTGACGTACCTGGCGGACTCATTAGCCAAATGAAGGACCGATGACGCTGCTGACGCGATACGACGCGCATCCATGTCATAATTCCTGTGTGGCGGAATTGTTAATGCCGAAGGACAGGGAAGACCATGCGAATTTCCGCGGCTACGATACGCCGCAGCTAAACGTGACCTACTTCCACGATTTCTCCCTTCTGCATCCACCCCGACTCGTCCTCCACCCTCTCGCTCGCGATACGCGAAACATTAATGAGTCTAGAACTTGCGGTTGCAGCTGGATATCAGCGATACGGTATCGCGGAGGGTGGAAGGGTCCAACGGGCGGATGCTTTAATTATAGTAACGCGCTTATTATCGGCGGAAGAATCGGCAGAGTGGCTCGATACATCGATTGAAATCTTAAACGTAATAGCCCGAGTGCCGGCCCGATAACTGTGGTTATAAGTGGTTGTGATGGATCACGGGGAAGGCATTAACGACTCCCGTTGCCGAGAGAAATTGGGATATGCTGATCGCGGAGTGGTACTGTGGGGGTGGATGTAAATGTTCAGTGGAGCTTTCTGATCTTTTTTCTTTTTTTTTTCTTTTAACTCTTAGCCTAAGAGAGCGTCACACGAGGTTGCGCGTATGTATGTCCGTGTGCATGAGTGTATGTATGAACCAATATTCAAGAGAAACCGAAAGAAAGATAAAATCAGTGTTGCCTCGGACTCCTCAAAAACCACTTTTATTAATACCTACGGTCTTTTATAAAATGTTGTTTTCGCTCAACCATCCTACAAAGTGGAGTTACGTAAGTATTACGCGTTTATGTCAATGCGTTAACGGTCAGACACGAACCAGGTGTATTGTACTCCAAATAATATCAACGAACTCCGTAAGTAGAATTGGCGAAAAATGGTCAGACGCGAACGAGTTGTATTGCATCCCAGACAATATAGTAACCCTTTGCACTCGAGGCCTTTTTTTTACTATCTACCGGCGACTCGAGATGCTTTCCTAGCATTTCGTTGCCACGAATGCTGAGCTATCGAGATTTGAGAATCACCTTTACCTCACCGACAGTCGTTCCATCGACACTACGAGTTTCCAAAGAAATGAAACCTAAAGAAATATTATCGCTAATTGATTTGCTGCGCGAAACCCAACGGTGACCGAGAGTCACATCTCGAGTGCGAAGGCTCAACAAAACGTCGAAACGTTCAAAATTGCTGCCGATCCCCTTCGTCTTTCGTGCTTCGAAGGCAAAGGTGGCGGCGACGCTCCCGTCAAAGGAAAACGACTCGCTTTACAGACTTTCCTGATTACATAGAAAATTCTGCTCGGTGAATTACTACAGTCGTAATTAGGCGAGGGAAAATCTTGGCCGTTTGAAGAGTGTCGTTGCGGATTTCGTTACCGAACATTTGCGGCGAGGAATTCGACGCAGCACCTTGCCCCCCCTTCTCCGTACTAACAATTTGTCGAGACTACCGCATGCGGCGCAACAGCTACAAAATTGCGCGCCCCCTCCCCCTCCCCCTTCCCCTCCCACGGCCCGTTATTATGAACTTTCGCGCGGCGCGAACAGTTGCTCGAAACAAATGCTGGCGGGTAAGGAGAAATTCGGTACGTATACACGAACATTGTAGATTGCCATACATAACACGCGGCCCGACCGCGGAACGTGATCGTTCGACCGCACCGCAGAATTCCAGTCCGCATTTATGACTCGTCGACCATCCGCGGTTTCCACGCTATCGCTGTCGAACAAGATCCAGAAATACGTCATCTCGATCGTTTCGCGCCACTTTCCTAATAGGAGACTCGGTCCAGAGAGGGCCGATATTTTCGATGCGCGGGAGTCGTTGGAGACTGTAAACGTTCAAAGTGGATAATTCGGAGTCGGCCTTCCCGTATTTTTGGTGTATCGGTCTGGAGGAATTATCGTTGTATGTATTTTTTATTTTAAATACAAAGGAGCCGCATTCGAGGAGACGCACACGTACACACACACAATCGTGTAAACCTCTCCAGTTTAATTTTTTTTTTTTTTTTTTTTTTTGATTGTATTACACATACGTGACATTCTCCAGAAAATTGAATTTTAATGCACCGAGAAATACTCGTGATTATTCATAACTTTCATCATACACTCTCTTAATGATTCTGTACGTGTCAAAAGGAACAAGACTGCTCGAAAACATTTATGTAAAATTATATATATAGTGTCCATTAATGTACAAACTTTTATGAAACAAATTTTATTAGAATAGACTATTTAGAGTACAAGATAAATTGAATGCCAGTCACGAGTAACGAAAGTGTTGAGAAGACAGATGTTCTTCGTGAGTTTTTCTTAAATCATGAATATTTACAAGCGAGCAAAATATTAAATAACGATCAAAGACAAATATTAAGAAATGAAATAAATATCGGTTATTTGAACGTCGACAATTATTTTATCGGACCGTTTATTCTACAGGTAGCACAGGAAAACGACTTTAGAGTCACACCGACAGACGAGCATATTAATTCGACAAGGGTGGTTAAGCATCCCCCTTGCGGCGCGTTACACGCCACGCTGAAGACGTTACCGCCTTCGACTCATCCACGAATTCCTCTTTTCTCGTCCGTATCTGGCATTCTCTCTCGCCGCAGGACTAGACCACTCGTCGAGGAACACCGTGTAATCGACTTGCTGTCAATTAGATCGACACTTAATTGGTCCTACTGCCGCGGAACCCTCGCGTCCGATTTTATCCTGACGAGAATATTACCGTCGATCCCCTTCAACGTCATCGACGCGAATTCTCAACCAAAATAGAATTCGTCAGAAATATCAGAAGAGAGAATATCGAGATTTTTCATTAAAAAATCAAGAAAATTATAGAACGTACACCTCGATGACTAACTAATCTCAAATTTGGTCAAATATGAGAGATACGTTGAGGGTTAAGGCCACTCCAGGTCCCCCGAGAATAATCTAATTTCGAGAATTCAAGAAAAATTCAAGTAGGGTATTCTATTAAATGCATATTAATGCGTGAACAAAATTTGTTAGCTCTCATAAATGAAAAAGTATCTCTAATTGGTATTTCGATAAGGAAATATCGAGTTTCGAACGAAGTAACAGAGATTTCCATCGCGAGCCTTCCACGGAGCCGTTCGCACGGGATTAGCGTGCGAAATGGAAGTATCGCCGTTAGCGGAGCAAGCGGAAAAGAAAGATGACCGAGGGAATCGTCGAAAGTTTCGAGTTCCGTGGAGCGATGCACGTGACCGATATTATCAGAGAATTAAATTTTTCCGAGTAATTTAACCCTGTTTCCGGAGTGGTTCGCGCTACTTTCTTAATTACTTGGCGCGTTTTTCCGATCTGCGCCCGGACAGACCACGGATAATCCGGCAAAAATTTCAAGCGAATCGAAGAAAGTTCTCGGAGAGGGGGCGCCGGTTAGCTGGAACTCGATGTAGCGCTTCCATCGACGAAACGATTGGTCGAATGATCAATTAAGCACGGACGATTTAATTGCACGACCGCGCCTTAGAAATCTTGACCTACTCCGTTCGGTTCAAAAATTTCGTGTTACATATCCCAATTCATTCGTAGTTTTACTCGTTTTTGGGATTTCCTGCACGTAATCATTTTGTCTGGACCTGTTATCATAGATTCTCTGGTAAGGTTGTTCTGGTAAGGTTGTTCTGGTAAGAGATTCGTATACTTCTTACTTTAGGCGAAAATAGGAATTTTGTACATCCTTCGAAACGATTACAATCGAAAGTTTATCGTCTAGAATAAAACACTTTTACTTATATACAAGCTACATCATTTTAAACTGACAACTTGTTCAAGTAACAAATGAACCTTTTTTTTTTTGAGCTAAAACAAGTTGAACTATTTTCCCATTAATCCTACCGTAGAGTGACTTAACATCTGACTCTATTCGACGTGCAATTCCATGCAAGACTGATCTTTCTAGCTCCCCGCGACACACGATCCAATCTTCCCAATCGAGGAATCATCGACAGTGAAGAATTCATCCCCCAAGCGCGACGAATAGAAATTCGAAGTTCGTAGGCGAACGACTATTTGTGCAGCTGCGACTATTTCGAGGGGATGTTTGTACGCGTTTGTTTGACACGTAGTGTTCCGTGCATGCATGCACCTGTACGCGGGGAGGAACAAGCACGAGCCTCGTGATTCCAAATTTCGTGCACGAATCCAATATACCGATTTGCCGCAGGGTGGGAGAGCGGGGAGGTTATTTCGTAGGCGGTACGAAGGCGTGCGAGGTCGTTTCGTAATTGGGAGGTCAGACGTAACGATAACGACCGGGGATTAATTTAATCCCGAGATTAAATTGACTTAACGCAAAAACTTGAACCGGTATCGCGTAAACGAGATTTGGGTACGGTGAATAAGTAACCGTGCGCGAAAACTGGAACGTATTGGTTCGTGCTCGTATTGGTTCGTGATGTTTCAATTTTTGTGTTACTAGACAGTGGGTATGATACGAATTTGATAATTGTGAAATATATGTTCGACAGTGACAAAAAGTCTCGAATAAACGCTTTTGTTATTCTTATTTCATATTCCAGCACTTCAACTCCTCAGTTCCAAGTCGCTCTTCGGGAAACATAAAAATAAGGTAATTAAGTTTACAAAAATAAATGAGATCATCATAATTCGATGATTCTATTTGAATAAATATAGCTCATCCGAGGCTGTCTAACATTCCTTTTAACGTAACTGAACCAAAAGAAAAATCCAGTCGCGCTATCAAGAAAATACGTAAACACGAGGTCTACCCACACGCAAGCTTCGTCCAATCTTGTATTTCACAATCAGTTAATCTCCAGTCAATCTCTGTCTAACTATCAGTTAACTCACGGAGCTTAGCGAACATCAGCCATAGTAAACCATACAAGTCTCAACGCCATCACAAATTGGATTATTCGCGCCTACGTCTATATACCTCTATAAATACAGTAATAGTACCGTAAAGTCTATCATTTCACCGCTAACTCCGTCCCAATAAACCATAATGGCATTTAAATCAACCGCACAATCGTGAGAATCGCAGAATCAATGAATTCTGGATACGTATGATAAAATACATAGAGCTCATTTGAAAGTCTCGGACTCGTTGTTAATTAACGATTGCGTAGTAAGCTCGGGAAACCTGGAGTTTCAAACAAAGTACAAGCACGTGTGAATTTTAATCTTCGAGTTTCATCCGAGAACTGATTACAGCGTGTCGTATTATTTATGCGAGGTATGGGAAATCGTTCGTATCGAGATGCCGTTCGTTATTATAGCAAGCAGAAACGAAAATAGAAGTATGCCTCGTCGATTTCTGGATCCGTCCTACTTACTCCCTGAAATGTGAACCGGGATCGTAACGTAGAGTAGATCATCTCGTATCTCGAGAAAAAGGAACGATCTTTGTAGCTCCGTCGACTGTACGCTCGGCCGTATCGATCGGTCATAAAGCTCAGAAGCTCATGCAAACGTAGGTCTCGGAGAAGAGAAAATACGGCAACAATTCCGAATACCGGGATACCACTTCACCCCAAAGTACATCACCCTCCTGGAAACTCTTCCGCGTTAAGCATCGATCTGTCTCGAAGTACATGTCGCATAGGAAATTGTATTGAAATTTCGGTGCCTCGGTGTGCTTGTGTTTGGATGAAAATATACAGATTCGCATGCTTTTTGTGCGCGGTTGTACAATTTTGCTTTTCTAGTTTGGTTATATATAAGATTCTGTTTTGGTATCTTTTAATTCTTTATTTGATACCGTATAGAAAAGTAGCGAATCCAAATATGAAATAATACTCGGGAGATATTAAACATTTTATGTTCAATTTGATACAATTTTATACAGGAGTTAGAAAAAGAGTAAATTTTTAATTATAACTGTATATATATATATATATATATATTGATATATATATTGATAATCGAGATTGTAAAAATATAAAGGATATTATGGAGGAATTAGGCAATATAATTATGTTTATCTGTTTCGAATACATGCCTGTTCAGTTATAATTTAAAATCTGCCTAATGAATATTCAATGGCTCCGATACACTGACTGTACAAATATAGCATAAACGATCCGTCCGTTTATTCCGGAATTGTACGAAATAGTGAAATATAGTTTACCATTTTACAAATTGAAAATTAAAACGGACTTAAACTCGTAATATCCTTCTGGGCCATATTAACCCCATCCGAATCATCATTTTTTTAGAAACACCTTAGACTCGTCCATAAAACTCTATCGAATCACCGTTCAAATAAATGTAAAAAAACGAACAGCGCAGAACGAACAAAATAATAGAAAAACACCGCGCGAAATTGACAACTGTCCCCGAAAAGACGGGTATAGACGCGATTGGCTGGAGATATAAATCCCAGATCTCGACACGGCCGCGCCAGCAAGTACCTTTCGAAACAAGCTTCCTCTAACAAGGTAAGAGCGCGAAGTTATGATATTTCCTGGCAGATAGGATTGCACGAAGGAAAAAGAGCAACACCTGTGCGGGGCGTAAACACGTCGTGGCTCGATACATCGATTTCTCATGAAATCATGGAGTCCTCGAAAACATCCGCCCACGCCACAAGCCACCGAGCACGACGACAATTCGTCCCATCGCGATATTTCGTCGATATTTGAAAACCGACCGCGTATCGTGCGCCATATTTTCCCGACTCGTCCCGCGGCGTTGGACGCGAATAAAAGAAAATTGACGCGTATCGTTGGCTTCCTTCTGGAATCGAATCGTCGTCTACGCCTACTGCGCGAAAGGATACGTCCCGCAGGAAACCGGAACAGATAACGTTGCGAGCAACGATCGAGACCACGTCGGGAATACAAGGGATAGGTGGCGAAATTTTATCGTCCGAGCGCATATCGTTGCGCGCGCAATTCGAGAGAGGGATGTTTTTCATACCGATAGAGTATAGACGTTGTAATGTATCGTCGAACTTCTTTCGCGTATTTTCTAGATTTTTAGCAATATTAATATCTTTACTGTAATGTTTCTTGGTACAATTTAAAATGAATCGTTCAGAATTTAGGTCAGAATTTTAAGCAAACGTAAAACTTATTAGCTTATTTATTCATCTGATCGACATAGCGCAGGCAATTACACGTGCCGCCTTTTGCACGATCGGCACCGCTTTTCAGTGATCGATGGCCGTTACCGATCACCAGATTGTGTGCATGTGACTGTGTGAGTGTACGTGACTGCGTGAGTGTATGCGACTGCGTGAGTGCACGTATGAAGCGCTATTTAAGAGGAACCGGGAAGTATTGTTTATTATAACTTGTGTTTCTCGCTCAACCATCCTACAACAATAAATCTCTTACGTTAATAAATCGCAAAAAATGTCCCGACACGCTCCCGGAGTCAATCAAAGTCCCCTCAATCAAAGTCAATAAGATTCCTAAACTGTTGCACGCTCAACGAAATTCAATTACACGTTCGAATCAGCGCACTACAATCAACGGATATTATTCCAGATTCGAAACTAATTTATTCAACGTCAAGCAAAGTCCTTTTCTTAATTCATGCGCGAAATTCATTTCTGCACGGAGTGACGTGAATGTGGCCATAATTTAAATCTCATTAGAAGTATAAAATGGTCGAAAAACCGATTATACTCGAATTCAAACAGACGAGATTGAATGGCTCGCGTCGCTCTTCGAAACGACAGAGACGTAGCTCGATAATGAAATTCTGTATGAAGGACACAACGTATCGGGAATCTGTTGATGGATATCGAATCCACTTTGACGTCTGGAAATTTTACGCGTGCATATTCAAACGTAAACATTTTAGCTTCAAAGAAGAAAATGGCAATTGTGGGTAGACATCTAATATCTCTAGGATATCCACGATCGTGGAATGAAAGATTCGATAATCCTTTTTGTAATACCCGAGATTTACGAACAACAATAGAAACTATAATTCCCGGTGGTTCCGAAGCGAATGTAAGCTAGCAGGTAATAAATCAACCCCTTCGGCGTTCTGCTGTTCTTTCCAGTTTGCCAGGGGATATTAATAAATAATTCGAGAGATCTCGCGGTAGAACAATTGCTTACTGGCGCTTGAATATAAATTCTATTGTTTCCGACCTTACAAAATCTACTATCGAACACGAAGGGAGAATTTATCGGGTTATTTCATAAATCTTTGCATCCCTCTGAATTAGATACACTTTGTTTCGAAAAGATATACCGACGTGAATTGAAAGCATTGCGCGTCTACGGAATGGCCTTCTTCTTCTACCATTTCCTCCTAGATTTGTAAATACAGGGATCTATAAATCGATAGTCGTAAATCAAGAGTGAGATGCAGATTAAGATTGCAATCAATTTTAATTGTAATATATGTCAATTGTTGAAAATTCTTCTTCAAAGAGACATCGCTATCGAAATTTGATTTAGGTTTAGTTAATATTTACGGAAGCCTGTTAATATAGAGATCATAAAGTAACCCGTTGTCCGAAGATTTATCCTGGGACACCGAATGCCTTAGTCATTTATAAAATCTCTTGTGCGAGTTTATACGACGTGTCTGACTCGTGTTTCTCGTGTTCGTCTCGAATTCCTTATCACGTGTCTCACGCGTTGTTGTACGTTAAATGGTTAATACAACGAGGTTCGTTTCTAAAATCACATCTAACGACGAAGTCGTCGTTATTATGTTATTCAAAATGGCTTCCAAAGAACTGCTTCGTTATCGAATTAAACTCTTGAAACCTTGTTGATATTTACAGTGGCCTTTGTAGAATATTCTCCTTCATCAAATTCAAAGAATTGAAACAAGTTACGCGTACAACCTTGTGTAAACACGAGACGACACGTTTGAACAAACCGCGAAGGCTACAAATACAAAATTTATAGATCTCTTAAGACTTCAACAGGTATGTTTACATGGACTTAGGAAACGACACGGAGCAGAATGAGAAACAGCAATGACTAATGCTGTTCCAATGACTTAACCATGTCTAAGAAGAGGACAATTAGTTGACGAGCTTTTTCCCAGCAGAAAAGGTAGAAGCTAATTCTGCTTTCCGCGAAATGCCCGAGCACCAGAGAGGAAACGCAAGAAGACGCGTAGGAGATGGAACAACGTAATCCTATTTCGGGCTTCTTCCCCCTGTCGTCGCGGCAAGAGGTACTAATGAGAAGAACGAGGAAACCGCGAAGTGAGAATATGCAATTCTCTTCGTCGTTGCCGCTTAATTGCCATGGTGGAACGAGTGTCTTGAATTTTTATTCCCCGACACGGCTCCATACTCGCATTTGCCCCGATTCCAGCGACGCACGGGGGATGCGAATTTCATCGGTGACGGTTACAGTTCATGAAAGGAATTATCATCGAGCGGGAGCATGAATACGATACAGTTCCTGGGACCGAGTGAATCTGTAGAGGTGAGACAGGTTTTTTTAATGATCCCAGGAAGCACGGCACGGTCATTCAGATTATCGCGTAGTTATAATTATTTCCTTAAAGTACTTAAATAGATCCTATTCTTTGCATTTACGCTTTGTCATTTTTGTCCACGAAGTATTTGTGTATCGGGAACGAAGGCGGAAGTATATACTTTAAATATAAATTGAAAAAATTGTTACGGTCGTACATGTTATTTAACCGTTATTTGAAATATTCGTTTCTAAAATTTACATGTTAATTTTTATTATTAATATAACGTTCTTATTCCGTCACAGTAAATCTTTCTTTCGAAAAGGATCGGGCACCTTGATAGTGGAACTTCCAAAAGTTCGCATCTAAAAAGAATCTACGAAATCGAGACGAATGTTCGAACAAAATTAACGAATAAAGTTCGGTTAGAAGTTCGGTAATTCGACTGTTTCTCTTCAAGTGGGGAAGTCCTATTGGAAATCTCGCAAGTTCTAAGCAAATTCTGAGTTTCAAATATTTACTAGCTCAAGGGCTGAAACTTTGCTAAAGCAAGTTCCGATCTCTGAAACTGAGTTATTAATAAGTCGAAGGTTCCGATCCCTTCTCTGAGGGTCTAAGAACGCCCAAATAAGTATTACGACACTTTTCAAGGAAGCTCTAAGCTAGTTCAAATGTTATAACGTGGAGGTAGTAGCTAGAATAAGACGATATCAGTTTGAATTTTTGTTCATTTGACACCTGGTGTAGTTGGAGTTTCTAAGTGGTTCGAAACCGGATCCATAAACTTTCCCGATCCATAAACGATCCAAGTTGAAAATTCCAAGGCAAAAAGCTACTCTCGAAGCTACCGAACGAGTCACGTCCGTATCATAAACCTAGCCCTGCGTCGCAATCTTCGTCACTTCGTAAAGAAAATAAAATTAAATCGGACCAAACGGCGAGAGGATAAATAGTTCCGATCGTCGAAGTGTACGTCGAATTGCGAGCATAAAGTAGAGAAAGGAGCCGAATCGTAAAATTCTCTGAAGGTGAGTTTATCGGGATATAAAGCGCATATCTAGAGTCGAATTACGTAGACGAGTTGGCTATTCATTACCGATCATTCGTTCCATGATAGAAATGCAAAGGCGGGGAAGGAGTCGGTTCGTTTTTGTCGAGCAGTCATCGAAAGGTTCCAGCTTCCAATTTAACCCGACAGTCGCGGTGCTCCGCCACGTAGATGAGTTCAGCCATGCATAATGTATCTCAGGATGCGAGTGCACGGAGTCTAGCACGGAGAAATAGGGTCGAAGATGTGCAACCCGCTTGCCAAAATATTTGTAGCTATTCACTTTTAAGACGACGCACGTACAGGGCTCTTTATCTGGGTGTCGCGACCTGGTTTTCGACAAGGAGCTATGTGAAATTTTCTCTGTGGCGTTCTTTTGAATATTTCAAATAACAAATTATAAAAAATACAAACAATTGATTGTTGTAACATATATATTACTACTTCGTTGATATTAAAAATAGGTTTTATTCCATTTCAGGACCACTTTGGACATTGTACGTTGTAATGTTTTTTTAGAAGTATTCTCTATTTGTTTTTTAAAACTACAGGAATCTAAGAAAAATTAAGTGGTTCAGTTTATCATAGACCCTCGTTAAATTAAGATAATGAAAGTATACGCACTGCGTCACGAATCAAACGAACGTTGTATTTATTACTTCTACTTAATTCATTAATAAACAATGGTTATTACCAGAATGATTAGAACTGATATTATTAGATTCCCTTTTAAACACTCCAATTCCGATTTGTATCGGCATTTGTTCATTCAACCTAAGACTACGATCAATGCAGCGAGGGTTCGCTAAACTCCGTAATATTTTCAATCCAAGGGACTATAAATACCGCGACTATAGTCTATAAGTGGATGTAGGTTGTCTTAGTTCCAGAAATTTGCATATAGATCAATACGAACTTCGGTGAACGTGTCGACCGCTAATGGAACGAACTTTTCTCTGTGAGAGAGGTAGCGTCGAAGTGACACCGAAAATGATCCATGGATTCACCCGAACAAGATCGAGCAACAACGCGTACGTAATTCAGACTAAGACATCCGGACAATTCCATCCTGCGGTTTGCGGACGGCGGAGCGTGCCAGTGACGTTAATTATAACGAATGCCTTCGAGTGGGTCACGTTTACAGTGGCACTGATACCGCGATGCAAAATGTGCGCGCATATAGTGTTATTAAACATTGTTTAGACACAGTGGATGGTCCATACATTTTCGCGGTACGGTGCTCTCACGCTGCATATCGACCAGGTCACGATAATTTAATTGCATTAGCCACCTGACGCGGAATTGCTGTTTACATCATTTTTGCGGTGTTGTCAAATATAGATAGATTCAGTCTCTTCGTATAGGGCAAATTAAAAAATATATAATTTCACGTTGGAATCTCGTTTCGTTGCATGGGTAAACGTATTCATTTTTAATGGAACACTTTCAGTTAGCAGGTCGAAATTTTATCATCGAATTCACTCGTAATTTGTATTCTTTTAATCTATCTAACATTTCTGTACTGAAATACACGGCGCAATAGAGTATTCGCGGAAGAACGCAAAGGAGTCCACGAACAAGCCTGTAGGTCTGAAGATAACGGATCGGGAGGTCGATAATTTATGGTTGCAAATGGGGTTGAGTCGACGACGCATCGTATTCATACCGGCGGCAGCACTCAGCAATGCAAATGGCCGTTACCACTGGTGCATCATCGATGCACCAGAACGGTGCAGTCGAACGAGAACGTGCCTGACTCTGACAACCAGAAACGTGGAGGCCGCGACGCGACGTATCGTCGCGGTTTCGTCGCTTGACACGTGTGTTCCCTGAGAACAGATTAAACAAAACTATCCCTAATAATCGGGTAACACCCTGTCGACTTCCAATAATCGTACTTTGTCGTGTCTCTTTCGTGAATCGCGTAATGTTAAAGTGAAAATTTCAAGAAAAATATATAATTCACCTGTTGACATTACAACGCATAGATCACCGAGTGCGACGCTGTACAATAAAACCTTGATACAGCCGACGATCGAGCTCTGTATTCCGATATTCGTTCACGCAAACTCTTTATAAATAAAGATTATTAGTTATTATAATTGTACTCGATTCATCCCGAAAACCCTAACAGAAGATTTCACCGAAAACCTAATTCAACATCTGTTCGATATAATGTCCAACTTAGAGTCTAATCGCATAGCAATATCCCTTACGATGTACAATTACTTTATCATAATACGGTTGAATAATTTTGGAACACCGAAGATCAGAAATACAAACGTTGAAAACGTCTCTAGAAGAAAATCCATGGGCAAACATTAAAATTGCTGATTTAAAAATAAAATAATATACAATCGAACATCGCAGCTCCCGTCTAGTAATGTATGCATGACTCAAGGATAATCTGCGTCCTTGGTTCCGCAATTAGGTTCGCTACACGCGGTCAGATTACAGGTGCGGTAACACGACGACTTCAATTACCCGAAATTCATCGATCAAGCGATTACTTCTCCTGGATAATATGCAAATCCAATTTGAGATTAAATTCAATTGGCGTGGTGTCTATCAATGGCCACGTTCTAATTCGCCCGACTTCCGTGTCGGGGAACGTTTAAGCTAGACCTTCCGCGCCGATTAAGAAGCTCCAGCGAACGAAGAATAGAATTAACCGCGACCCTGGTGTCGAAATTATTTCGTTATACACGTAGAAAAAAAAAAAAAAGAAAAAAGAAAGAAAACGTAACGAGTTGGAAGGTGTTATGCTCACTGCGTCGACCTTCACCTGTTTTTTCAATCAATAAGCGACTTGAAACGTTCTACACGTGTCTCCGCTAAGCTCAGCAGGGGTTCTCTTCTGCCTCGCTGAACTACTTCCTTTTATAGCTTATCCATTTCCGTATGTTTTTTATGCGTTTGCGCGTTACGTGCTGAATATTCCGTTCGAAATAATAACACAACTTGCATCATACAATGTACGTGTTCATTTATTCGCGTCCAATCCAACAAAAACCTCTTTCCCTGACTCGAATCATAATCGATTTTATCAAAGGAGAATAACAATTAATCTCTGCAATTATGAATTTCTACGGGCTCTCCGCTCCCAACGAAATCCATTCGATTTTCCCGCGTGTTCCATTTTACGCTCGTTTAATCGAGAACTCTATTTCGCGTACTTTTACACTGGTATCCCTTCACAGAAAATGAATACACCGAATACTTCATCGGAGTAGGTTTTCCTCTCTCTAAACGGTTACGTGTCGAACGGCAGTTTTTCATTCGGCCAGCTCAGTGGCCAAGCGAAAGCGTCAAAGCAATCGCGTCGAATAAATCAAATCCAATTTCGTTAAACGAACGAAACAACCCCGGACGTAAAAAGGATTTTATAACGTCACAGCGCGCACAGAGTGGGGGAGGGTGGTTGCAATTCTGTTCTCAGGGGTAGCGAGCGAGTAACACGCCGGCGACTTAAACTTTTCGCATTCTGTAAATCCGGATGCCGAGCAAATCTTCTCATGCTTCGATAAAACTCTCGAGCCGATAAGCTGTCCTCCATCCCTCTGTCTGCGTCATTCTACAACGTTTTCTTCGTCGACGGACCCATCATCTTCGTCGTTCCTCTGTTCTCCTACCCTCTCCGCCGTTCGGCGTTCCTCGCCTTGTCGCACGGAAGAAACTTAGAGCCATCCCTCTGATTATGTTTTTACCGTGAAGTCGGCTTCATTCGGCCCGGAAATTACTTCCATCCCGCACCCTTCCTGCCGCTAGACTCGCTTCGCCCTTCCTCGCTCCCAAGCGTACACCCAAAGCGTACTCGCGCCATGGACGGTGTCTCTCCTTCCGACGTCGTTCCGCGTTCGTTCGCCCCGCGTCGCAGATTTTCCGAAAAGTAATACCGTTTTATGCCCCTTAAAGGTCCTCTCCGAACGACTACCTAAGCGCGGATAGTCGACTTCGTCCACCGGCAGGCAAACAACGCCAGGAAAAAAGAAACGATCGCGTTGAGATCTTTCGCGAGCTCCTTCTAACCTTGGACACACTACGCGACAAAATCGTGGGACGTGCTCGGAACTCTTAGGACTTTTTTACGAGTATTGCTGCGAGCGTTGACGCATCCCCGACCGGCAGCTATTTTACGTTTCCGGATAATTCAGAATAAAATTCCGAAGCTGGACATCGGAGATTTCTATCGTTAGCGCGAGGATCGAAATTACGAAGTATGTTTTGAAATATCAACACTGTGAATATGTAGCGTACGAAATAAACAGATTTTTGTAATTTTAGATGGTGTTTTGAAAGCAAATGTGTTTTGTCACAACGACAACTACTAATTACTGATACTAATTCCCTGAGAATAACCTAAATAATAACCTAAGGACCTACAAAAGCCTATCACGAAGCATCCTAGCGGTCCTACGCTCCGGATGGTCTACAATTCCAAAGTTCCGCTCCGACGGTCACAAATCAGACAATCCCTTTCATCGGAACGGACACGAAAGAAACAGACGCGGCCACAAAGGGAGACAACTCCTAAGTTGGCGGCATTTTCCTGACTGATGGAGACAATTTCGAGAATCATTAAGCACGTCACGTCAGCAAATTGCCCGAGATTCGCGCACAATAACCGGGGTCGCGATAGGTACAGCCGCGCGCCAGGAACTGTTTGGTGGGATACCCCCGGTGTCTTTGAAAAATACAAGAGCTTCGGGAAAATCCTGCAGGACTGCGGACGATTCCGCAGCGAGATAACGTCGCTCGTTTGTCCGCGACAAGCTTCTCGTAACGTCCTCCATACAGGAATGCTTTCACAGCGCAGCGTCTTTCACGTCGACGGCAACGTAACGGGGCGGTGGCAGGTGCGAGGGCGGAGAGACACATCCTCGGACCTCCTTTACCGTTATCTCATTGTCTCCTGAACCCCGTAGACAAAGCGCATCCGATTATTTTCGCGTTCTGTCGAGGCAGCTCGGCTTTTGTTCCATGCGAACGCCACCCTGAACTCGATTCGTCCTTTCGCATTTCGCCGCCTTGACGTGTGTCCTTGTCCCGGAGACCGGGCGAAAAAACTGTCACCTGGCATCGGACGTGGAAATGGAAACGTTGACGATGCCTGACTGATTGTCGGGATATAACAGATATCTGGGATTGTTCCATTCAGCGATGGAACTGTAAGTAAGGCGCGAAACAATGTAGGGGCGAGTAGGTCAGTCAGGACCTCGGGAGTCCTTCGAATCCACCGATTTATGAAGGATGGTAGACCAAAGACGGTCAACTATTTCTGCTAGTATTATGGAAAAAGCATGACACGTTCATTGTTTAGGTTGGAGGTTAGTAGGAACGAGGAGAATGTACAGCAGGTTTTATTGGACACGGACAGTTGACTAGAACGAATAAAACTGTTTTTCTGGTCTTGATACTCTTGCTTGTATGCATGTGCTTAGAAGCATGTAAATGATGCCAAGTACCAAATGTTTGGTACTTGACGATACTTGAAACCTCGAAATTAATATTACTAGATACTTCGACTTTAGGGCTTCGACAGATAAGTGGTGGTTTCGTTGCATACGTCTGGGTGGAAAATGCTTCGCACACCCGGGTAGTATTGTTCTTCCTTTCATTATTATTATCAAGTTCGATGCAAACAACAACCAGCTTCACAAATAGTAAGAATCGATTTCAAATAATAAGAATCTATTTCTAACGACCAGTGCTTGAAATGAATCACTTTCTGATTCTCCTCAAGTAAGAATCTAAAAAAAGAAACCGTTCTCTTCTTACCTATAAAGAAGAAGTTCTTCGTGCGTTTACTAACATCATCGCACCGAGGGCAAAGTAAAAGTCTGTACGTTCCACAATGAGCGCTCGAATCCACCGTTCCAATCCTCTTTCGATTGAATGAATCTCTGATCATTTTGTGGATAGAACTGCTGACGCCGTTCGGCGAGAGAAGAAACGGCCGCGGCGGTCCGACGGACAATTATTAATTGAAGATCACCAGAGAAAATATCGTTTTGAAAAGAGAAAAGACGGGCACAGGAGGAGAATGCCACGGAATCGATAAAAGGAGCATCAGCTCGCCGCTGATCAAAGGAATCGAAGCTCCCGTGATCGAAGGGATTCGTTCCCAGCGTCCGAAAAAGCCACTATCATTTTCACGGGGGCTGGAATCCAGCACGAAGGATGTCAAAGCGCGTGAGGAAGCCAAATGGAGAAAGAAGGAGAGCACGAAGAGAGAGAGAGAGAGAGAGAGAGAGAGAGAGAGAGAGAGAGGGGCAGATCGAAAGCCCCATCGGAAAATGGAAGATTCAAACCGTACGATTCTCGACGTATATTTCATCCTGGCCGGCTACGTTTTTGCTTATCTCTTTCTTCGTTCCACGGACTGCGTGCCGCTCCATTTACCTCCGAATTTGTCTACTTCCTGCCAAACTATCCAAACAGACCAACAAGCCGCTTTAATAGCTATTTGTCCACAGAATTTCCGAAACGTGCTTCTTGAAGATGCTCTTTGGACCACTTCAATTATTTATGGAATCAATTATTTATGGAATCACACTGAATTTCATTTTTTTTTTCATTTCTGTAGAATTCGATATCCGAGAAACTATCGGTCGTACTACAAAAATGTTCAGTCTGAAGTTACAAATTATTTAAAAGTGCACGACTTTGGTACATACATTTTTGTCCTGCGCCTAATAGCTTTCGAGATATTAGATCAGATAGAGTTGATATTTAATCAATAAAAGAGAATACATCGATGCCACGTATTAGTACTAATAGCATGTTGCACTCCCATAAATATTATCAATGAATAAATAAAGAAATAAAGTTCACAAATAAAGAAACAATTATTCTCTGCACACTGATCAGACTAAAGGATCATCCACTGAAACGACTCGATCGAAAAATGTCTGCGATATTCGTTTCTCGCCTTCCACGCATTCCACCTTTTCTCAATTTTTTATATAAACGAAACGGAAAGTATCGGCTCTTGGCACCGGTTTCTTAAAAAATCCTTAATCTCGAATGAGTTAAACAGACTAGATAATGTAATATTGTAAATCAAGGTTCTTGCGAATGTAAGTAGCTCGCAAATATAATAGAAGGTATCGGGGTGGGCGAATACAACAGTCACTTTAAACAAAGTAGATAGTACGTGTGTCCAGAGAGATCAAAGATACTCGGCGAGAAATAGCCTGCTCCTCGAAGAGAAAGGGATTTGATACATTTGCCGTCCAGGATTTCAGAGAAGAAAGTTCTTCGAGTGCTATTCATCCGTTCTTCCTCTTCGTTTCCCCGTGCTATTCTTCATCGAAATCTAGATCCTCGTGTCAGCGGAGGAAAGTCGAACACCGAGTTCTTGATCTCTTTACTTCGTAGTTCCTTTGTCGGGAAAGATGAAGGGTCTCCACCTCCTCCTCCATAATTCTGCGTATTCTCGTTCGTAAGCTACGTCCACGAAAATGAAAATTGTGTAGACTTAAGCGAAGAAGTTATCAAACTATCTAAATATATGATACATGCAAATTGAGTAGTGGATTCAGTTTCCTCCTCTGGCCTCGGCGATTAGCATGGAAACTTCTGCGAAAGAAGTATCTCCGCAGAGATTTAATAAGAACTTCGGCGATACAATTCAATCGAAGAGAATAAAATTGAAACTTTGAAATGGAAACTTTCGTTCCTTCGATATCCTTTGTATTTTTCTATCAATTATGTATTGTATTTATACCGAATACAGACGACAGTGAACAATGAATTGAATCGGAGAGAAACTTTTGATCGTCGAATTAAATGTGACAAAGTATTTTTTATTTTGGTCAGTAGTCGCTTCAGAACATTTTTTTCTTCTCTTTGAGTTGTGGAAGTAAATTCGATTTAATGTGAACAAATTGTATTATCCGTCGGACTTCCATCTGGAAAAGATTGAATGGAATATTCATACTTCATTTGTAGGATAAAAAGGAGCAATCCACGTGGACAATTTTATGTTCGTTCTACTAAAAGGCGTAATAATAGTTGTGTCTTCGTTAGTCGTTATCATAGTTTACGAACGATGTATTTAATTTATTCCTGAAAAGAATTTGCAGTTAATTCAAAATGTAAGAGAATAATAAAACTGATAGAAAGGAAAAAATAACGTAAAGATCGTTAGTTGAATTTGCCCTACGACCTGTAAGAGAGAAACACAAAAGGATACTTTCATCGATTCAACGTAACAATACCCTCTTGTCACTCGATAAAATCGAACGTAATATCTGCGAGTACAATGATACGGGGACGTATCCTTGACAAATGTTAAATGTTCGGTGCTATTTATAACAACACGGCGATTGAAAGCAAACGTGGATTATTGATTCCCAGTTTCTTTTCTTCGTGAATTGAAACTGAAATGCAGCGACTCGGCGAATTGCGTTATTGGCAGCTGCAGAATTGACTTATTCGATAAACAAGCGTCGCGGATTCGCGTCATTGGAGGGACGTGCCTTAAATAAACCATTTGAATTTTAGATTCTAATACTCAATCACCGACATGAGTCGGTTGATCTGTCGTTCCATTCCACGATGGGGTATGCTCGACTTAAATATGGACACACGATGGCGGTTTAGGTAATTTTGAGCACGGCAAGTTGTTTGAATGTGGTCGAATGTGGCGATAACGTTTCAAAAAGTACACACGTGGAAAAAAAAGAAATTACGATGAATTAATGAAAAATGATTACATATTACAAATGCATTTAAATTATTGTTATGTCAGTATTTTTTTTTTTTTTTTATCATCGTAACATAGTGTTACAATTTGTAATACACCGCTTAGCTCGAAAATGACTACAGACATCCATAAAAATTAAATTAATCCAACCCATGTATCGCACCTATACAAAATAATTATAAATTAATAATTGTAAATTTAAACCTAATATTCGTAAGTTTTCTAAATTTTTCTGTTTTTCTTATTAACATATTCATCTAATCCTGCCATCTTTGTTCCATCCCATCAGATTTCTTTTCTTAAAGAATTTAAATGCCACTAAAAACCACAGATAAAAGGTTCGATTTAACGTCGAAGAATTCGAAATAAATTATTTCCAAATGTTAAATGTTCCAAAGTTCAGACGAGGGCGCGCTCCGTAAGAATTTCAATGATCCGAATAACATGCATTTTAGACGAACCCTTCAATCGATAACAGAACCAGAATTATTAATCCAAACTAATAGCAATTACCGACTAAAAGCTTTATCGACAAATTACTGGAAACTAACAGTAACTCGCTTCAGAATTCTCTTTATAAATCCAGCAACTTTCTCGTATCTTCGATAATATAAGAAACAATTGGCTATAAAAACTTACGTTCAAACCATCGTATACAGAATGTTTGAATGTATTTCGAACGGCTGAGTAAATAATTACTAGTAACGAATTGGAACATTTTTATCCTAAACAAGTCTACGAAGAAACCGTCTCTCTTTCATCTAATCGCCTTCAAGTTCAGTTTTTCCACTGAAAAAAAGAAAAAAAAAAAAGAAAACACCAAATAAATTAACACAGAAATACTTTCACACACCCCAAGACTAATAAAACGTAAAAAAAGTCGAACGCAGTCACGTTCTCTATTCCCTGAACAAACTATTTCCAAAGACGGCTCAATTGCTGAGCTCGATTAGAGGGCCACCCTCTCGTTGGTCTTCGAATCGTTAAAACGCTCTCGGGACCGTTCGCTCCAAATCTCGATTCGCCATTAGGGGTGGCATACCATTGGCATTGCACGTGGCAAAGAGCACGCAATCCACCGTCGTTACGTTCGACGAGCGTCGACGGGCGTCGCGACGCGTGGGACCGAACGAAGGAGGAAGAAGGTAGGGTGGATGGAAATGTCGATAACATACGATCCCTCGAATTTTCGCTTCTCGAAATGGCTCTCGTAGTTGAGGGTCGGCGAGCGAAAGAAGGATATTCACGGTCGATCGAGCGAATGTAAACGCGAAGGGCCAGGAATATCGCATTCTCCTTCGGAGAGGGTGAAAGGGACAAAGTAGGAACGAGTGTAAGCAGAAACGATGGAGAGGAAGAGAGAGAGAGAGAGAGAGAGAGAGAGAGAGAGAGAGAGAGAGAGAGAGAGAGAGACGTGGCAGGTTCCAGGCAGAAGGCGCCGCGGCGTTTCAAGATGTAGGGAGACGAGGTCGAAACCAGTCGATAAGGTGGTTTGATAAAGCGAGGCGAAACGGTTCTCCGTTCGGATGAAAAAAAAAAAAAAAATCCTCCTTCCGACGTTGAAGGAAATAAATCCAACTGAGATGGGGCGAAATACGTCGTTCGGAATTAATCGTGATAAATTGGCGAATAAAAATGTGCGTGAGTTTGTTATTCTGTGTTATCGATCCACGCGATGGAGCGAAAGGAACAATGATTTTTCGTTTGACCATTTTTCTAAAGGGCTCCGCGTACTTGAAATAAGATACAGTGTCTAGAATTCAGCTCGGTGGGAAGATTATCAAAAGTGACATTCGAGAAAGTAACGATGCTGATTTTACGTTATAATACGTCTTGGATTGCAACAACGGGGAAAAGGGTTCGTTTTTGGCCTTAAAGCAGAAAAAGGGGCGAGGGTCCGAGGGAACGAAATAGTCAAAAATAAGTTTAGTATAAAATAATACAACTAAATATATAATATATATTAGCGCTAAATATATTCCGTGTTTTCTTTTCTAATGCGGCGAGTGACAAATAGTACGTCGCCCTGTTGGCAATCTCGCCATTTTCTCACAATATCCCTCATATCGCGAGATCTGTGACGGTCGTTTGGGAAGCGCGGAAAGAATTATTCTCCCTGGATTCTGTCTTTGGACTTCCAAAGTGCACTTTATGCGAAGAAACGGAAGAGCTGCTTGACTTATGTAACGCGCGTTTCTTTCCGCGGGAATAGAAAATAAAAACATGTATATTTATGAAGCACAGAAACGTTCGTACGGAGGCACCGGTCGAATCGAGATTCCAATTTCTCGAAACACTAGAGAAATCATCGAAACTGACGGTAAAATAAAAATGGCGCGGAACTCGAACTAAAGATGGGCGAACGAAAATTCCAATTGATCATTCGCGAGGCAAACGATGAGCAAACGTATGCAAAAAGAAAAAGGAAGCGGCCAGCGTCGCACGGTTGTGAGTTCGGCGGATCCATACCCGCGATAGTACACACAATCGTTCTAATGGCACAGTTCCGAAAACGATATCGTTTCGTGTTGCGTGTTTATATTCAGCTTCGAAACGCGACGTTGAAGGTAATTACATTAACCGCGTCAGAAAACAATGTACGCGATGATGCAGTTGTCTCATTAAGAAATGTACCGTTCTGATTAGCTTGAGTGGTGGAGATGAGAGCGTGCGAAGTTGGATTCGTAGCCGGGACGATTCCGCATTGTTTGGTTGAGTGCACCAGCGCTGCAGCTGCACTCGAACCAATAGACACAATGCGGCCACCTAACCGATGACTCGTTTGATACTTATCGTTATCGACAACCGAGACCTGAATCGCTCCGTGCGCTAAGCGACGTAACAATTACGCCTCGTCCAAGGAGGAAATTCATTCGTTTGATTAACATGACGTGGGAAGTTCGTGGGATGTTTCATTTCCTGCGCGCAGCAAACAATTGTGACGTCGTGAAAAACAATGTGAGACCAAGAAAAGTATTCAGTAATCCAGTGTATGAAGGAATTCTTTTTGAGTAAGTAATTCTTAAGATTTTATTTCTAAAAAAGCAGATGCCATTGAGTCCAAAATATTGTTGTCCCGTATTTGAACATCATTGAGGTTGTTGAAATCAATTTTTATTGTACATTTTGTTGAGTGATGTTTTTAATCACTTGCTGTTCTAACACTTGCTGGTTTTAAGCATTTGTACAAACTCGTGCAGCTTATGTTTGTCTTCCGAATGGATTATCCGGAAGCTATTGCAACAAAACTGGCACAAGATCGATAACTCGTCGATCTAACGATTCGGTAGAAACGTAATTAAAGGACCACGTGGATCGCAGGACATTGCAGCGATATAGAGCTATCCATTAATTAAACAGAAAGCCTCGTTGCGTTCTTCTTCTCCCATCGATTATTTGCCGCCCATTCCGTGTCTAAACGGGCTTAACCAGATTTTAACACCAGTCAGATGGACACGTGCTCGCCGAAAATCGGTCGACCCAGCGCGAATCACTATGAAACGTCTCGCGAAGAATCTAGCAACCATGCTAGAACGAATTTACGAAGGAAATTTTGAAAGTTACGAAGAAAATTTACAAAATTGGAAACTGTACAGATGTTCACTTCGGCAATGAAACAGTGTTAAAGTTGAGAAGTCCACCATCAAAGAAATTGTGAGGTTTCGTTACGAAATATATTTCGAGTTCATGGACCCTTTTCTTAGCGGAGAGAATATATTTTTATTAAGCGAGCGACAGGTTTACAAAATAAACAAATTCAACCACCTATTAAGTCGCCATTAAGTCACCACCTTTAAATGCCCTCGATAAAAAAACTGAAAGTTTATATAGAGAAACATGAACTACGCGGAATGTTCATGCTTCAGACGTATATTTACATACTCTATTCCCAAAGGTATTCGCAACTGCATCATGTATGAACAAGCATACGTTCAGCGTATTCAAAATGCTGAAGTGAAACTGTGTCAGGAATTCCGATACTGCCTGGAAACGAAGTAAATATTATTACGACACTTCCTCGAAGGAACGAACACGTGAAGCATAAATATAAATCGTGCCCCGAAAATTGCTAATCAATCTACTAGACGAAAATGCAAGCTCAAGGCACGGGTCGCAGAGGACCCAGCTTCGAAGGCGGATTTTAAAAATAATCAACCTCTCCTTGCAGATAGTTTCGTTGATTACTTATTTTATCTTAATAGTACTCCTAACATCGACCTTCAGAAACTATAAATGTTACAATTGAATTTGCCAAAGAACTCGCAAAACGAAAGTCATTACATTCGATATAAATAAAGAAATATAATTATTCCTTTGAAACAGAAATATATATATATATATATATATATAAATCGTATTAAATTAATTGTAAGATTGAAGAAGTATGGAGAACGAACGTCATTACTTGCATCATGAATAAGTCATCTTGTATCGTCGTTACCTGGGTCGCGACTAAGAAGTACGTCTTTATCGATACAACCTACAATTACTTTAATTAAAAACATCGATTGTTTCGAACTATAAAATGAATTCGATCACATCTACGTTCCCTTTGATCTTACTGTTGATCTACAAATGACCCCAGATTCAGGTCAGAGGGAGACACGTAACACATCACCATAATCTTCGAACTGTCTCGCAATCGTCGTAAGTCAGCTCAGAACGTCCAGCCTCGGGAACAGCCGTTCGTCGCAACGGTTGATGGAGGAAATGATCGAGTTCAACCGGGTTTTTCTCGGGGGTGAGAGGAGGGGAGTTGGAAAAAAGCTCAAGGTCGCAGTGGCGCGATAGACCCGCGGTGTACAAAGCATACCTGTGCCCCGTACCGTTCAGGTAACCCCCACCATCGGCCGAAACTACCCTTCGTGCCTTTGCCACACCCTCCCCTGCCGCCATATTGATCGGTCTGCCCTCTCCACCAGTCAACCACCCCTCACCGACGCCCTGCGACGCCAGCGTCGCTTTGCAGCCGGTACGGCGACGTTGCCGCGTCTTTTCGCGATTCCTTTTTCCGCGACGCGACGCCTTTCAGCCACTGGCTCCCCCGCTGAAACTTTTTCATCCCTCGCACCCTCTTGACCCCGCGGAGAAATCGCACGCGTCGCTTGGGGATTCATTGTCCGTCCGAACCCTTGCATCCTCTCAGCGTGGAAAGGATCTCCTCTCCTCTTGTTCGTCAAACGGACCTCGTATGGCCAAGTTTGCGGGAGCTTGAACGGTGTGAGTCGGGAGAAACGGAACACCTGAATAACCTGAATAAACACCTGAGTTTTTGCATTCGCGACAGGTGAAGGTGTTAAAGAGGAAGGGTTGCACCGATCGAGGGGATGAATATGGTGGTTCGAACGGGTCTTTGGTAGGAGCGTATCTTCGAGGTTGGTTGAAGTTTGAATATTTAAACGCGATGTTTTTATATATATATATATATATATTTTTTTTTTTAATAGCAGCGCGCATTTATAACTCGACAACGGAGTAGCTGAAGTGTCAAGGTGAGGTCAACGATGCAGGATTATGCGACCTCGGAATGACCTTGACCTCAGAAATTCATGAGCACGGAATGGGGTATTTAAAGAGAGCAATTAAGTTTATATCGAATTATTCTTCAAAATAGCCTTTCAACTAGGAAAACAAGCGTTCGAATGACCTGCGAGACCTTGCGCCGTGGTTTCAAGTGTTTCTGGTGATGTATATACGTACGTGGATGCAGAAGCATCCGAGATCTGTTTATTGGATCTGTACGGTGTGATTGTTAGACCCGATTATACGCAATTGTAATTCGTTAATAATCGCGTACGTTTGGGGGTCACCTGTTAGTGGCACGCGCGTGATATTGCAACGAATGAAACCAAATGGATTTAGAATTCTAATTCCATAGGTTAAAAATCGGTTAACAATTTGATCCTATTAGGAAAATAATAAATATGTGGGCGCTCATCTCTTTCAATTAATAATCAATATACTCGATACATTATTGCAATAAAATATTCTGTCGCTAAATTCTATTTCGGATGTGTATTTAATTAATGTGTTTTTTATTATTACTGCAAGACAAACGAAGTTCAGAAACATAAGCAACGCTCATTAATAGATTTGTAACTATTTTCAGATACACGTCATAAGTGAAGAATGGTCCAGATACTCGTGAAAGGTGGGGTTGTATGTGTTTTAGACGTTATAGCAATCTGATACCAATTTTATTTTTGTTCACAATCCGAGTACGGAATGTAAGTTCGAGAATGCCAAGCTGAGGAATACAAACTGCACGATTTGTACGATCTTAGCGTGGTTAAGCTTCTCCGTACTTATGACTAATCGTCTTTCATCCGTTTCCGCGCGTTTCGCTCGAAATGCAAAGCACGCGCGCCATTTTTCTTCCCCTTCAATTTGCACGGCCATTAACCGGCCTTTATTATTTTTCGTTTCCTTCGCGCTTGTGCTTCCACGAGACAGCGCCAACGTCCTCTTGAACACCGTGTTTAGCGATTTCACCTCCGTTTCACCTCCCTGAAAATTCCTGACGTTTGTCCGTCGCCCAAACCAAGATCCGTGAAATTCAAAGAAACCCCGTGCTTAGACGGAACCCCTTTTACATCCTTTGTAATCTTGCTTCCTATTAGCCCCCGTTGCACGTCATTTTTTACCCGCTTCGTTTTCCGCTTTGTGCGTCTCCGCGGAGAATTTTTACTCGGTCAAATTCATTGTGCACCGTATATTCAACGTAAGCGCTTTATCAACTTTCGTGTTCTTTAAAGTCCCGGAACAGTTTTCCGTAGATTTAACGTCGGATATTAAACTTTTCACTTTACGATGGCCTAACGTGAATTCAAGTTTTTAAACCCTCTAATTAATCACTTTTCTTGCTCTATAAACGTCCTCGAAGAGTACAACTTTCCCAAACATTTCCCTGCGCTTTCCTTGAACGTGTACCGTAATTTATTCATTTTTTTTTTTTATCGCTCGTTTAACGGCATACACTTCTGGGTTGTGTGATCTCGATTGGAACGAAAGCAGAGTTTATTGGCAAAAGGTAATTACTTCGTGTTAATATCGCTTTCAAAATTGCTTGGAAAAATTTGACTGTAACAGATTCTCTAAAATGTGGTGGAATTCTCTCTTCTCTCGAGTATTATATTATACTATTACATGATACAAAAAAAAAAAAACTACTCGAGCTACTAAACTATTCATCTGCAGAATTCATAGAAACGAAAATTTATAAAAGAGAAAACGTTGCGTGCGAATATTTAACCAATAATTTAGCAATTCATAGGTTGGAGAAACACAGATTATTTTGACATGAAAATTATAAATATTTCTGCATGTAATTTTTATCCCGGAGCCCGGAAACGCTTCTTGAAGTGATGCGAGGGCATATTTCGAGCGATCATGCGTTAGCACCTCGGTAGAACCGCTCCTTGTGAGTAATATTCTTTACGGGCCAAAGTTTTTCGTTGGAAAGAAAAGTAATAGGAAGTCAAATCGCGGCGAGTGTTCGCTGAAATTCCGCCGAAACGGTTCAAACACAATGTACGCAAAAGTAACGTGAAGCTTTTACGATATCTGAGCGTACAATGGAACGTTGCATCCGAGCGGAGCGTAGCCAATGGGCTTCGTTTCTCGTGATTTTATGAAAAATACAAGGGGGATAGCTTTAAAACACTCTCGTTGGGGACGTCAACGTCGGAATACATCACATATGACACTGGCTTTGCGAGGGTCTTATTACTCGCTGACTCCTCTTTTGTATTCGCGAAACGCCACTGAGAGATTCAACAGCGAATAAAAATTGAAATTCCACGTTGCCTGGGTACACGGCTGAATTTTCACAGACATTCGAGTATCACCTGAACGATAATTGCGATTTTTCGGAAAATATATATTCCTGCGTTGGTAGAACGCTAAATTATAAATATCCCGGATAATTTATCGCTATATAGCGAAGAACGTCTGATGTTATATTTTTATTTCAGAATATGTCATTATATCTCCAGAGAAAAATTCATATTTTTTCTACAATTTGGAATACGTTACTTTATATACAGATGAATTTTTACACGCGAATAAAATTGTCATAGATGCTTGGGAATTGTTTTCGAACTTGAAAACAAGTAAACTTGAAGAAGTACGATATATAGTCTACGCTTCTACTATTGTATTACTTTCTTTGTATTACTTTATGTATTACCGACCGACGATGTTCATCATTCATTTGACGTATAGTGATATACGGCGTAGCAGACAACACGTCGAATAATATCCACAGAGACGTATCATAAATCAGTCCATTAATCGATAAGACGTGCCGGCGCCAACTTTTTAAATATTTCAGGCCGCTCTCTACCCCTCGATCACGTCACGTCTAACACGGGGTAACAATGTCTTTCACTTAGAGTATCTACTCCATCTAACAGCCAGTCAACCGAAATCACTTCGTTAGACAACCGATAGACGCTAATTGTTTCCTTACAGTTTCTTTATTATTCAGTTTCAATGAGAAATTTGTATCGATTTTAAGTTCCACTGCTTCAGTTCGAGATTCTTATTTATAATTCGATCGAAACGAATCTTTAATTTTAATTCTATTACCAACTAACACCTTCTCCTATCTAATTAATCGTTTCAGGTAGAAAAATTGAACTGTAAGCAAAAAAGATGTCTCGTATATTTGGAGTTAGTTATTAAATCAAGAAGTTATAGAAAACATGCGTCGAGTACGTAAAATTACAAAAGTATAAATATCGAGCTGTGTACTCGTGCAAAACTCGCGGTTCATAGTTATTATAGTTTATACACCTGTTATAATATCCGTAAGAGCGACGTAAACCATCGAAGAAAATCTATCTAAGATTCTCAACGGGAAACGGTTTCAATATCACAAAAATTAAATCCTGCCCGGCCACCGAATTTACACGACGTAAAACTAATTTCTCTTCGCTGTCACTGAACTTCCTGATATGCACGCCATTCAATAATCCGCAAGTTTACTTTGCTTCTAGCGTCTATAAAAAGAAATAAATGGGATATTTCTGTTCACGCAGACGACCAGGTTATTTCTCATCCTCGTTCTACTTTATTAACGATCGATGCGATCGGTTCTACATCGATTCCTGCCGGATGCAACGGATCGATGCATCCTGCACTTGCATAATCTCCGTTCACGGCTGTACATCTACATACGCACGAGGAAGAAGCTGTTCAGGAACGCACTGCTTCGGTGCGTTGCGTCGAGTCAATTAATCGATGTAGTTAGATAGATTGGTCGATGCTCCGTAGGCGACAATTTAGCGACACAGAGACGCACGAACATCCGTAAACAAACGAACGTCGTAGTTAAATGTTCGCAAGAATAGGCCACTTTAATGGAACGGTATGAAATTTCGTTTCTCTATTCATTTGAAGTTATCCAGAAAGTATACTTTGTTTGTAATGTTCAGAGTAATATTTTTTACAGGATCCAATTATAATGCTTAATTTTATTTTTTTCTGGTAATTATTGTATCGATCGATGAAATTCTCGAGAATATGCAATTGCAAGGTCTCGAAATGTATGGCTAATGGCGAGAGAAAGAAAGTAAAATTACCCGCGAAAAGTAATGAAATATTCAGATTTCCGACGAGAAGTGACAGAAAAGAGAAAACGTCCACTAAACGTGAAAACGCGTATACGGTGTGCATACATATGGATACTGACGACGTGGATCCAAACCCTTGGAGTTCGTTGAACGTAAAAATGTAAAAAAAGCAAGGACCTTTAATTAAACATGGGAGCGTAATGCTTCAAAATAAATGGCTAATGATGTGGGACGGGCAATGTGGGTCACTTCGTTAATGAAGATATAAATCATGTCGTGCGTACGGATTAAACGAGAAACAGGTGAAAAAATGCACCTCTAAACTTTGCCCGCGAGCAATTAATCACGTGTTTACGACAACGAACTCGAGCCACGTCAAGAAGCTACAGTTATTACACCCTGAGTGACACCATCCGGCCCATAGCATTCCAAGGGGAGAAAAATAACTGAAATAACGACAGATGTACGGTTTATATAGTTTCACCCGCGGAGACTACTGCCACGAAGGAATTAATTTCTAGTTTTAAAAACCAAAATATTTGCGGGTATCTTGTTACGAAGCCAAATTTTTATGAAACAGTACAGGTTTCCATAGATGTCACACGTATAATACATAAAAGGAGATACGATTCGTGATATAACCACAACGTGGCTTGATTCTCCGTGTAAAAATCCTTTTCATACGGGGCTTCGATTCCGAGAAACTCGGTGCTTAGGGAAGGCGTGTGATAAACTACAGCGTGTCTGACCATTACTGGCTGTTTCTACTTGAACCGGCGTTTTCAAATATCGACCTTTTGACCGCGAAGAGCGAATATATAAATGTACACGGGTCCGAGTAGTGAGCTCAGACAGCTTGGCCGACCATAGAAAGCCAACATACACAGGGTGTCCTATTTAAATTGAGATTGCGAAAAATCTCGAAGACGTGTGATTTTAAAAAGACAAACTGACACACGTCGCCCGACACACATGTGCCTACGAATGAATAGATGAAAATAGTCGATTGACCGTAATCGCGTTAATGAATGTTCAATCGATAGCACGTGCTCTAATGAATTCATAAAATTAATTTTCTACTAAGTAAACTAAACCTAATATAAAAAAAAAGAAATTGTTGATCTTCGGACTTCTATTATATACGAAGGTAAAAACTAAATTTCCACTGATATTTCATTCGTATTATCGATACAAGAGCTCTTCCTGCGTTCGTAGAATTCAGAGACCATCGACATACGTTAGAATTTGAAATAAAATCAAGAAACAACGGCCACAGTTTACCGAGATCACACGAGCCAGCAAACTTCGTCTCCACGACGATATTTTCTCACGTTTCCCGCGAAAAGCCGCGCGGTTCTCGATGCGGAATTATTCGGCGCGTCTGTATTATGTACGGTTCGGGGGAGTGCCGAAATTATTCGCTGACCCCAAAAACGGCGAGAGGGAAAAGAAACGGTTCCTTTCGCGCGCAATTCCCAGGTTACACCGTCTTACTGAAATTTCCGGGCCACGAAGCTTTCTACGTGAAACCCGGGGACGACCTTTTGAGCGGCGGTCACGCGGCGCACAGACACACTCGAATGGGTATAGGGAAGCACCGGATGTGTCCTTTGAAAAATCGTCCTCGCAGCGGAGGTCTCACTCTGCGTTCATTCCCCGGTAACTCCTCCGACGAATGTACTATCGCGGCTTCAACAATGGTCGCCCCCGAAGAGCTGCGGGACGGTTACGTGTACTCCTGAAACTTAAATCACTGCTTTCTCGCTGTTCCCGCTCAACGTTTCGTTTCCCTCGTTCTTTTCTTCTCTCTTTTTTTTTTTTCTTCCTTTATGTAATTATTACGGCTGCGCGAGAAACTCGATGCACACACGCGATCACGATAAAACGGACACCCTTGTTCCGACGGGACGAACAAAAATTTTATTTCATAAACCAGGCGTCGTATTCAACAGTTTTCTTGGCCACTGGAACGTCCTTCGTCTCTTGTTTCCTCTCGGTGGTTGGAATTCGTATTTCTTTTCTCGGGGGTAAATTCCTTTCTCTCTTACTCCCTCCGTGGCGAATGCTAGCTTGCGAATGTTTGGTAAATATATCGGGAAAATTCGGGGGATTGTTTCGTGATACGTCGTAATACAGCACACCAGTCGCAAAAATGAGAATGTCGTTTCGCTTATTATCACGGAAGCGACGAAGTTGTTAGTTCTCGTATCTTATTGTCAGAAATATTTACCGATTATGTATTCAATGAATTATAAAATTGAGAACATGTTTGTTGTACCGAAATCAGTGACCTCCCATCAGGATGAACACCGATGTTATCGAGCGTGTACGAAGAACGATTTCTAATTTAATCTCGGCCCTAATGAACATAATTCGGATCTTCCAAGGCTCGTACTATATTAACACTAACCCGTGTTCGATTGAAATTTATTCTTACCGTGCTTGCAATGTGCCATTGTGCCACAGGATATTCCAAAGTTAATCTTATTATCTCTTATATTTAAGTGAATTGGAAATTAAATTACAGGTAAGACGACGTGACGTTTGAACTTTGCATTAATAAGGATATTTATGTACTTCGTTAATTTTGAAAGGTCCTAAGGATCAACTGAATTAAATACAAACTTATTGGGTTACAATTCTGAGGAACGTGTCAGTCTACAGTGAACGTCGTGTCACCCTTCTTTGGTAAACGTCTTTCTCTCTAATAAATTAATAAACGACTGGCGACAGGACAGACTAAAATAGATGTTACAGTCTCGGCTAATTTAAACACAGGAAAAACGACATTTCACGTACCTACTCCAACCTAATAGATTATTCAGGCCTGAAGAAGCACTAGAGTTATAAAGGGTTCTCCGAAAGAGGCTTTAGCATTTTGTTCTCGTTTTTTAATAAAAAAAAAAAAAAAAAAGTACGCCTGTCGGCGTAATCTCGATTAAAAAACAAAATCGTGAAGTCCCTCTAGGAAAAATCCGTTACATATTTAGAAGTATACGCAAGCCTCCGCCCCGGAGCGCCTTATTCCAACACAAAAAAAAAACTCACGCTGGGAAACGCATTCGCTCTAATTCGTACCAGCGAGAAAAACTTGCGACACAATGCTCCCCGAAAAGCGAACTTCAACGTCTTATAAAGCATTCTCGGTCTGGAAATGGGCATTCTGGAATGAAACGACGTCGCGATCGTGGCCACGGTAGGACGTCTCGCGACGTCAAAAGGTTTTTCCTTCCCGGTCCTCGACCGTGTCACGCAGTTTTCCTGTCGCGAACGTCTTCGAGCAAAAAGCCCATTAAAAACGTCGCTGTGGGGACAGACGAAACGGAAGGACAGAAAAGAATATTTCGTTTCTTTCCCGGTCGGGGAAAATATCAACGGATACGACGCTCGATTCACTTTTCCTCGAACCTTAATCGAGATCGAAGACGGAGATCGGCCGATTAAATTGATCGGTTCCTTTCTTGGCTGGTTGGAAAGGGACGGGTTTCCTTTGTTTTCGACCTAAGGCTCCCTATCGACTTAAACTCTTTCTCCTATTCCTTTTTATCTCCCCCGCACACCCCTACACCTTGCATCTCCTACCCCTATTTCTCGGTCGCGGTGTACTCTCCTCCTTGACTTTATAGCCGCAAAACGCGATTTCGGTTTTCAGCCTCAGACAGCGTCGTTTATTTCGCGTTCAACGAGTACGGCACGACGCTCAATACCACGTTTTATAGCCACTCGATTTGCCCCGGTTATTTATTCCGACTGGATTAAAACCTCCGCTCCGTGCCGTTGGCTGGAGCGAGAAGACTCGGCGTTTTTAAATACATTAACGGGGGTCGGGATGGAATTTCTAGCTTGTTTTTTTTTTTTTTTTCGAGCAAGAAAAATTTAGTTGTTTACTTTAACGGCGAGGGAACTCGAGTAGGTTCCGTGTTAACCTCCCGACCCTGTGGTGGATCCTCTTCAAAAATATTTGAAAAGTGTATCAAGTGTATCAAGCTTCGATGAATTGAAAGTAAAGACGAAGATTAATTGTTCAATCTTGATTTTTGTACGAAATTCCTGTCGAATTCTATTTAGATTTAGGTTCTATTTAGATCAATGAAAGAGAAGTGATGATATATTCTTGAAGTCGTGGATGAAGGACGTTTCCGTCCTTGAGAAATGGGCTCCGAGAAATGTTTGTACTCGTTGAATCAGTTTTCAAAAAAATATCAGCTTACAAGGGATGATATGACGAAACTTTGTTTTATATTTACAGTTTATTCGTACGAGGCCAAGTTTCGAAAATAAAAATTGTAAAGTGTATCAGAGGTTACAGAATCAGAACGACGTTTTTACTTTTAGATTGCGTTTTAATGTTGTACGAAATATCGCATACATGATACATGAAACTCTGCAGCCATGCTCACGAGATGGGATACATGGTTGCCAACGATGAAAAGAGAATATTTCCAACATACGCATGTTTGCCAACATGGAGATGAGAAACATTTCCAACAAAAAGTTGGAAATTCGTTGCATTTGAATTTCAGAGAAAAGCTCTTCTAAGTTTTCAATTTTTATCTCTGAGTCTAAGCGTTCTACGAATAAACTGTAAATATAAAAAAGTTTCGTTTCATCGTTTCCTATAAGCTGATATTATTTTGAAAATTCACGCTTCTACGCATTTTAGAATTTTCAGCAAAAATCGTCGCGCGGTCAACAGGTTAATAGAAGTTATTGGGCCCCTCCATAAACACGCATCGGTAAAAAATTGCACGATTATGTTATACCATTAACACTGACGACTTACTTGTTAACGATGAATAATTATGATAAATACCTGTGCGGAGAAGTATCGTTGGAAAATAGCTGTGCACTCGTTTATCTCAGATTTTTGTGACTTACCTGAAACAAAAACGAAAGAATCGAGTTAGTGACAAAGAACAACAATTTGCCTTGAGTTAGATCGATTAGGGTTTTTTAAATAAATAATAGACTCTGCTTGCATACGTGCATAAAAAAATATGGAAAAATACATATTAAATTAAAATAGATTAAAATACAGAATTTAGAATTCAAAGTTTAGAAATTCCGGTTAGAATTTACAATGTAGAATCAGATAACAATGTTAAATACTGTATGGTTTAACGCGTACGAAGGTTAGTTTGTATAATTGTCTCTGCGCGTTACGCTAATTTTTCCCGTAAAAATGAATATAGCGTCGAATGAAAGCAGCCAATTCCATTTGGGACAAAGATACCATTCCTCGCATCCGCAGAAATAACCCTTCGCTTCATCCCGAGAAGGACATCCTTGGAAAGGAAACGCGTCAAAGGGATGTCCTTTTAGCGAACCCGAGGATGATTATACAAGTTACACGTAATCGTAACAGTGTAATCTCTCTCGTCGAAGTAATAAATTTGCTTTTCCCGCGGGGCTCGCAACGTGAAATATACTCGAGCTGCGACAAAGGGGTGCGGGAGGCGAGGCGTCGCTTTGATTCGCTAACTCCTCCGCCGGACTGTCGGATTTCTTTCTTTTTTTTTTTTTTTTTTTTTTCTTTTATTTTATGCGACGCCAGTCGGTAAATTTGTAATTTATATACGACGACGTGAATTTGTAATTCATGGGCGGAAATACCACGAGGTGAGCGTAGTCAATTACCCAGGACCCGATGTACCCTTACCTTTACAGGTGACCTTTAGATACCTGAAACACTCGCCGCATCGATCGCGGTATCCTTCGGCCGTACAAATAAAACGAGTTTGTTCGGGCAAGATAATAATCAAGCGTACCAGAGAGCGGCTGCCCGGTTCGTCGAAACAATTACTTTCACGCGAACGATTCCCGGTAAACAATTAATCGGGTTATTTTGCGCGATAGTGCATTTTATGGCTCTTCGTTGGTTCGTTATTCTTAGACCGACAGCGAAAATAGTTACCGGCAAAAACTTCACTTTCTTGCCTCTGTACCGGGAAGATGGAGAAATTAACCCTTGGGTGGGATTCATATCGGAATTCTTTTCCAGCGGTATCGTTACAGAGGCTTCACGGTTCGATTTTTACGTTTGACATCAGGTTTAAATTATACTTAGGAAAGTAGTTTTATTCGTACTGACAGAATTAATTTATTCGATATTAAATTGCGATTGACTGTGCTCAATTTTATTACTTTGAATATGAATCAATAATCGAAGATTCTTATTATCGGACTGTCTGACCAATGATTGACTTTTCTACTTAGATACAAGTCGCACGACATAAATGTGTTCATTGATTGCAAGGATAATGTAAAGTATGACTATACATGATACATGAAATACACATGATAGGTATGCCATGGTTGGATTAGGTAACGTCACCAAAGCAATTGCTAAAAACGACCAACGATAAAAACAATTTTCTGACCACGACAAATCCCAGCAGTTGTCACCTTCGGAACTGTCCTCAACTATTCCGAAGTAGAAAACCAGCAAATACATGGAAGAACGACGAAACAATTGTATTCCCCAACGTCCGTGAATAGAGCAAGGGCCGCGAATCAAAAGTGACGTTTCTTCTTAACAACGTTTCTTGCTTATCTCTCTTTTTCGCGGAAATGACGTCGTCGAGCAAAACATTGCCGCTGGAAGAGTTTCGATATTTTCGGTGTATAGTAACCCTTGATATTTCCGACTTTTTACTGGGCTGTTTTAGGCTTCAGTTTCGCTACACACATCCGCAGATACGTCAGCTGCACTACTTCTCATGTTTTATTAAAAATAGCGAAGACCATTATAGCGAGAAATATACAGCACGAAACGTCTGCTACCCAACGATTTTCTGCCCAACCTGTTTGACAACTAAATAACGTTCTCATTTCATTCTGTTTTTACATTTTGTATTATTAAATTCACATTTGTCACTGGTAATTATAGATTCTGTATTTAAGTTTATTTAATCTATCGAAGAGTTTTAAGTAATTGTAGAAAACGAATTGAAAATTGTATCAGTCGCAGCAGTTTCATAGAACTTGTCATTCGATTAATTAAGTCAGTGTTGATATTTTACGTTTAAAATATAGATAATTTTCGGTTGCATTAAATTCCTTGTTAGTTAACAATTTTTCCGGTTTGTGGCCATCATGGATATGATTAGAAATAGAGTCTTTATTCTCTGTTATCAGTTTGATATATTTAAGAGATGAATTTATAAAAATGTTATCAATTCAGCGAGTCATTTCCGATGAAATTATGTTCAAACGCGACCTCATTCGAAGGCGCGCATATTGGCAGACTTTAGAAGCAATTCATTTTACATATAATTGAAAAGAATCCAACCAGGTCACGTTTGGGCTCATTTTCATCGAATAAATTGGGAATACTCTCGTGAAGATGTAACGAAAAATATTCATTTTCATTTTCATTGGTAGACGAAATCCGATCCCTTGGGTCTCATCAACCACCAGTCGACAAAATTATTTAACCGTTTTCGTTCAAAATTGCGCGTGGAGAAATACAGAAATACAGTTTTTCTTTTTAAATAACTAAATATATTCCTATTTATTCCCATTTACCCTGAAGAATCATAAATAGTCCCTTCTAGTAGCCATAAAAAGAAAACACATTACGGATCAGAATTCATTTTTCCAATTATATTCACAAACAACTAACCTTATGAAGCTTTCCGAAAATAACTTCATCGATTGACTTATCGAATCTGATTACTTATTCAATTTTCTTCCCTATGGTTTACCAAAAAATAATCATTACTAAACAATTCGTCGATACGATTTCCAAAAAACGAAAGCTTTTATGTCAACTCCCATATCTTAAGATTATTATAAATAGATACATACATTAATAACAAATTAGTACATGTGAAGGTACAACTGAAATGTATCATCGATGCCTTTATCCCAATGATAATAATTTCGACCTCGAAAGAAACCCTAAGAAAATCCTTTTAGACACTGTATACAAATACCGCCCCTGAAGAGAACCTCCGCCACTTACTAACCATGCTCCTCCGGCGCTACTCCGCGAAACCAAAGACTCGACACTTTTTAAGGAGTTCGTCACGCGCTTAACGGAGTACATCAACGGAGGATCTCGAAAACGATCGACAACGGTTGGTGGGAGGGATCCATTGCTCGAGAGCTGGAATAATCGTGCCAGGGTGGATGCGAAAGAACGCTACAACGCGAAACGAGGGAAATCGAGCAGAAAGCTAGGCTAGAAAAAGAGAATAGAACCGATGGAAAGTGGTTCCACGTATAAAAGCAGTCGATAGCACTCGGTTCGCATGACCTTTACCTTTGCCGCGTATCCACCGGCATCGAGACCGTTTTCCGCCATCCTACGACCCCTCCCACCGGTTCGAGGGGGGTTGTCTCTGTCTCTGTCTCGAGGGATCGCTGGGCTGGTTCGTTTGTGCGATGTAAATGTAGGTTAGAACCTTAAAATCGACCCATATACCGCGGCAACCTTCGGGGGCCGACCGAGTCTCCTTTGTGGGGAAAAGCGACGTGAAAGCGACTGGAGGGTAGCTCGAATACACGCGTGGAAGGTCAGACGGAATCGGAGGAAGGCTGGGGGTAGTTACAGAAATACGTGTGGGCACACTTACGTGCTCGTTCTATCGTTTTTCTGGCCGAATGCGCCGACCCACCAGTTACGTGTATGTATACCGAATGCTAAAGCACGCAGGGATGCGGCCTCTCGTGATATGCCACTACCAGCCCGGTGATTAAAGCCACCGTCGGCCGCGTATATCATTTTCAGAGTGCATCGAGACGCGTGACGTCGTTTTTTTTCGAAAACTGGGACAACCGTGCCAGCCGGTGCTACTCGAAACACGTCGCGATTCAAAGGACTGTCAAACTCCTCGGTAGGGTCATCTATGGGAATTAATTTATAGGAAACGGAGGCAAAGTCCGTCTCTTTTTTCAGGGTGAGGTTTATGGGGTGAGGTTTTACCTCGACGACCGAGGAAATTATTTTTTACTTGTATTACGCTCGGGTTCGAAATTGTGCTGCACGAGAATTACCAAAGAACCTTCCCTTCAATTTCTTTTTTCTCATTCTCCAGCTAATAAATGATCGTTTAGCGCGCAATTGTATTTTCCAGCACGCGCGTCTCAACTTTGTAACTGTTCCTGTACACCTCGATAATTAATTAGAAATCTATCGGTAAAATAAAGTAACAAATAAATTTGTACTATTCTTGAAATAAAATTCATACAATAAAGGACTTTACTGGCCTGCGATTAATACCGGTACAAATGGGAAACAATCTGTAAGAGCGAAACGAAAAGATATATTTCCAACCAAAGAAACTTGTTACAGAGGAACACAAATGCGTCAACTGGAATATTTGGCGAGAATTCGCTAAAAAATATGCGTTTCGAAGTCCCGCCACCGCAGCTCATGAAATTCTGTCGAATGCTAAGACGAAATGCTTAGCAAAAATTTTCAGTTTGTACAACAATAAACGACCAACCATTCGATCGATATTAGTTTTCCAATTTCCATTTCGAGCGTTTAGTTCGAAACGTTTCGCCGATATTCCAGCGTTCCGTCGCGAAACAAACGGAGACGCTTTGATTACCATTCAATTAAAAAGCGATTCGAGCGAACCTTATCAGCTTTGTGGGACGTCGATTTCCATGCCGTGGCCTACCGTTCGCGCGGAATTCCACGGAGAGAGAAACGAGGAGACGGATAATCGAAGAATACGAATAATGAAGTCTCTTTGAGAGAATTTACGAATTTAATTGAATCGACGAGCCATTATTCGAACGCGATACATCGAGTACGGTGATCGTTACCGTCGAATCCATCGACGCCGACGTTTCGCGCGCCTAGGACGTACGAAATATCTGACGCGTCCTCGGGAACGAAATTTCATCGCGCGAGAAGGAAAAAAAGCGACAACGTTGCCCGATTCTCGCACAATGCCGCATCAACGAATCCGCCACAAAATAGCACCCACTTTTCCGAACAGAGTGTAAGTCTGATTGCGTTTGACGCGGGCGGAGAATCGAACAACGCGGCGTCCCAAATTTTTCAATAAAATCGCGGATATCGGCATGGAAGGAACTGAATGCCTCGTCAAACTCGGAATAATTTCTTCCATTTTGACGTGGAAAAACCGTTCCAAATAATCTCCGTTAGCTGTAGTGGATCGTTTGGTGATGGAATTTGGATGAATTTATTTTGTTTACGATGAATGTAAATTTATTTGTTCGGGCCAGGCGAATTATTAAGAGGTACTTTGCAATCTACTTAATAAGTACGGATTGTGTCGGAGAGCAACAATTTCGGATACATCGGGGAATGTCGGATACGAAATGAAGGGGTCGAGGTTCTCTGTAGGTTTTACCCCTACTAATAAACAAACTACAAAATTAAATCAATTCTGCAATGTTTGATTCGGATAACCACGCGATACACAATTTCCCAATCGAATTGATCTTGTATATTCGCAAAATAAAGAAAAGGGTCTCTTTAAATTTTGTTCAAGTCGTAAAGGCATGTTTAATTTTGGTTCGGAGCACATCGAGTCTGACGCAGCATTATTTCTTTGAAAATGACGGTTGTAGATCAAGCTGCTAAATAATACAGAACGTTAAACCATGGAACCATTCTGGGGATGACAGTGGGGGTCGGGAAGGATCGTTAGATGCGACCGCAGCAGCGCGAAGGACAACCGATCCTGTAGGAATCCCAGGATAACCGCCGGCTTTCCAACTATGCCGATTAGTTTCTCGTGGACACGGTCCGAGGTATCGATCGTTGAGCCGTGATGACCACTCGTGGCTGCAGTTTCTTAGCGTACTGGCTAAATGTGGAAACAGAGCATTCCGAATCACGGCGCTAAGAACCAATTCCTAATTGACAGTTGGTCGCTAAACATAATTAGACAATCGGTAGGGAAACCAGGCACACGGAGGTGTAATCTCGAAACGATTTCTTCATTGTCACGAAATGAAATTGGTATCGAGACAGTGGTCTTTGCTTTACTTGAATTGTTTGCTGTGAATACGATGATAATAAGCACTGAAATAAATACGATGGGAAGGTGAAACTGAAAATGTTTAGAACTCGTCGCAAAGGCTTCGCTACACAAATTTTCGTTTGTATTGCGAACACGAGCATAGGCGGTGTTATTTTCGATTCACTGGCTTCTTTGACTAAAACTGATGGGGAAAATTGAGACAAATAAACAATATCCTTTGTACAGAAAGGTGGTCCACTGACACAAGGGACAAACGACCATTTCTATTTCCAGTCCTGAGGGAGGACTAAAGGATTTTCCAAAGGGACCTTTAGATCGCCAAATGGTATGGAATCTATCCGTACATTTTTACTTTAAATGAATATAAATAATTACAATGAAACGTGAGAGTAAAACCACGACGCGGTGCTTCGAATATTTATCCACGACGTTTGTCGAAATGCCTAAACAGCCTCTGACTACGTAATCCTATCTATCGGCTTATAATTCCGTGTCGTCGGCGGTGCAACCCGGCCAGTATTGCTTTCACGGGAGCTATCCTTTAACAACACCCTCCCTGGCTTTTCCAGATTACCCTCCGTGCATGGATAGCTTCAAAGTGTACCACGTCCCTCCACCGTGATGCAACGGGGGCGGATTTGATACCCGGTGAGTGTGAACGCGGCGATTAACCCCGCATCGCCCTCTTATCAACCAAACCCGTATCCATGCTTCTTCCACCTCGGCTCGTCCACCAGCAATCCCATTTGGCAACTGATTGTTCATCCCCTTTCTCGCATTTTCCCCCGCCCTGTTACGCTCAACCCGGCAATTTTTTTCATCGATTCCTGCCGGGGGCTGTTTGTCTGTATAGCTCGAGTGCATCGGACGTGTCGAGATCGTAATTGTGATTCGTGTACTCCGCGGTAATAAATTTCGAGTGGAGAAGGGAGAGAATATTGTTGATACTTTCAGAAATTGCATGGAATTATTGTCGGGATGATTACGATATCTATTTGATTGTTGAATAATTCGATATACCCAGTCCTCCAATTTTGATATGTTATTCTTTAGCATACCAAAGACAGCTAAGATTTTAAATTAAAATTTGATCTGTTTCGCGATCAAAGTCCTAGAAACTATAAAGGTCCTACGAATTTATTTGGAGTATTTAAAAGCAACCATTCCCCTGCATATTTTCATGATATTATCGTGAAATAATTTTCCAAATAAGTTATGATCTATATCGTCATTGTACAATAGATTTGTTTTATCATCAGTGTACTAGGTCTGAGTAATCCGGAATTCTTTCGAATAATTCGGCAAACTTTCGCTGATCTTCCGCAATTGTTTCTTCGCGAACACCTCGCAATTTCTCTGAGCGCGCACCTCCGTCTCGAGTCTAAAATCCCACGTTACCTAGCTTAAAGACCTCCTGACCCTGAATTGGCATCTCGCACTCGTCGCAAATACTTCCCAGGAACTTGGACGTCGTATAGATACAACCAAGAGTGTGTGCCCTCGGAGATGTTTAGAAGCTCGTGCGCACCGCGACGGTTTCCAGCCGAGATTTTATCATTGCGGTGGGGCACAGAAAGCGGCGTGTCCTAGCCAGAGTTATTTAGAATGCACGAAAGTGTCAAGTGCTCGACACGGGGCGGCCAGGATTGGCGGAGAGTGGCTGGAAATGTAGTAGGAAAGTTGCTGCCTAGATTGTACGAGGGTGCGAGAGGAAAGTAGGAAAGGGGATGCTTCAGCGAGCTGTGTCCTCGTTACGTGTAGCGCCGCGATTCCGTGGCGGTCTCCAACCGTTTCTTAACACGTAGCACAAACATTTCGAGTATGCGCCGCTACCCTAACTCAGGCGCATACATGCACACACGGACACCTGGGCTCGCTCTGCTCGTCCTTAGACCGTGGTAAGGGGTTGCCAACCGAGTGAGAGATCCCGTCGAGGATTCCTTTCCTGGGACCACGCTCGTTCGACCTTCTGTCTCGAGCTTAATCAGGCTGGGGACGTCCATCTAACAAGGAACGATTGCTTCAAGTTGAAGGCTTCAACGCCACTCGATTGCCAGTCTTCGAGTTTCGTCCGGTTTATGAATCGATTCTTTACTTTACCCGGGACTTTGATCGGAGGAATTTCATGCTCTTTATCGAGGTTGCTAGAGAATAGTATAAACTTTCTCGGACTTGATATTATCGAGACGGTATGAAAGGCATTGTCATGCCGCGCAATATTCCGAAGTTGCATCGATATTCCGAAGCCGCGACAGTGCGAAGATGTTGCGACGATGCGATGATGTTGCAACGATGTGAAAATGTTGTGAAAGATGCTCCTACGATTTACGGAGACGTCGCGAGAATCTATACGGTAACAAAAATCACACGCGTTATACAACGAACAACCGACAACGAAAATAAAATCCCTGCAGTAATTATACAGGCGGGTTCATTTCTGGTTGACAAAAGTACGAGGAACAACGATGCCTTTTCTTCTGGCTCTATATCGTAGACAAAGCCAGTAACAGGTGAGGTAATACAGTTGCCTGTGTAACATTGGCGAAATTCCAGCTGCTTTTTACGTTCGATGCGCCGCACTGCCAAAAATGATTACACGGCTAGACGGCGGCTGTGCCAAGAAATAGTTACCCTTCCGCCCGCCGCGAAGCCCTTCGATCTTCGATATCTGTTGTGCGGGCAAAAACAATTGGTCGCTGAGGTCTATAAAGACACCGTGTACAGAATTCTCGGTGATCGGTGGTACAAGAGAAGGAGGTGATTCTACGGGAACAAAAAAAAAAGTCGAAAATATAGAATTAGAATTTTTCACGCGAGACTTTGTTTTCGAGACTTAATCGTCTTTGAATTTTCGCCGGTTACTTGGTGCACTTGATCGTGTCTCGTTATAACGAATCTCACTGTAGATCGTTGTTGTCACTGTATCTCACTGTAATCGTAAAATATCGAATATTAAAATCAGTTACAACGAGGTCTAGGAATTACAATAAAATAGTACGATGATAATAATAATAGGATGGCTAATAATTAGAAATTGCCCCAATGGACAGAAGACGGCCCCGTTCCACTTTCGTAACGGCTCGTACGAAATGTAAATGTTTTCCCTGATACGAGCGTTATCCAACGCCACTTAAAATATTATTGAACATATTAACGATGTACATTTTCCAGATTAAAAGACGAGTGGGTGAACCAGGCTTTCGAATAATTCAAAGGAAACATTTATTTACGTTCAATATTGACGTTCCATTTGGCTTTGATATCGCGAAGTACACGGAATGACATCGACTGAGAAGAGTTTCCAATATTTAATCAAATCGTTTATCCCTCGGTAATACATACAGTATACGTCTGCGCTACTAAACATGTCCGGCACAAGGGGAGGCGCTGTAACGTAATAACGTTAATACATTTTCCATCGTCTATAGTTGGTCCTTCGAAGGGCGTTCGGATTATCCGTACGTCGATACGTATCGTTGGAGAATGCAATATCGATATTATCGTGTGCATAGACTGCCGAGGATATTGGTATCCGTCGAATCAAAGCTGTTCGCCTGTATTAGCCATCGCCTATCCTAGGATTCTTTTATCCTGGTCCTGGTGCAGTTTTTTTTTTTTTTTTTGACTTTTTATTCGGCAATAAGAAAGTTCTGACAAGAATCTTTATGGAATAAGTTTCGCAGAGGAATCGTGGAAGTTGGTTGTACCCGTGCCCAACCTTTTCCATGTCCTTCTGTACACTCACCCCCTCCCTCAATCTTCCACCACTCGATTCATCCGTTTCTACGAGCCTGCTCGTTTTCAATAGGAGTTTAAAGGAAATCTGAAAGTCGCCAAACTTAGATTACTTTTGTAGATTGTGAGACAAAAAAAAAAAAAAAAAGATAGAAGAATAGTAAGCAAACCCTGCGACGGTCCTGGTTGATTTGCTGTAACTCTCCACGTGCCGTTATGTAGTTAATTTTTACAGAAGATTATGCTGACGACGGAAGTACGATTTACGTTACTTCCGCTTCAAATAAACGTTTGAATCGGTAACGTGTGTCGTGTGAATTTCACGCGATTGTACGAATAATTAACGTAGCTTTAAAAATAATATCCTACATTTCAAACGGGACACTCCGTATATTTGTTACCTTCCTGGCGATTATTTTATACTAACAGATTCTACAAACTCGAGAGAATCTGAATTAACGGGCCATTCCACCTACTTTCGATATAATAATTCTTTCAACTACGAATGCTCGGTGTACTGTTCATTTGATCACATTTTTGTAAACGTTACGTATACACGAATCGCAAACATGTCGATAGAATTGTTTTACAAAACTCCACGACTCCATGTTTTGTCACGTAATACGCACGAAAACACGAGCGACTACTGCCTCGTAAATTTTTAATAATTTTTACAAACGAAAACACTGAAGCACGTTTCGCTCGAGTCGTATCCGAGTTTATTTACCGTTTATTTCATCGTTTTTCCAGTTCTGTCGTTTGGTCCACTAAATTTTCCTCCTTTCCCCCCCCCCCTCCGAAACAACGAATCCCCGTATCCGGACCTTTCTCAGCCTTTTATTAGACAGCTATGAAAATCGTCGGACAGTTACTTGACACGGGTAGCGCCTCGGTTGTAATTCCGTGTCTCTGCGTGGGTGTTGCTGTTTCGTCAGACTCCGACCGAACACGCGATCGACGTGTACCGCGAACGAAAGTGTCTACTTTCCATATCGTGATTATTCATATTCATAAAATGTTTGCTTCTCGAGTTATTGGCTGTCAGGCTTTCGGTGATCGAGTACTCTCTCGCGGAACACCGCTATTTAATTAAATTTCATAGAATGTAATGTTTAAAACATTACCGCGCGCTCGAATGGAATTTCAACGTTAACGACTGCATTTATTATCCCCCACCATCTCCTCCCTCCCCACCTTGGCGTTTTATCATTTATGGATTTCATCATAGCGCTTAATTTCCATGGAAAAGGACAACACGCCCGCGAAGGTGAATTCCGAGAAAGAAAATGAATTTCGTCGAGTTCGCTTGGAGTCTCTCGCTGAATTAAGATTGGACAATTGGGATTGGAATTGCGAAGTAATAGTACCGGCGACAGTAGCGGTGACAGAAAAAAGACTAGAAATAATTAGAAGACTGTAGATAAATCGTCGAATGAAACTAAATGCAAATAATCGTGAGATATCGAATGTTAAAGTTACTTATAACGAGGTCTATAAATTATAGTGAAATGGTACGATGATAATAATTAGGGTGGAAATAATAAGAACATTTTGGATGAGAACATTCCAAATAATTGGAATTACTAACGTTTCGAATAGTAAGATTCCAAATGATACTAAAATATACGAAATAAGAATAAGATTGTATACGTCGTAGTAGCAATATAAAATTAGATTCAGGACCACTGACAAAGAATAACGAAAAATCTCGGTGCTCGATACATTCCAAATAAAGTAATGCTCGACACTTCGTATTAAATTTCTGTAAAGCACCGTGAAAATGGCTTCTTGCAGCCAGGACTCGCACTTCCCAGATAGCGAGAAAATGAAGAATTTTTGGAAAGGATATATCCATAATGGGTAAATGCAACGACCGGTTTGGTACGGGTGCGTATAAATTTCATGCGTCCGAACCGGCGTTTATGTGGCATTATGCGCGCGTGCAGCGCTGCCTATGAGCCGCAACGAGAGAGGGGAACGGATGCAGACGCGAAGGAAACTGGGCGTGAAACAGACTTTGATGTGGAAAGGAAGGATTTCGTGGTTGAGGTGGATGGAGCGTGAACAATCGCTATCCCTCTCTGCGGCCTCGTGGCGGGAAGAAAAGTCTACGTGGGGTGGGAAAACACGCTGCACAAAAGAAACCTCGTACGTGTGCGTCGACACTTTGACGACTCTGCGAAATAATTCAATTAACGACGATACGAGAAACGAGTGCTGATGACGTTTTATCTCGATGACTTCTGATACGATGGCCTCCAAGTGCGAATAAATTCATGACCAAAGAAGAGGTTGAAGTGAAAGTCTGAGTAAAGAATGGATAGTGGAATTCTAAACGAATATAAAATATTGGATACTTGATAGTAATTTTTATGGCCACGACGACGGAATAAATGTACACTTTATACACTATTTTTCAAAAATAAATACTACGAACATTGTCCACTGTACAATTCCATAAAAATTCCATAATATATATATTATATATATATTATATTATATATATATTAATAATATACTGTACAATTCCATAAAAATTCCATAAT
>NW_026534341.1:2475332-2478232 GCF_026225885.1 Hylaeus anthracinus
ATTATGGAATTTTTATGGAATTGTACAGTATATTATTAATATATATATAATATAATATATATATAATATATATATTATGGAATTTTTATGGAATTGTACAGTGGACAATGTTCGTAGTATTTATTTGTAAAAATAAAAAAATTGTTTTACAAAACAATTTTTACGGAATTGTACAGTGGACAATGTTCGTAGTATTTATTTTTGAAAAGTAGTGTATAAAATGTAGATAGAAGTCTGAAATCGATATTTCTAAAGAAAAAACGAGTGCTTGACGCGTGTATCGATTGTCAGCAGATAGAGTGGCACTGTTTGAAGAGACTTTTTTTGTTTAACAAAACTAAAGAAAGTTGGCCGACGCTAAGCTGGACATCAATTATTCTCGTCAATTATGCCGCTTCACGGGAAAAATGTTTCAGCGACGGCCACTCAACGGCATTAACCACGAATATTCCATTCTGTCACGTAGCCACATTACGCACTGCTTTCGCGTTCCGCGCTACAGAATGTAAATATGAATGAGCACGAGAGTCGACGTTGTAGGGGGTTCTTCACTCTTTATGCAGATGCACGGTATGAAGTTTTAATTAAAGAAATTTATGGGCCGCGGCGCGACGTTTAACGATATCACGGAAGTTCCCTCTCGTTTGCTTTTTCGCGTGCTTTGTTCCTCCTTTTCAGTCCCTCCGGTTCTCCGGCAGCCGCGTTTCTTTTCGCTTTTGGTGTACACAATCAGGCAAATACGCGTCGAGGAGTGTACACGCGATCCTAGAGAGACCTCTTTTCTCCGGGACGATTTGACCGTGAGTGATGCTTGTTTGTTCTGATGCACTCGTCTAGCTTTCCTCCTCGTTTTTGGACATCAACTCGAGCTCCACTTACTTTCTTTACCCAACGCTGGTAAACGGGGATGGGGCCGTTTTACATTCGCGATATTTTCGATTCCACGGGGCTGATGAAGGAAAATTCTTTCATTTCTAACCGTTCGCTAATCCCGAGTAGCTCCGTGTTTCTGTGATATCAACCGGAATTACGACTCTCGAATTTACAGAAGTATAAAATTGTTAATGGAGCTCCGAGTAAACTGAGACGAGTAAATAAAGAGTTTAAGATGTAACTATGTTTTGTATCGAATATGAATATGTAAAAGAACGGTTGATTTACAGCCATTCTCTACCATTGCAATAAATAGTAAATCGTTATTTATTCAACGTGAAACATAATATAACAAGGTAATAATGCGATTGACTTCGTCGCATTCCAAATAATTCGATCGCAAAATTGATATTGTGATACTTGTTCAATGAGTAATCCACCAAAAGATGTTTGTTTTTTATTCGTTATTCGGAACGTTGATCCACGAGCACGAGAAATTCAGGATATCTTTCTAACTGGATGCGAATGGTATTTTTTCCCCGATGTTCAACAAAATAAAGGGAACCATAGTTTTTTCACTTACTGAAAGAGCTTCCTGCGAATGCCGCGATATCGAGTGTACCAAGCCAATGCTATTAGCTTTTAACTTTGAGGGTCGATTTTGACGTCGAATCACGAACCGCTGATGCTTTTAGACCAAACTACCCGCCTCTCAGACATATTGATGCACGAAATATGATTACGATACCAACGGAGAAGTTGTTGCCGCCTAAGATTAATCGCCAGCCTCTTGCTGAATTTCTTAAGAGGCTGATATCGGTTTGACCCCTGTCCCAGATATCGGGGCGTGCAATAAATACGGTTGATTAAATTGCTTTCGATGAACGTACAAACGGAACGAACGATTGTAAAGGTTCGTTCAATTAACGGAGAAATTTTATATCGTTGAAAGTTCTAGTTCGAGTTTTTCCTTTCCTTTCCTTTCCTTTTTTTTTCTTTTTTTTTTTTTTTTTGAAATTCCGATCCATAGAGAGTCAGCGACAGAAACGAACGTCATTTTTCATTCATTTCGCGGAAATTTGCTATCGAATAACGTTCGAATAACCCATTTACAGCGCGGCACGGATTTTTACTCCGACCGTCATTTCGGTGTGTTGATTTTCTACCGGAATTTAATGAAAGCTACGCACGCGTGATTTAATCAAATCGCAATTTTTCGAATATAACCTCTTTGAAATATTGCCACGAAGTGGTACGAAGTCGGTCGTTTATCGAACAACCGATTAATCTGTTAGGTTTGGTACATATGAAATGTCGTTTGTACAAATGACGCTCCGACTATATGAAACTATTTTTAATAAAACTTAATTTATTCTACGCTTAATTAAAGTAATTTTTACATAATTCTGTGTTTTTATTGATTTCGAGTGCATTTCATTTCTATTTCATCGCAACAAGATTCTGCGTTAATTAAGTGATCAGAGGCGTTTTAAACGATCGTAAGATAAATTTAACCCCCAACCTTGCAGCATACCCACCCCTAGTCGTTACCGAAGCTAGACGCAATTCAACTATCACTTAAACTCTCTGAGTGCAATTCTACCACCAAACTGATCAGCTGCGATCTACCGGCAAATTGATAAGTTGCGGATTAATCGTCAAACCGGCAAATTGCAATTCAGGCTCAAGCGGATGTGTCGCGTTTGCACTTTCGCCAAATTATTTGTGAATCGAGCAACTCCTCGGGCGCGCTGGATTGCTCAGACACGTCGCTCTTGGGATAATTAACATTACAGCGAACTTGGCTAATATTCGTCACACGACACATTCGTTACTGAATATTAACGAATATCTATTACACAAATGTGCCAATCAATCGAGAGAAATTCTTAATGGGTTAAACTTTGTATTCATTAGTCGACAAATAAACGATTTCTTCGACTCCAATTCTTACGTTTTGTCCTTATGAACCTAAATTTCCTTTTAAAAAATTAAATATTGCCTTTTCAGAGGTGTTTGAACAAAAG
>NW_026534341.1:2478242-2528191 GCF_026225885.1 Hylaeus anthracinus
AAACAACGATATTACTCCGAATGCAGGTTCTTATAGAAGAAAGACTCTAAATTAAATTCAAATCCCTATTGATCTCAGATGAAAACTGCGAGAAGAGTGGCAGCTGATACCTTCCACATTTACCGAGGAAATACTTCCAAGAAATTACGATATTTACTCGAATATATGTATAAAACGTCCTCAAAGTTTCGTTAAATCTAACTCTTCGCTAGGAATTCTAAATTCCTTTCTTCCAAAAAAAAAAAAAATTCATGCAAGTAACTAAAGAAACGTAATACTAAACCAATTTCTCCCCTTAACCGCCGAGCCGTTCCTACGTTTCGGTATTCCAACGGAACTACCCCTGAGATCCGAAACGTGGCACACGTTGAATGCACGAGCCATAACTGGCACGTCAATAGAGAAACGGGCCAGTCGTTCGATCATACAGTACTAACTACTGCCGGCGGGTCCGCTGCAAGTGTACGATTTGCATGTGGAGTACGAATGGAGTTTGGCGGATGAGTGTACGGCCAGTCGTGCATCTGCATACGATTATGCAGCTACGTGTTGCCCTAACTGTCGACAACCCCGACGGGGAATAGTGACCGGCCGGCAGTACTACATTATATGTATTCGCATCAGAGCGCACTTGAACCATTGGAAAATCTCGACGTTACACGTTTGTATATACCGACCGCAAGTGCGTGACCATTCGCGAGCACGCCGACGTTGATGAAACAATTCGTTCTCGTTTCGTTTACAACGAGGCTGAGGCACGTTTAAATACGCGATTGTTCTCGCAGAAACTAGTCGCGATTCACGCGACCGGGATTCGGCCAATAGGGACACGCGTGACTCGTTTGTTGTGCAAGTGGCATAACTCCGGGATAAACGAGTCCGTTAACGCCTCGAACTGGGATGTTCCTTTTCGAGGAAGTCTTGGAAACTTTGTTAGCGATTGTAAAGGATACACTTTATTGATTCGACGGTTTCTGATACTCTCTTGATACCCTTATTTTCAATAGGACAATTACAGTTTCATCCCGATTCATCTTCAACTCATAGAGAATGCATGATTTCTCGTTTACGATAGTACCCACTGCGTTCGCTTTGCGATTGATCTCCAACGTAGTTCGAATACAATATCTCGTTATTAATCATACCTCTTTCGATATCTCGTTTCTTTTTACTCATAGAAAATTCATGATTGTTATATTAGTTTCCACCGCGTTCTCTTTGCGATCGATTTCAACCGTATTTCGAATTTATCTCCGATCGCGAACGATCCGCGAAACGAAAAGTTCGGGTCAACCGTTTCGCGGAAATTTCATCGTAGTCAAAGTCGGTTGCATGCATTTTGAAAAGCTCAATTCCGCCGACGATGAATAATTTCCGGGCCGCGATGGCGCGCAGTTATTTGTCTCAAATCGTCGCATAAAGTCGCGAACATCCTCCTCTGCCCCTTCCTCCTCCCCTCCGCCGTTCAACGTTAATTTGCATCGGATATCGGGAATGTATTTTCGCTTCCTTATTCTTCCATCGGGTTTCGCGGGACGCGTGAAAAGCGAACAAGGTCGATGAAAAATTGAAAATTCTCATCGCGGCGATATTAAACTTCGATTATTTACTTTACATTAATTCTCGAATCGTCGATTCGCCTTTTATATAGGTATTACGTCGAACTCTCGCAATTTCCGTGCCGGCAATTTCAATTTCCAATATCCTGTCGGACAATCCGCCAACGAGACCGCCGGGCCAGGACATTTTTATCGCGTTCCCCCGTCCAGCTTGCACGAAGAGTCGAACTTCGACCCACGGCTCGCTATTTCTCGGCGACGTCGGCTGCGAAAGTCCGCGAAGGATTTGCAACTTTAAAGTGACGAAGGCTACAACCGAACGCGGACGGAATTGCTTGCACGTTCGACGGCTGCAATTCCGTTTCCTGACGGCGACGAAGAGAAACCGGGGAATCCCTTTAGGTATATCAAGGGATCACACGCCGATGTCGGGATTGAAAGGCGAAGTTTGCGCTTGATTCGCGAAAACGTCATTGTTCAGCGATTATATTGAGCTAATACGTATTTCTATGTACACGTGCGTTTCTGTACGTTCCGTACGCATTCGTGATACGAGAGTATATGACAAATATACGCTAAACATGGCTGAAAGTTGTATATGCAACTTGGACCAGAACGTCGGCACAAAGTAATGGTCCCGACCAGATTTCCACACGATACAAAACAGGAGAAACTGTTTACTTCCAACCGTTCTTTACCCTTTGCACTCGAACTTTTCCTCGAGGACATCGAGTGCGAGAGTTAATAGTCTGTGCGAGAAGAGCGTACACACCGATACTTCTTTTTTCCCAAGGTTTAACGACAACGGAAACTTTGGAAACAAAGCATCAAAGGGGGAAGACCTCGCTGTTTGGTTTGAGTTTCTCTTCTAATGTTTCCAAAAAAGAAAAAGTAACGTCGTACCACGCTTTTCTCGAATGGACACACGATCTTACACCACTTTCGCAACGAATATTGACTTATTCGCGGGACAGTGGCTCGTTTCTCGAAAAACCTTGCAATTTTCAGGAATTAGTCATTGCTCGTCGCCGCGAGAAGAGAATGTAACGCGTAAACGATACGGATAAGCGATAGGTCTAGGTTAAACGATACAACTACATGTACCGTCCACCGACAGAAGCCGGGAACCAATTATTTTCGTGCTCCAAATCCTATTCCCAATCTATGCTCTTGGCCAGCACGTCGAACCTCGTGTCGGCGATTCGCCGACGTTCGCCAAAAACTTCCAGGTCGCTTCCACGGTGCAGCGCCAATAAATAAACAAGTTTTAAAATTAATTTCATCGACACCGGGGCGCGTTTCGCACGGTTACGCGATCGCAGGCCTCGTTTGTTCGTGTCGAAGTTTCCCTGGTATAAATTAATGCGAGCACCCTGTCTGTCTCTCCTTTTCCCTACCCCTTCAGGCGTCTGTTGTTCTCATCCTTGCGCCGCGGTCGAGTCCAGCTTTTTCTATCGGACGCAAGCCAATCTCGCGGTCGTCGAACAACGCCGAGCGAGCGGAATTTTTCACCAATTGCCACGGAAGTATCAACTTGAGCATTCGACCGACTCGCTGTCCATTGTTTGTGCGGCGAAAATCAAAAAATAAAGTAAGTGCGGTCGTTTCCGTTTCGCAAGAGTGGAATTTGTTTAGACTTCAATTCCAGATTTCGAGCATCGTCCTTTATTTTTATCGCGGAGAAAATCTGCGGAAAAAACATCCCGGGCTTGTTTGGAACAGAGCTGGCAATAGTATAAATAACGGACTAAAATTAAGTAAAGTGGAGGAAACTTTTTTAGAAATATTATGTCCATTTACCATGTGAATCTATTTATATTCTTTTTTTTGAATCCAGAACAAAAGTCCATCGAACCAGGATTCGGCGAAGTAATTTCTAATATTCACGAAGATTCAAGGTAGTGCACTTTTGGAAGAAAGCGCGAATAATAAATTCATCGGTCCAACGAAGATGCGGCGTCAGAAATTGAAGAAAACGAACATCGAGAAGCTCAGGTGGGAGATCGGAGTTAAAATATAACCCTATTACCGATAACCAGATGGACTTGATCCGTTGGAAACGAGGGCTTAAGAGGTTCGATTCGAGGTAGAAAGGTATCGGGATATACAGGGTGAGTTAAAAAAAAATGTGACAAGGCATAAGTACGTTATCGGTGACTTTTAAATAGATCGAATACTTGCGTCAGTCAACGTGAACGTGTACTGCGATAAAGTGATCAGTAAGAAAAACAATTGCGAGATGTCTTAAGTGAACAATAATCGTATTGTGGTGGCCGTTTCGCGAAGAAGGGCGACAGAGGGGAGAAAAGTTTGACACTGGGATATTTTGAGATCGATCGAGATTCGTTTATACGAACTGTCCCAGAATTATTCCGAGAACAGGAAGCGAGAATGAAAACACCAAGGAAAGCAGGAAAAACGAAACGGTAGGAAAAAGAATGCAGTAAAAAATTCATTTCGAATTCAAAATAAACTCCCTCCTCTCATCTTTTGATGACAGTTAAACTAATCAAAATCTCATTAATTTTTCCGTTTATGTGCGTGGAATTAAACGTAGAAAGTTCAAATCCTTCAGCTTGTAGTTTTTAATGAGAAACTGTTTTAATATCCTAGGGTGATTAAAAACTTTTCTCTCTTCGGCATATTTACTATCACGTCACACACACAAACACACACACACAAACACACACACACACACACACACACACACACACACACACACTCTGTATCATCCAATACGGATCGATCGGAGACGATTCGGTATTTAAATGTAAATGGAAAACGTGAAACGAAGTTCGTGGAACGAAGCTTTAATTTCAAGGTAATTGATTTCCAAACTTGCTCGGGGCATGCGCGCAGTTTAGCGAAATTCGATTTAATGAATTTAGGTACGGGTGTCTATTCTGTTTATATGCAATGCTTCCCTTAATTAAATCTGTATTTCGTGCATATAATCGAGACAGAAAAGTGTAGAGAAATTCCTGACGTCGAGATTCATCGATCAAGCGAACACGTGTCGCGTATTTTCAAAATCGATTATCTTAAAAACGAAGCCTCGCACAGAAAACTTGTATTCCTTATTTATTTTTTTTTTTTTTTTTTTATTCATGTTTCATGTATCACAGCATTCACCGTGAGATAAACTGTACGACGCATCGATAGGCAAACATGCACGACAGAGACGATTTTCTATTTGATGTTACTGTAAACAAACGAACTATGAGCCATATTTCGATATCGCGTATACGTGATGCATTATTCAGAGCGCAGTGTTGGTATATTTAATGGATATTATTTATACGTTGTTACAACGTACTAGGCAAGATAGAATTACTGCAACTGCAGCGTGGTATGTGGCGCGCGCTTTTCCAATCGAATTAAAGCTAAACTGACGCTAAACCGAGTTACAGCTAAACTCTATTTTAAATATGATAATGGCCACCCACGGTGACAATAATTTTGTACACATGAATAACGAAATTATCCTGTACCAGGTATGCGATTGTTTCATGTACCGAAAAGGACCTAAACGAAATGTCGAAACACGTAGCATTAGCGGGTACGTTCATCCATAAATTTATCGGATCAATGATTTAAAAGTGATACAATTGTTAAATAGAGAATTGGACGACAATTTAAAATATCTCGCGAACTAATCGTGTGTTTACCAGTTTACCCTGGTATAAAAACAGTTCATTTCTATACAAAGAAAGTAACGCAGCTATTGAATGCACATGCACCATTCCACCATTCCTGTCTACTTGTTTAGGCAGAAATAAAAATTCGGTATATACGCAGCACGATTAAAAATGATAGCAAACCAAATTCACGAAGATTTGTATTAATGCACCTTCCTGCAAAATAATTACAAAGAGATGTTTTTACGAAAAAGAGATAAGTCAAATTTAACTTTCTATTTTTTTCCATTTTTAAAAACATTATCTAGCTTTTCTATTTATAGCGAGCACTGTACGAGTCCGCGTGAATTTTAAGATCAAAGGGGAACGTTATTCAACAACATAGTGCGAGGTGTGACCGTTTTTAATACGTCGTTTCTGCTACAGTTGCTCGAAAGACCGTACGGAAGGTAGTCGGGTCAATCACCCTGGTGAAGCGGTAGCAGGATCCGACGTGTAACGATCTATAAATGCATCGATATTCCTCTAACATGGCGTGGTTAACGACACGGTGCGATGGGCCGCTTCAAAGGGAACTCTTTAACGCGGTATAATTAATGTCGTCTTTGTAATCGACGCGTAAAAAAAGGGATAAGCGGTTGCGAGAAATAGGACTTTTTACGACGCCGGCTAAGAGCACTTAGCTTTAGGGTAGATAAGAAAATTGTATCCAGCCTCTTCGAACACTGTGACGATACATTGCTCTCGATTAACACCGAACACAGAAAGTTAGACATTACAATCGTGTTCTTTAGAATTTCTCTCCGTAAGCGTTGCTCCAGCATATTGCTGAACTGGAGGATATAATTCTTTCGAAATTTATTAATCATAAAAGAACGAGTAAAAATTTTCATTTTCCTTGCTTTCTTGCCTATCCACCTTGCTATCTATTCGTTCTTTATTTTTACGGATTATTGTAGCACTTGAAAAGGATCGAATAAAATCACAAAAACTATGGTATACTTGTCAGTTTCGTTACGAGAAATGATATAGAATTCGTATGAAGTTTTAAAGTTATACCGTGCACATCTTATACCTTATTATTATTATACAAAACACTACTGCGTACGAGCGTAACAATTATTTATTTAACGAAGAATCAACAGGTAGAGGTAAATAGAATACACATTTCTTTGTTTCTGAAGTCATTAACTTTTCAAAAAAATATTCGCTTATCGCAGCGTACAATGTTGTTCCAGCTACCCATTTAATTATCCGAATGTCTCATCAGCGATAGTCGTACGAAGTCGCAATTCGTCGTAAGTCTACTTTAGAAATATCTTCCTCCGACTCACCCCTTCTTGTAATCGATAAAAAATTACGGTTGACTGAGAGTCTCCGAGAGAAAGATTCTCTGATAAAAGTGCAGCTCCGGATAGGAACATGTACACGTGTCTCCTCCACGTAAAGGCGTATTTTCTTGCCACTTCAAAGTTTCCACGGTACGTGGCACCGCACAAAGTTCCACTGCGAACCGAACCATTCCCGGCGCCAGGTACAGAGCTAAGACCTTGTTGTTAAGATTCTTAGAAAATATCGAAGTGTCGAAACCGCCGTTTCGCGGTAACAGCTGCGAGGGCGAACCACATTTTCCCCGGTAGAAGCCACGGGAACAAGTTTCGCAGGGGAAGGAAGAAGAATGTATCATGTTCCGCCCGGGAAGTACGTGTGCGAGGTGAACGGTAACTTCCGTCGATAATTACTCGAAGCACGAGACGAAGTAAAAAGGGGATAAATAGAAATGGGCGATTGAGATGGAAGAGCAATTGAACGGGGTAAAGTTATCGGGCATCGATTGGGCGAGACGGAAAAATAAACCGTTGAAGTAAAAGTAAGGAAGATAAACGTTCGTGGATAATGAGTAGGAAGATGGTGGAAAAATATTGATAGGGTGGGTTGGGATAAGAAAAATTGCGAGAGTTGTAGAAGAGAATGTACTGGGTTTGTCTGGAAAGTCCATGTCGATTTTTCGGTAGATGGTACAGGCTGAATATAACGGAAGGGTTGAAATAAGTTTAGGAGTGCGTTTTCGTTTTTAGCGATTTGCGTGATTTTTTTTAGCAAGAAAGGAATGTATATAACTTAATGAAACTTTCGGTACATTTTATAGATATATTCAAGTAAATATTGTAATTTTTTGGAAGCATTTCCTCGGAAAATGTGGAATATATCAGCTGTCGGTGTCAAACGTAGCTGTTTTGCGTACGTTCTGGAGGTCGTAGTTTTCATTTGAAATCAATAAGGATTTAAATTTACTTTCAAGACATATCTTTCTTCTATAAGAACCTTGTATCGCTACAGTACTATCAGTACAGCACTTAACGTACCTGGTAATAATTAATGTACATTTTAAATGCTCCCTCTTCTTCTTTGTTATCTTTTACGACATTCTTCCAGAAATAACAGATGAATGGCGAGCCGTATAATTTATAGATGAATAGGAAAGAATTTGTTCTCGCAAGAGGGGAAAGAGTATTTTCTCACATCTGAGTTTCTCTTTTTCCTACTGTATCTCTTTACTCTGTGTTTCTGTTGTATTTGACGTGTCAATCATTATAAACCGAACTAATGTAACGGATTCCACGAAAGTAGTTATATAACGTGTTCGATAATCCCTTGTTCTTCTTAATAGAACCAAATTTCTTGAGTAATGAATCGAACGAACTATGCGCAGAAATTCCATTAGATGCACGTCACATATGATTTATGCTCGCACTCGCCCAATTTCAGGAGTAACCAGACAGTTCTTGAACGAATTTTCTAACAGATGGATAGATCGTCCACTAGTTATCGTCTAACCTGTTCGTCCTTCAGCTTCAAGCCCGCCAGAATTCTATATTTCGAGCCACTTAAAAACCATTTCCTTATTCAACGTCCATTACAAGCGTTTTAATATTTCAGCAAAATCTACGAGAAGGTTGCTAACGACTCCGATAAAGCATCTGAAGTATCGACAAGATCGAGCATATTTTAAACAGGTTGTCTGTTGGTTCTATTGGGACCCAAAGTGGCCATTAGCGACTACATTAGGGTACATAAATATAACTGAGAGACCATGTCAGGCAAGGGATACGGTTGAATTTACTATTTTCTTAAATTCAATTGATCGTAGAATTGTTCATTCGTACTGAGCTCAGAGTATCACGTGTCAGGATATATTCTGTATAATGTTCACGTTTATTAATAATACTTTCAACAAGTCAGCAGTTGAAAACTTTTTCATAAACAGTGAAAATGGCAGAGACTACTACGAATTTTATAATTACGTACCGATGTATCAACGCATTGTACTTCCGAAGTAGTTGACCTCTTACGTTCTTGGCCACACATGCGGACGTTTCGTTTGTTATAACTATAATTACTGTCGATAACAAACAGAACAAAAATTTGATAACAAAAGAAAATCGTCTCTGAAGAGGTTAAAAGGAAAAGGAGTTTGTCTACCAAATTGGCAAAATTGTTCGCGGTCATTTATAACTTGGAAATCTAACGAAATATTCTTGGAGTCGACTAGCAAGTGCTCGAACCAATCTTCGAAATCTATCTCCTCCTACAGCAAAACATTATCCCGCCGTTTCTATTTACTATCACACGCGGAATCATCCCCTACGCGGCTGTGCCCCTCGTGGCTGTCCGCCACCCTCGACATCGAGATATGAAAGGTCCGCCGAACGCACGCAAGGGTATTTACCATGGAATTCCGTATATTAGGTATCGCGGATTATTCCCTGAACCGTATACTCCGCGAAGCGTAAGGCGGGCAAAGGGAATATGAAAAGGATTCAAAGCGTTATCCATTATTTCACAGATACGTGGCAACGCCGGCGGTGGAGTAAATCGCGCGAGTTTCATCGAGGATGTAGGAGGCCGGGCGAACTCCTCCTAACCCCCGTCCACCCCCCGGCAGCCTCCGTCGTCGTCCTTTCCTGTCGAGACGGTGGCAATCTTCTCCGTCTTCGACGATCTCAAGATTTCCTCTCGATCTCGCGCCAAGATAGAAATGCCTCCGTGCCACCCCCGTACCCTCCTCGGGCGGCAAAGGTTTCAGACCTCTGCCGTTTCCACTTTACTTCTTCTTACTCTTCGGTCCTCCCTCCGACCCCGGCAGTTCGACTCATCCTCGATTTCCTCTATATGCAGGCACGACGAACGCTTCGATTCCGACGCCGAGGGCCCAGAGCTGGAACTCACGGATGAATATTTCCCCGGTGGATTCATAACGTTCGTTTATGCGCGGGTCAGTGGCTCACATCCTTCGACAACGACGAATAGACAGACCTTTGGAAAGAGGGACAAGCAGGCGAATCCTTTTTCGGAATTCAATTCAGTCTGATTATGAACCACCGATGACGGTCGCGCTGTGAAGAACTCTTTCGCAGGTATGCGCGAACCCGACTCGAAGACGTTCACGATGAAACGCGAGGCTGGTGGAAACAGAAGACGAGTCGGACGATATAAAGCAAACCGTGCAAGCCGAGAGGATTCGTTCTCCCGCGCTCTCCTCCTCGTACCTTTTCCTTCAATTTCCTACCTGTTCTTTTCTATCATCGCTGGGTTACCTTTTAAACCACTCGCAAGGAGTATTGGGCTTCTCCTGGTTACTTATTCTCATGTTTCTTTCGTTTCGCTATCAACTCCGTTCCGCCATCTTTGCGAGGAACTCGTGCCACGGAAAGCTGCGGTTCCGAGTCCTTAAATCCGCTACCAGAAATCCACTTTCGACATCGAGCATCGTGATCTCCAGGAATGCTTTTTCACAACGAATTATTCCAACAAATCTTCCGAGAAGATGCCAACGTCTTGGTCATTTTTAAATAAGGTTAATACTTGCACTGTAAAGTGACGCTTCGTTTAAGATCGGAGCTTGTATTTAATTCTTAAAACGAAACTCTGAAATTTCAGCCGTGACAATTGCGTATACCACTTTAAACGTATAACGACGTAAAAGATTCCCGGAGCATTTAGCTCTCGAAAAGTTTTGGTCTCAGTAAAACTTGTCGGGAAGTGCAGCAACGGAAAAATCTATCCTCCTATTCTCACGCTTGTTAGTTAACAACCACTTTTCACGTCGAGCCTTCGATTAATGTCGCCCCGAAAGGATTCCGCTCTCGAGTGTCTCGCGAGAAGTCGGCAAGTATAATCTAACGCGACGAACTTCCGTCCGATCTGAGAATGAAGTCTCCCGTAACGGGGACGCCAGAAGGAGTCTCCAAAAGTACAGAGCCAGAATGACGAGGACGAGAAGAGAGGGCACAAGAGAGAGGAGTCGAGTGGCCATTCCACTCGGCAGGTTAAGGACATTGAAACGGAGATGTAAGGACTAAGGAAGCGGACTTGCGACAATAGAATTGTCAACCAATTGTTCAACCACTCGGGCTCTTCCAGATAGTTCGACAAGATCGATAAGCGCCCGCCGCGCGTTCATTGAAAGGAAATTTGATTCGAAGAACATTTCATCTAGAGTACCATTGCGGTGCATCGGAATAGCGATGATGCTTCAAGTTCGCTCAAGTGTAATCAATTCTCTTCGTCGAATTCGCAGACCCACCCAAAAATCGGTTCGAACGTCGCGGTTGCTCAGAGTTGGGAACGTTCTAATTTCGACGTTTAAGGGTTTAATGTTTAATGTTACTCCTGGTCGTGTTTAGCGATGCGCATCAGACGAGATAAATCTCATCTCGATAATCATTATATCTGGAGAACACGAATAGCTTTTAGTGTTACATACATAATAAATACATTATTCCAGCTTACCGATTTCGCGTACTTATGTATTACGTCGCGTACTATTATGTACTATTATGTATGTAACACAAATAGCTTTTAGCGTTACATACATAATAAATACATTATTCCGATTTCGCGTACTTCAAAAATTCAACGAACCGCTGTGAATCACTTTCGACGAGTCAGACTCAGAAAACTCTACACTGGATCGTGAAGCGAACAGTCATAAAATGTCTCAACGAGAAATCTAAAAATACTCGACAGAAATCCGCGCGAATAAAAACATTGCTGTACCTCGCTTAAGATCCGCAATTTCCACGCAACCAGGTTCGAGTTTGGCTCGTTCGGTCGCATGTTAACGCGCAAACGTCTCCCACAGCTTCGCGCCACTGTTTAGTTCATTATCTCTCGTAGCCGCTCGTCGGCCGTGCCGCGCGTATGAAAGGCAGAGAGGAATTTACGTATCAATCAATTCCTGACGGAGTTAAATTCCACGGCAGACAATCGGCGAGCAATCAGACGTCACTAACAACGAGTACTTTCCCCGTCCCGTCCCAGCAACCCTCCCGATAAGACTACATTACACCTCGAAATTATGCATTCGCCTCGATAAGGATCCATCGCGCGAAATTTCAGCGATTGTGGAACCGAGTACCTCCCCTTCCACTCCCCCGCACACCCTCGCGTTCGAACCACTCCTGTTTCACGGTTTCTCTTTCCTCATTCATCCCGTAATAAGCCAACTGTCTCTCTATCCCTCCGCGATGCGAACCAACGGCACAAATCAGCTTTATGCAAATCACCAAATCTCCGCATAATGTGCCTCGTAAGCCTGTCTACGGTTGTCTTAGCTCTTATGGAAAACGGAGGGCAGACATCCCGCCCTCCCTACGTTCGCGGCATAATTTTACCGCTTCTCGTGCTTCTCAGACCACATTCTTGGGAATTTACGCACCAGTCGTGGCGAACGACTCCGTTTCTCTTATTACGTATCGCCATGGACGTAATTATCCGCGTGTAAACATCCCGCAGCCATTATTCGCGTTATTCGACGGCACCGGGAGGCGATTGTGCCCGGGTACGCGCGCTATTGTTCGTTTTAAACCCTAAATATTAATCGGTAGGTACTAAGCCAGAGTCGGCTATAGTTGCGATCGTTACTGCGTCAGTTGTTGGTAGACTACGTCGTTGTAATATCGCGGACAAAATTCTGCACGTGGAAATGCGATGTTTACGAGGGAGAAATTGGAAAAAGAGACGGAGTGACAAAGGAACTTGGCGAGTGTTTTTCTTTTATAAATTATACGAGTATTTAGATGTTCTTGAAAGATAGTAAAAAATGTTTGGTAAATAAATGCTCAGTGTTCACGCAATCACGGATGAAATCAAACGTAATGGAAACCAACGGGCTCACAAGTAGGAAACGAAACAAATTTTTGAACATTCGGGTCGTGGAATTTTTATCCGACACACGATGATATTTAACTGATCCTTCTAATCGTTAAAATCGTACCTCCGATATTTTTTTAACCTTCATTTTAAGCCGTCTCGCTCGACACAGTTAGTTCTCTGTCGGTTTTTATGAAGAAATAAAAGCGGCCGGTCGATAAAGGGATCGCTAGCGGGGTTATTGACCCCAAAGAGGGGTTATAAGATTGAATTTACGGTTACAAATTCGTACATTGGGGCTGTTGGCCGACACAAAGGGCTCGGCGTTTTCTTTTGGACTTAAAGCGGCGTTAGGTGCAAATTAATTGGTCGGAAGGAGCCGCCTTCGAGCGCGTTAAAAAAGGCGGCTTACCACTCTGAATTTCCACTGAATGAAACCCTACCGGACAATGGACGTTCTGTAGCAGTCTGGAGATTCCTTTTGCTCCCACATTTTTCTTCTGTTTGCGCCATTTTTTCGTCGTTCCGAGCCACGACACTTTCATTCAAAAAACTAAAAAGTAAACAGGGGAAAAAAAAAAACGAAGCGTAAAAGCGGAGAAACAAAAGTCGGAAGTTACGCCCGCGGATTCGGTGGCGCTACATTATGTCGGAAACAGTACCGGAAGTAGCGCCGGTGCAACGCGGTGTCCCATGAAATATAGAAGAACATTTTTTTTTATACCGCGCACCGTCAACGTGAAATCGTACATTTATCTTTCCATCCTTCACGGTTTCTTACTATTTCGTTGATAGCGTAAAATTGATAACAGGACCATACGAAAATGAAATTATTTGGAAAGTTTTGGTAGTGGCTATAGTTTCTTCAAAATATACGAATATGTTTGCTAAGACACGTTGCTCGACAAACAATATAATAAATGAAAGTATTGTTCAGTTTGTAGCGTTATAAAAATGTTTTGCAACATATATGATACCTAGTAATTGAGGGATTATGTAATATATACAAAATACTAGCGAAGGGAACTATTATTTAGATTATAGTATTATAATCTAGAAAGAAGGCATTAGAATATATTGTGAGATCAGTGATGGTAATTGAATTGCTAGTAATCGAGAAATTGTTTCGAGATCCGATTGAGATGCATGCGTCAGAATTCTGTTGATTACTTTTTTGACCGAAATTGATTGAGCGCTATTCATAGAGCGATGAATTTTGCAGCGATATTCGGATCGAATTCTTGCTTCGTTATTCATCGTCGGCGAAAGAATGGTTTCGTTATAAAGAGATTAAAACCTACACGTGAATGTAAAACTGGATCCTTTGATACAGATCCTAACGTGGTGAATTTTCAAAGCATTCGTGATCTTATTTCTTACGTTAAGTGGTAGTATCTACAGCTCAACTATAAATACACGACTAACTGTATCCGAGAAAGAGTTTCGCAGTTACTTTGCCCGGTTAAAGGGAAATTTATGCAGTTTAATATTGTTCATTCAAAGAAGAACAAATTGTTGCCCATAACTGAGCACAATCTTGCTTTACAGTATTTCTGCTGCTGTTAATTGCTACTCTTACATCACGTTTTAAGGCGATTATGTACATAAGTCTCGTTGGACCTTAATCCAGCGTTGGCCTGTATTCCTTCGAACTGACAAAAAATAATGTTGCATTTCTGTTGGTTACGATAACCATTCTCGAATGGACAATACCACTTCGACATCATATTGTTACAACTACAAAGAAATTATTCATTTCATTGCAGATATAAAATTATAAAATTATCATCGTTTTACACTGACATTAGCAATAATATGGCGATAGGAAATACACAGGGAAGTAAATACAGGCTGATAAATCATAATAAACTTGAACAGCTATGATTTAATACAAAGCCTGTTCTTGAGAGAATTAACGCACGCGGAAATATAAGCTGCATTGTTATCGATAGAAGGGAAGCATTCTAAAGCCAGTATAATCTGTTAATCTACTGCAGAGTAGTAGACATTAGTAGTTAGACATGTAGTAGTTTGAGTACGTCCGAGAACAAAAATGTCAATGTTCTGTAAATATTTAATTTTCCAATAACGCTATTAAATCGAGTAAGAGTAAAAATAAGAATTTAGAAAAATCTTTGATATTCACCACGCATATTTTTCTCCAAAAATCGTCAAAATGTTTATTTAAATAAAAGATTGGAATATCGAATGAAACGTAGACAGCTTCTTGTCTGTCGTTTGTTTAATGAAAATTCTAATATCAGGTAAAATGAAACTTCCACCCGAATGTAATTAAAAATTTTAAGTGGAACGAATAAAAGTTTATTTGAGTAACTGTTTGATCGGATAAATATAGGAAATAAATTTCTACAATGTTAAATCTCTGCCTCCCCCTAACCGGATCAGTATAACTCCAGATTTCTGAAAGTAAAGGAAACGAGAAACAGTATACGCTGAAGATGTTTCGATTTCGTCCAACGACTTAAGATCTCGATACGCGTATCGGATCCCTCTCGAGATTCTAGGGTAAGAGTCGAAGAAGCCTCGAATTGTCAAGCTTCTTTTCTCAGTTTCGCTAACTGTTCTCGAGGAGATTATTTCGTCGAGTACGTTAAAGCAGTATCAAATATCGAGTGGCTGAATCTTCGTAGTTAACCGGTTCTGAACAGAATTTACTGATACGATACACCTACGATACACCTCTATATTTGGGTTACTACATCTGTAACTATTATTATCTTAAATAGAAACGTAACGAACCCTCCTCCATGTTTTAATGTTTCAATCAAATTTCAAATTAAAAATGACCAACAGTAAGACGGTCTCAAGACAGAAAATAACGCGCGCCCGAATAGAAGAATACAAACCGATGTCACGTAGCAATAAAATGTTTCAATAATTTAATGCATGGCAAGCTTTCACAGAAATGTAAAAAAAGAAACGTAAAAAGGTATTCAGCTGAGCGCGAAGTCTCGAGCAAGGGAGTAGTCGCGACGAAGAATTTAGAATCTTGGCACTGAGAGGGTTAAAAGCATACTTAACCCCGAGGACATAACGTTGTAAAACGGAACGATCGACGTGCGAAACGGTAACCCGGTTCCCTGCGTGGTGGAGTGGTATCGCTCGATACGCCTGAACTTGTTTACAATGCATCAGTTTTACGATCGGGGTTGCATTACCGCCGCGGACCATTCCCCCTAATGAACGTTGCGCACTTTTATCATACGCCATTTGTCAAATCACACTGCCCGGCACCCCGCAGCCTCGACCCTCTCGGAAGCCGCCCGCCCAGGCAATTTGTTTTCATTTCTGCTAACGATTCCCTCGTTTCCCACCCACCCACGGCCCACTTTCCATGCAAGCACGGTGTGTACGAATCCTACGAAAAGAGTACCTGGCCGAGCTCCTTTCCGAACGATCGATCTTGCTAACGTTGCGTCTTCCTGCTGATTGTGAGGGCATTTTGCACCGAACGTTACGCTGGGGATTTATGACACCTAACGCTCGTCGGTTTCTCACTGTTTTTAATGGATATCGATGGCCAACTTACTTGGATTGCTAACTGTTTGAAGAAAAAGAAGCTCGAGGCTCGAGATCAGGACTCTGGAGTTTTGGCACGCCTTACAGTTTAGTTTCATCCTATGCAGGGTGTTCCAAAAATGTTGGAAGTCGTTGAAAGGAGTGGTTCGGGAGGTGATTTGAAACAACTTTTTCCTTAGCGAAAATGTTGTCCGAGGCTTCGTTGAGGAGATATTAGCGGAAAACACTGACCAATCAGAGCGCGAGCGCTAAGCGGCCGACCAATCAGAGCGCGAGTATCACGGTGAGCGGCCGCGGTAGCGTAGGCTACGCGCTAGGTGGCCGCTCTCGTACGCTACCACGGCCGCTCCACCGGCATACTCGCGCTCCGATTGGTCGGCCGCCTAGCGCGTAGCCTACGCTACCGCGGCCGCTCACCGTGATACTCGCGCTCTGATTGGTCAATGTTTTCCGTTAATATCTTCTAATTAAACTCTCGTTAAACATTGCACTGACGAAAGAATGAGAAAACAAAACTAAAGTGTGCGTGAGTATACGTTGACTTGTTAAACCGGAATGGTGGCTCTGCGCATGCGCCGCGAGCGCCGCCGGTGCGCGTTCCGAAAACGGCCGAAAACTCATCAGCTGTACGAGAGCGCCCGCTGTCGATCGATTAACCGATCGATGCGGGGCTGGCAGCCTCAAGGCGCCTCGGTTCGATGGGCCGATTCGCAAACGGTATTTGTAAAAGAATTATGAAAAATGATAGAATATTGTAATTGTTATTTCTACATTGTGAAGAATTTAACTTGAAGGCGACCAAATAAGGAGTGCAAAGTCGAGAATAAAGGAGACAAAATGCACTAAAGAGATTCAAACGATTACATTTCTTCAAAGAAAAATCTAAATGTTATTTTATTGTCTCATAAACCTTCTGGAATATTAAAATATCCAGTTGAATACTATTATCCTGGCAAATACATGTAATACATGTAATTAAATATAATACGTGTAATTAAATTGTTAACTATATTCTATCAAACGCAATAAAAATACAAGTGAACGATGTCCGTATAATAAAATTGAATTATAATTAAATATAACGCATTCATAATAGACCTAGATTACCTACAAAATCGTTATTCTATCATAATTTTATTTTATTATACATATCTCGCCTACAAACATTTTCATTATTTATTTTACCAACTCGACGAAGTTTCTCAATTTCGATATATCATCCTTTCGAGTTAGCAGAGCCGTAGAAAAGATAAATGAATGTATTACTGGGAAAGGAAGAGATCAATTTTTCCAAGACTTCAAAATTTCACAGCGTTTGTTCCGTCGTAGGTAGGAGTGGCTCAAATAATTCCAGCAGCTGGAAGCAGTTCGGTGTCAGGGCGGGAAATAGACGGTGGAACGTGTAATATTATTGCTCCGAAGCAAATCACGACGCCATGCCAGGCGACGAAACGACGTATCGTTATTCCACTCCTAATGCAGCTAGCATACGATGCATCTGACGCAATGCAGTCGTATGTAGGTACAGTATGTACATACATAGATACGTGCAGCACATTGTTTTCAGATTTCCTCCTTCCTGACTATTCTCGACTCCGCTTCGTCTTATCCGCTTCGAAGTTTACTGCACGCTCAGTTTCTTTTTCTGCCCCCGATTTTCTCGCGACGTTTGCGTTTCGTGTTTGCCTTCGATATTATTTCAATGCGTAGCTATTGACACCAGTTGCGCACACCTTTCAACGAGGTAAATAAATTCCATGAAAATCGGAGGTCTTAGCACTGTTAAAAGTACTCTCTTTGTAGAATTCGATGTAAACTGATTACATCAGAAGTTTTAATATAGTTAACAGTTTAATTACACGTATTGTAAGTCTGTAAAATTATGAGAAGTTGAAAAAATTCTATTAGAGGTAGATTGTCTTAATTGATATTTGCTAGGATAATAGTATTCTGCATATTTTAATATTCTAGATGGTTCGCGAGGCAATAAAGTAACATTTAGATTTTTCTTTAAACAAATGTAATCGTTTGAATCTCTTTAGTGCATTTTGCAAATTATATTTAAATTGTAGGTCCGATTCGCAGTCTCCTTTATCCTCGACTTTTCCACTCTTTATTTGGTCCCCTTCAAGTTAAATTCTTCACAATGTAGAAATAACAATCGCAATATTTATAGTTAATGTACTTTCTTTTCTTGTAATAAATCATATCATACTTGTTACTTTTACATCGATATTTTTCATCATACCAGAATAATCTTTAATTAAAAAGGGGAATACTCCGTAGATGCGTATGCATGTCTTATTTTAGTATTTCATTTCATTTCGCTTGATATTCGTTACCACATGTATTCTGCTGGGGAAGCTTCTTACGCTCTTAATTGCCATTTCTCTGAAGTGGATATTGTTATTCCACTGATAATTGATCCTACAATTAGAGTCGCTCGATGTATTGTACAGTCCGACTCGGAATTATGGACACGAATGTAATCGACACAGAAATATTGAGCTCATTTCGTGCATGCACCTTTATTATGCCGAGGTGCAGAAATACTCGACAAATACTTGACCGAGGTCACAAAATATACGACATATTGCTTTATACAGTTAATTGGTTTCCCGTAGCATTTTATGAAAGTTTAAAATGTTGGAATTCTAAGTCTATTATTCTAAGTTGGATAAGAATGTTTCCATAGTCCAATCTGAAGCGATCATGCTACAAACGAAAATGTTAGAATTAACCGTTCCTATGGACAGTCGAGCCAGAGTCCATTAATTGGCCAGTAAGACGAACACGGGACGATCGAGTACGCATTCCCAGCACGGTATGGGCCGCGTTACATTCAATCTATGTAGTACGCTCCGAATTGCTATTCGCAAACAACGCACGGTTTCTGCATACATGCATCGAATGTGCGTTTAATTACGATCGTCTGTGTACACGAAACCGAATGAAGTCGAGGGAGAAGCTTCGCGCTCGGTCGCGTCGTCCCGTCATCGAGACTCCATTAATTGGATTCGAGTAATTCGATTACATAAGAAAGACGCCTGAATACCCGCAAATTCCTCTTATGAAGCTTCATACTCTTCGCCGTAACGTCGAAAGAGAGCAAAAATTAATAGAAACAGAAGCTGAGGCGCCACAGTCCACCGTTGGCTACGATAAAAGCAAAATATTGATGAAACCGTATTCGTAAAATAGAGAAAACATTACACACGTTCTAGGCTCTTTCGCGTTTAGTTAGAGATTCGGTGGAGCAGACAGTAGTCATGCAATTTTTTAGGACTTACCCTAGGCGCTTTGCGTTTGACATTCTCGACGCATGGAAATCCACCGCACTGAAACAGAAGCAATGACAAGTTGTTAATATATTCAGAATGAATAAAATTAAAAATATTAGGTTTTTTGTCTATTCTCCGTTAGAAATTTAGATTTCGTCTCGTTTTAAAGAGTATCCCGCTCTAAAAACTAACCAATTTATATCAGTACTCCTTTCATTTAAAAAATTCGAGCAAAATTGATTAACTTGCTAATGAATTATTTTTAACATATCTTCGATTAAAACGACTTGAACTATAACGAAACGAAACAAAGATTAACATCAAAGATCAACGAACAAAAATTTCACGAATCAATTAGAAACAGAAGTTGGAAATTACTTTATAATCCACACATTATACCTGTAATTAATCGTAGCTTGGAATTTTTTTAACCTACTCCATCAGTCTTTAGATTCATATTTACAATCTCCGATCTAAAAATTGATCTCCTCTGGTAAATTTGTATCGTTACGATAATTTTAGTCACAAAGGAAATTCAAAATGCGTCTTTCAGTATACGCACAGAGTTTCTTTACGTAAATGTGGAAACAACATTTTACAGGATGCTGGGGCATTTATCCGTCAACGATATTCCTCCCCATGAAAAAAGATCCTCGGACGATCTCTCACGCTCCGCATCTCGAGTCGAGGGATATCTTCAAAGAGCTTACAATGCGATTTTGGCGAATCCTTTTTCACCCCGACCGTTTTCGTTCCTCCGCGTTATCGTCGTATACGTGACCGCCATGTCATATTTCTTTGTGCGCGCGATAAGACAAGTTCCACCCCTTTCGGGGGTGAATCGTCGCGTCGTGAAAATACGCCATGGAAGGTCTGACGTCTCCGTCAATTAATAATTAACCGTTTTCATGCATCGGAAACCGCGGTCGTGATTTACCTACGTCGCGAGTCGTTTAGCAGCGATTTATGCGTTGATAATTTAACAGATTGCTTTTTAATTACACAGAGACCGTGCGGTATTGTTATTGTTAAAGGAAAATGCTTCGATGCACGAATGCCGCGTCTATTTTTCTGAAGAATGAGTGGCTTGAGCATTGCTCCACTCGAGATAAAAATATTCAAAGACGAATTATTACTTCGAGTGTACAGATTACTTTCGGTGACTAGTTTCTAAAAAATAGATTGTCGACATTAGTGTTATTTTCACTGCAACATTAATAGTGTCCAATACTGATCTAATTCCCATAAAACCTTACAATTTAAGTAAATATTCGAAATGGTTCGCTTCTCCCTACATACATAATTTCATAATTTCAGAACGAATTAAAGCCTGTTGAAATATTGCAACCGTAAACGATAGATATTTTCCTCCAGTAAAAAAAGGGCATAAAAAGTCTCGAGATTACGATCTCGTATAGCAGCTGTGTTAGCTGCTGTTACTGGGATATGCGTTAACGTTTATCGAAGAATCGCACGCGTTTGTACGAGCCAACTATGCTTTATGAATCGGGATTACGACAGTAGTCGTTGGCACACTCATTTTGATTTCTCCTGGAATATGTATGTAGACATGCAGATATTGTGACACTCGGTAAAACGACCCCATAAAAAGCACGTTGACGCACGAACGTTCTCGTTTTCGCGACAATAGAAATCAACGGCAAACATCCAATCGCGCGTAGCCGATCTTATTACACGTCCTAGCTAATCCTCTTAATTTTAATCCACTTTGCGACAGAAATGATTTCTTCGTAGCCTAGAGCACTTCAATAGACTCGAAATAAAGATTCCAACGGTGTCGCGAGAACGGGCCTCGTTAACGCTCATTTTCGTCGATTAGTATACGGACCTTCGGGCAATTTCTACGCACGCTATTCATCAGTCGTGTTTAATCCAGCGTTCGACTCGCTCGTGGAAATCTGCCAAAATTCGGGTCGCTTGGGTCTCGGACGCGCTGAATTTTCAAACCGTGAGGGACAAACAAAATTTGGCGCAGCTGCTGGAAGAGGATTTTCGAAATCCATCCCCCCGAAAATAAACGAACAGTCGAACGATTTTTCCGATTCAACCGAACCGCTCGAATAAAAATGAAAGTTTCCGATAACTCGATGACGGCGTTACTTCGAATAATCCTTTTTCGAAAAGTTCGAATTTTCGCCAAGGATTACGGTTTCAGAATCCTGTTACTCGGCTCTTGGCCGCCGTCATTCGCGCAACACTTTCTTCGACGCTTTCGAGCCGGGCGAGCCTCTTTTCAAAGCGAATATGATTTTATGCCGCGTGGATGCGCCATAGAATTTTTGATAGGCTTATCGCTACAGTACCGGGTTTACAGCGGCTATTGTAACGCTCGCCTTTGTAACGGCGAGGTCTTTACGTCGGCCGTGACTATAAAGTGTAACTATTTTTGTAACGGGTGGGTAATGGAAAAGGAGATGCTGAAAGTGTACAGTGGGACGCGAAAGTCTGTAACGAGAACGTTTTTATTTTACGTAGGAATAGGAAATTAAAATGCTCCTCGTAAAGTAACAGTTCTCGATAACGGCAACCTTTCGCGAATTCAAAGGAATCTTTAGATATTTAGTAATTTTTCTTTAGTAATTTTTTCGACGAAATATAATAACTTGTACAAGAGTGTAACTTTTAATTGTACATTTTTCTTCGAACATTCTACGATAATCAATTGAACAATAGAACAACGATGCAGTACAAGTTGGACGATATACAAACTTCTGCGCGCGAAAGCGAAACGTGACTTTGTAAACAGACTCTCCTTAGGAATGTTTAGACACTTGACTGGAAATCGGATGTAAACATGCTACGTGTTTAACCACTTACACCGCCGCACCCGAGTTAACTAGGACAAACATAATCGCCAGAGAAACGAGTGAGACCATGTTCAGCGAATAGAATAACAGGTGGAATATGAATTGTCGATCTGAAATGTTTAAATATATTTTTCGTAACATTTAAATATAGAAAAAGTGAAACGAAACAAATGTTAGGTCTTCGGAATCAGTCACTGAAAAGTGCTTGAATGAGTGGCTGAGACCGTTCCGGTTTATGAAACGGAGCAACCAGGATACTTCAACTGAATCGCGTATTTGGAATCGCAGAAGGGTCGTGGTTTATAAGGGTGTTTAATATTTGTGGTTTATGGGCCGCCAGTCGTTGAATATGACGCTTGGAATTGCGAGGCCTCGAATTGCTCTGCAATCTCGCCGTTCCCATTATTAAGTTTGCGTTTCAATGGTGGATGCATGGATAAACTATGTATACATGGCGACATCTTTTCATTTTCTTTTCATTGTATTTTTTTTTCTATTATTCATTCGCTTATATATACCTTCTTAATTCTAATTAAAATTGCTTTGGAATCGGTTTCCTTTCTCTGTAGGATCTTAACAATTATAGAAGAAAAAAAGAACAAACAATATATCCGAGAATCGCTGAAATTTCTAATAAACGTATAGATACACGCGGTACACATGTAATAATAATTCGACGCTCAAAGTCGCCATAAAATTGTCATCCGAGGGTACAACTTTTTTCCCCGGTTCACGAAGATGTTTCGTGCGAAGTTACATGAATCATGTAGCCGGTTCTCGTACCCTCGGGTAGAGAAATGTTCTCCTCAGAAAGAACCGTCGTGTTCTTCTGGAATCATGAATATCTCGAAGACCGCATCGTGTTCGTAGAAATTTATGGCTCGTGCGGGTACTTGGTATTTATGGTTTGTTGTCGGCGTGGCCGGGGCGCGCGGTGAAATTCTTCGGATTGAAAAATAGACAGGGTAAAAAATATATTCGGGAAGAGCCGACGGCGTCGCTAATTAAATTTCAAAACTCGCGAAATTCCCTTATGACAGAGAATTTTTTCGTAACTTCGGGTTAGCGCCGGCGTGTCGCTCATTGAAGTTCGCGTAGCTCGCGAAACTTTTCTCAATTTGCATTCGAATCTTTCGTGCGGCGCACGAATTGAAAAACAACGGTCTCCGAGAAGTAAAGTCCCAAGAAAACGTATTTCTACGACTTCGTTCGGATTCCCTGGCTCGGGAAACCACTTTAGAAGGCATTTGTTCTTTTTCCAGTCGAGGAAATTCTTGTACTTCTGTTCTTTCACTGAATGAGCGCGTTAGATATTATTCATTTCAAATGGTGTGTACGGCTCGACTACCCCTCAATGATGACTTCGTTCTATGTAGACCGATTTATTGACAGTTATATTAACATTTATTAACAGTATGTCGTATCTTCTATTGTAAACGACGAAACATGTATTTTCTTCTTGATATTTTATATACATAGTTTCGTTTACTTCTAATGATAATCAAACCCACCGTGTCAACTATAACGAAAGAAGTTTCGCCATCCAGTGTTGTTACTTATAGACAAATATGGTAAATATCAACTCCGTTGGGAACTTGATAATTCATCGTAATGTTTAAAATAAAGATGGTTAATTAGCGACGTACACATTGCATTCGTTGTATCAAAAAATCCAAAAGGAATTCATTTGAAGGCGTTAGACTATCGTATCGGACTTGAACGGCTAAATTCATTTTAATCGGAGGAGAATCCTTTCTCGTCGAATAAATTCTTTTCGCACTTTCCAAAAGGTACAAGACCCTCGCTATTTCACTCCAACTACCACGATGGCTAATCGTCAACCTTCCATGCCATTTGTTTACGTCGATAGCAACAGAAACGAAGTAAAATCGTCCACGTTGGACGATTCGAGGAACGGGAATCGGAGGGTTAAAGCAACGAACAAACAAGCGATGGATGCTGGGTGCGGGAGGAAGGGCAGGTGACTCGATAAACGGAATCGCGCGGAAAGGTATAAAGGACAAGGGTGAAAGAAAGAAATAGCATCTCGACTGCTCCCGGTGGCGATAGTAGACGAAGACGTATCGATTATCTCGCTCGACTTTGCGCAAACGAGACCGCAGCGGCGCGAAAGTACGATCGAAGATAAAGCCACGTTTCTCCCTTCCCTTCGCGGCAGAAGGAGAAGGACGAAAGTGGCATGGTAGGGGGAAGGGGGTTGGTTAAAGTCTTCCCAGAGGAGAGTCTCGCAACCCTTCGAGGATAAAACTCGGGGGACGACTTAATCATCGATGGCCAAGGCTTCCTCCACCTTCGGATCCTATCGAGGAATAAAGAACTGGCGCATCGCCTAACGATCGTGAATCTTTGTTAAAAAAAAACCGAGCTGACGGGGAGACCCGCGGAGTATCGCTTAAAGAACTTTTTGCGGGGGCGGTTTGGCGACAAATCAACCGTTTCGTGGAAAGGAACTCGGATAAGCCACGATTTCCGTTGGATATTTGCCCGTTGTTACCCTTGGCTTGTAATTAGGGTCGTCGAAAGCGTCGAGTGAAGATAACATCGGTTGTTCGGCGTTGTTTGCTTAATTGTGTTCTATTTGGAAACTTTAGTCGCGTGGTAGTTACGGAATAATTAATACCGGACTTCTTCGGCAGTGCAGAGTAGTGATGCGAGTTTACCCACGGGATTATGTCATCATGTTTGAGTTTGAACCATTAGACGGGAAAGTAATTTTGTTCGGGCACTACTCGTTCGCCCGATGCCTCTCTCCGTTACGAAGCCGACGCTGCGTAAATCTCGCGATCTATCACATATTTTCAAAGATCTACGCGTTAAGAAAATACCCCATTGTGCGATTTCCTGGCTAGAAATATTATTCAACGAAACACCGGAAATGGTCCGAGTTAGTTTAGTCCTGACAATTATTGCTATACAGAAGTAACTTTGTCGATCGGTTTTACTCTATTTACAAAGATATTAGTTGTATGTACGACAGGCTCACGTTGAAACCGATAATTTTAGTATTAAAATTGCAGAGTCCATAATTTCGTTCGGTCGATATTTTCCGATTTAGAGGGTGTCCGAGTCCAAGGATCAGGTCACAAAATCAATATGTGTTTCATTTAAACGGTAAGCTTGGCAGGGGTATCGCGTTCTCGAGGTCCAGGACCGTCGCAGCGCTGTGTCGCAACAGCCAGCTAGAATCTCGAGGTTCGAAGCGGGCTCTGGGTAGCCGGGGGGTCCCTGGAGAAATTCGATAAATTCGGTGCCCGAAGCTCTCTTCCTACCTTGCTGCTCGATCGCGTAATTCGACGTGAGAAACGCGACGGGGGTGGAAAAATGAGGAGCGATGCCGATATCGACATTCCCCGGCTACAGGGGGATATGTATAAAAGCGAGCGCACACAGTGTTAGGGCTGTAAATTCCTGGCTACCCACCGAATGCGTCGCAATATCGTATATATATATATACGGCGGGCTTTAATTTTGAAGACGTAGCGCGTGTCTGAGATTCCTTGTTATTTCGAAGGCGGCCAGCGGGTCGAGAGGGAAGCTTGTGTCGCGTCGAGTATTTAGTAAATACTGTTTACTCTATGCGCGCGCTACGTCGCCCGCGGAAACGTTGAATTTCAACTAACGATGCTTAATTATTGTTAAAATTAACTCGGTCGCGGCCGTTAACACCTCGTTCGAGTCCCGATCGTCGAACAGGTCGCGAAATCAATACGTGCCCTTTGTTTCGATGGAGGCCAGCGATTCGGACAAAGGATGACCGCAGCATTAACGTTGTCCAATAATATAACGATTTACGACTTTTCGGAGATTTTGCAAAAATCTGACTTGCGCATTGGAATCGGACTTGTCCGATTAGAAGTCAATTTACCGTATAGTTTTCGAGACACAACGGTCTAAAAATCAGGCGCTTAGTGGTATATTTCACGTATCGCTCGTTTAAAACTGTCCCGAAACTGGGTCGAGATGCGAATGAAATATTAATCTCTGTCTCTCTTAAATTACAAATTAATTTATCGTTTAGTTCTCGATGTACAGAGTATCTCAGAATTAGTGTAAAAACGAGAAAATGAGGGGTAGACGATTCGAAAGCACAATTTCCTTTGCAGGAATATCGAATGGTGGTTTGTTTATGAATTATTAACGAAAAACAAAGCGCCATTTCCGGTCTACCCCTCATTTACACGTTCTCACGCTAACTCCGGAACACCCTGTACAGCCCTCGAAAATCCAACGCTTCCTGGTAAATTTAAATCAGACCGATGGTTTCAAATTCGCTAGATAAAAGATTTACTTGATGTACGCTTAAGAATGCCACGAAAATCTCGGAATATTTAATCAAGTATTTAAGAAAGTGCGTTTCGTGATCTGCAGAGATCATCGTAAATAAATTGTGTTTATCGCTACAGATACAAACAATTCTTCTTTTCTCGATAAAACGGACCAGCACGGAATGTATAGGGTCAGAGAAATCAATGATTTATAAATAATCGCCCCGTTGCTGGTGTCGAGATCTTTCCTCCCCCGCTGTGACCCGTGCAGCTGCCATTTTGGCCGCGAAGCTACGGTATTAAATTCCTATTATGTCGGTGCTGAGTGGAAGCCAGGTTGCCGCGGGCACGAAGAAGGTGGGAAAGAGGCTCGAGTTAAGGGTGTAAGAAACGAAAGGCCCGAAGCCAGGGGTATAAGGTATCGTTTGAAAGGAAACTCGATGGCAGTCGAGGCCAGACTTCCACTTCTAGACGTTTTCTTCGACCTCCTTCGTACGTACTGCTGCGACTCGGAGTCTCGTAGTTTTGCTTCCGCCTTTTCTTTTCTGTTGGAAAGGAACGTCGACTTCAGGTGGATAGCCCAGTGTCCGACCTCCTACGAGTCGCCTAGAAATCGGACCGGATACCTTAGACTCTCGCCCTTTACGCCTCTTTTTATTCGGGCGTATAAAAGGCTGGAGAAAAGGTAAACAAATAGGGGAAAGTTGGAGAATTTGGAGCAATTTGTACGGTTTCAATTGAAAGTGGAAAATGGAGTATTTTTTTGGGGGGTTGGAAACCGAATGAATCGGTGGTTAGATGCGCCTCGGAGCAATTTATTTGAATGTTTCGGTGCATCGAGCGGGAGTTTTCTTAATCGGAATAAAGGGTTCTAGGTTAGACTAAAAATAATCGAAGTTTCGAAATTGCAAACCGTCGCAGGATAGCAGTGTGTCACATTTTGCGATCAATATAAGTTGTCTCTGTCGAAGTTCCTCGAGCAGATCCAAGAAATCTCGTTCCCTCGCGTCGATAACAGCGATATGGGACTAAGGGTGCCTCGAGGCACCTCTTGTTCGATAAGAACTGCACGGGCTCGATATAGTTCGATAGTCATAAATATTCGAAAACAGGTTCGGGCTAGCGTGAGAGCTTGGCGAAGTCGCGTCAACCCCCATTTTTCAACTCTTCATCCCCTCGCTTCACACTTCGCGCCCTTTTCTTAAGACCTGGCAAGGACTACCTTAACAGTCCTCGGACTTGTTCGGACTAGTTCGGACAGAGAAGATGGTTCAGCTTCGTAAACAGGCGTTGAATTATTCAGAAGTTCCGGAAAGATAATTTATAAAAGAACACGCGCCGCGTTGTCAACCAGAAATTCTCTCCACTGCAATCCTCGTTGAACGGTTGATTTATGTGTGCGCCAATTAAAAATCGTTCGAGATCAGTCCTAATTATATGTATGTTTCTAATCGCGTAACTACGATAAGCCACGAGATTGGCTTTTAAGTGGATGTTGAAAAGATTCGGGAGGGAGCGTTCGTGCGATGAAAAATGAGTTGTGCCGTGAACTTTGTAGCATAACATATGCGAACGGGTAAATTTGAAGGAACACGTAAAAGGCCAACGATTTTATCGAATAATAACCAGAAGTGAATGCAATTTTTCTTTGGAATGGAGCTTAATAGGCGCGAAATAAGAAGTTACACAACGACGTTGCTTTTCTGTAATCACTAATCGCTCTTTGGTTCGTGCTATGAATCCGAGATTTCTTGCGGCAACCTATTTCATAGGCATAACTTTGCTCGATAGTCGATAATAAATCCAATAGCATCGACGAAGAATATAATTTAGACTTTGGGTGTTTCTAGCTCCGTAGAATCAATAATCGATCTGTTCACTTGTCAATTTTTTATACATTCAAGACTATTGTAGCCATTTTTAATTGTTTTTGCAACAAGGTGATACAGTGGTTATATATAGAGTTGAACTTTTCGATTTTAAGACGTTGTACAAGTGGAACACCGGTCGAAATTAAGAAAGAGATTTAGCTTCTGTGATTAGAATCGCTGTAGCACGCAAAGAGAAAATAATCTCACGAAATATCTGGCGATTCGGCCTAATTTGTCCAGAAATACCGTGAAACATTCTTAAATCTAGAAGACCTAACCATGAAACTTAATATATTCGAATGTCAAATGTTAACTCCAACGAAGCCTCGAATGAAAGTAATCTAATCGCTGAAATATTTTACATAATGTATCGTGTATTTCATGTACCAATGAACTTTACTCTGGCCAAAATTTAAAGACAGAAATAAATCCCACAACAGTTATCAACATTTCTGTATCTCAACTGCCAAATTTCGTTTTCCAATTACCTTATATTTATTTGAACACAAGCTTCGTTTAGAGAATATTAAAGAAATAATTCCTACGACATACGCAGTTTCATTTCTACGCACAAATATCAATCTCGAGTATTTCACGCTTAAAAGCCTCGTCATAGACGATATTAAAGAAACAATTTCCTCGATGTATACAGTTCTATTTGCAGACTCGCAAGCCTCTCTAAAAAGAAAATAACGAAAATAATTCCTGCATTATAAACAGGTTTGTTTGTGGCCTTACAAGACTCCCTATAAATAAAATTACAAACAAAACTCTCGCCATATTTACATTATCGCTTTTACACCGGCAAATGTTCTCCCCTAAAATCCTAAACATTCTCCGGAAAAGAAGACTGGCACTTGGACACCTAAAACAATCAAAATCGTTCTAGCACGCTCGATCGAAAGTACAACGTACCGCTCGAGAATTTCTCATCGCGATAGATTCGTGCGAGACGTATACCGGGCGCGTGGGTGGTTTTAGAACGATTAGTCACGAGATTTAGGATGTCTGGTGAAATCATCGCGAAAGTTTCGCGGGAAACGGCTACCATTAACCGAAACTTTCCGGTGCCGGAGCACTCGAAGCCAGGGTTAAGAGGTAAGAGCGCGCGAAAGCACTGGATAAGTGTAACGTGCTTCGTCGAAAGAGAAAAACCATTCTCCCATTCGCGCTTTCACAACAATCGCGGTCGCGGAATCGATATCCAAAGCACATCCGCAACCGCGCCCGTAGGGTTTCCATGTATATTTCAACGCAAACATTTGCCGTCGGTTTTGACGATGACAAAATGTTTTCGCTTCGTACCCCGACTGTATTTCACTCGTAAAATTGCTATCCCAAGTACGAGACGGGAATGCCGGTCGAAAAAAATAGAAAAAAAAAAAATAAATAAAACACATTTCTGTTTCGCGTTGGATACACCGTTTGTTCGTCCGTCTCTCTCTCTCTCTCTCCCCCTCCCCACTCCTGCCTCGCTAGAGTATTTTCCATGGAATAATTTTTGTTTCTGTACCGAGTTCGCGATCGCAACAACCTATTTTCGCGTCCCTTTGTCGATTTCCCGTAACGTTTTACGTGGGTCGCGTGTTTGTGCGTTCGCCAAGGTTGGACCTAGCTCGGACGAAGTCGTTCTTGTTTCTTGATTCGGTGAAACGGGAAATGCGACCACTTACTATTACTAGAATTTGCGAATCGGAATTTTGCTGCTTTTATTTTTGAGCTGATGCATCATTTGGCAGTCGATTGGCAATTTCTTTGATGTCGATGAATGTTCGTTGCGAAATTTATATTCGCTGAGAGATTCGCTAAACGAACGTTGAAATTTGAATAGCCACGGTATCGATTATTCGATTATCGTGAAAGGAGATTCGTTACGTAGAAGGAATTGATACAGTTTCATTTCTACGCACAAATATCAATCTCGAGTATTTCACACTTAAAAGCGTCGTCATAGACGCTATTAAAGAAACAATTACCTCGATGTATACAGTTCTGTTTCTAGACTCGCAAGCCTCTCTATAAAGAAAATAACGAAAATAATTCCTGCATTACAAACAGGTTTGTTTGTGGCCTCACAAGATCCCCTATAAATAAAACTACAAACAAAACTCCCTGCATATCACTGTAGTTTTTCTGAAATTCAGTTTTTCATCAATATTCTAAACATTCACCGCATTCTAAAACAGAAATATTCGTTATATTCCCGATAGCCACGAATAATCCGATAACTCTCGGCATCAAATACCCAATAAAAGATAATCGCATCGATTCCAAACGTAAATGTATCGATGACATCTGTCCACATCCCAGACCCATCGTTGGCGAAGTAGATAGAGTAGATAGACTCGAACAAAAGCTACGCGTGCTTGCTAGATGTAACCGAAGTGCAACCGTCGAAGAAGACGGTCTGGAAGCTGCGTCCATCGGTATGGATCACATTTCTACCCTCGCGTTTCGTTCGGATTACGTTGTAGGGTCTCGCACAAAAGGGAGCAGGGCCAGTCGCCGCCGAATGGCTCGGATCATTCCTCGAAGCCAACGAATGGAAGGAAACGAGAGGGAGAGTTACGGAGATCCGGAAGTGCCGCGCTCTGGGAATATGGCGGGAATTTCGCCGGAAGCGGAAAGCATTCCCACTCTTCCGCGTCGCAACCGCGGCTCTGGTCTGTTCGGGGAACCGCCGACAAAACCGAGCATCGTTCCTCCGCGCTCGTAATTCGTCTGCCAACGGAGCACTGTATCCGGCTGTTTGAAGTTCCCGTTTTTTTTCGATTCGCGGAAACGTTTAATAGGACAATCTCGCCAGAGGGTTTACGAGTGACTTCCCACAGAAATCGTACCTCCGTTTTGTTGTTAGTTAACTCGGTTTGTTTCTTCGTTATCAAGCTTCGCGTGTTCGCTGCTAGGAGTTGCAGTAGCGTTCATATTTCGACATAACTATAGTATTGGGCTATCTAGAAAGCAACCAAAGTGTAATTATAAATGGTGAGTGCGAAATGGTTCAGAAGTGTCTGGTGTATTCAGAAAATCTATGTATATAACGAATATCGAGGCCAGTTACCGAAGAAAGTAATTCGGTAATTTAGTTTCTACAATATTCGGAATATTTAGAATATCTGTGACTTTATAATTAATATCCAACACATTTAAGAATGTTACGAAATAAATGAACGCGCGCAATTATATCGTATATGTTTATATAGACAAACACCGTCGCTGTACAATTTTAAAACTGTTCCATCGTATTCAAATTATCTTACGTTTTCCCTTTCGAACTAAAGTCTCCCAGAAAAGTCTCCCAGAATTTCCATCGACATGCAGAATCTCATTCGCATGTTACGCCGATGCCTGCACAGTTGACGTCTAATCGATTAAGAAGCGCAATGGCAATTCCACGATTCTGGCTGGCCTGAGCCATTCAGACATGCGAATCGCGGACGCTTCGCAGCCAGGCCGGTGCACGCATTAAAACGCAAACGCGTGTTCCTGGAGCGACGGTGTCCCATCTTGTAATTGCATTCGCATGAAATTGCTTCTCATAATGACAAACAATCGGAACCACTCCGCCATGGGTAAACTTTCGCGAGAGCTCGCTGAAATACGATGCACGCTGGGAAGCACTTCCATCGACTGGCAGAGATTCCTGCCTGTGATGAATTTAATTAACCGTTGGCGTAGAAACGTCTCTTGAACGATCCTGCTCCAGGTAAAATGGTTTTTCTTGTATACAGGGTGATTCTGAATCGTTCGTGTAAACTTGATCGAGCGACAGACACTTGGAAACAAATTCACGAAAATTTCGGGACAAATTTGTGCGACAGAAAATCCTTTTGTAAAAAAAAGCGAACTGTCTTTGTGTCTTCTCAGGCGATTGGTAATACATGTATTTTAATTTATCGAACGTGGGATGTCGACGTTTAAAGGGAATGTTCAGTTAGCAGCATGTGGGACATAGTTTGATTTGTCAAAATATTCTTATATCATAATTAGAGCAGTCGTGTAAAAATTAAAGTCTGAAGAGTCAGGAATGTATATTAAAGAATATATAAAACCGTCATGTATTATATGGTTACTGTAAGGTTGAACAAATTAATTAAGGCTGAATAGAATTTGCAAAAATAAAAATTCAATAAAAGTGCAGAGGTTACTCAGCTTCGATGTTCGATTTAAATGTACGTGATAAATTACAAATTAATTATAAAATGCTGCAGATATCAGTATACTAATGAAATTATTAACGAAACCATTTCCTAACGGTAGCACGAAGCACGAAGCTACTTCCAAATCAAAATTAAATTATCGAGTAGGCTTTTAAATTAATGTATCGGCCATGTAATTAAAAAGTTATCAGTCGAGCAAATTTTTCTGCGACCACATCCACTCGTTATTTTCTGCACGCTACTTGCAAATAATGGACGATCATGTGCGAAGTGCTCTCGCGAAACTTTTCACTGGCACGAGACCGTAATTTCATATGAAACCCCGTTTGTCGTTAACGAGGCAAGTTAATTATCGGTCCTTTAACATTTCTCTCCTATGCTCGATTGGATTTTACAGTAAACAGAGTGATATCGAAATTGTTGCTCGATCGAGAGCGTTACCAGTTTATAAAGGAAAAGAAATACTTGACTGCCTTTCGATGCCTTGCTTTTATCATAATCAGCTCGAAATTTGTAACAGCTAATAACGCGAAAATTCCAAAGGGCGTATCGAAGGATATGACGAAATTGATACGCGAGTATTTTAATGAAAATTCTTGGAACGCCTTTGTAACTACCCAGGTAGCGTTTCTCGGGATAATACCGTCTAGAATTCACGCAGCCTAATTCTTCGCGATGATATCATTTTCTATTATATCGATAGAAGTTCGCTTTGTGTCATCAAAATAACATTTTACGCTTCGTAAAGAGAAAAATGTTCGATTTCAAATAAATCGTTGAAAAAGGGATACAATTAATAGAATTCCAGGTTCAGAGAAAGTAATAATGGTTATAAATAAAATTAATTTCAATGAAAACGTAGTATCGGAGGAAAATATTTTGTATATTATTACTACTATTGTGTGCAAGATTTTTTCTTTTTTAATATGCACATAATTATACAGAAAATTGTTACTGTTTAGATATCGAAATAATTTAAGAATTTTATTTGAAAATTTCTGTATTTACCTTGACTCTTCAGCGTTACACTCTGATTCGGCTACTTGAGAAATGATAGATCAAAAATCAAATTTTCTTAAAGTGCTGACATCGATTTTCTTTTCAAACTCGCTTCCAACATTTTCGAAAGGATAATTCGGTATTGTTTAGATGAAATTCACGGAAATCAGCTTGTAAGAGTTTATCGGCGAAAGAGTAACAATAACGCAAACGTTAATCATCGAACTCTATTATATAAAAGCGAGTACTTGAAGCTATAAAGTTACCAGCGAGTTTCGTGGAACCGAGCGGCATTATCTCGCCCCAAACAATGGTAAGGTACGTGAAATATGCATTGATGATGTAATAGCGGCATTTCCAGGAAAATATCGGAAGGGAAATAGAGTTTATCGGGAAAGTACGTGCAACGACGGACTGTAGAAATATTGAAATAGCTCAGCGGACTATTCTTTCGCTGGCCTTTCATACCGAGATTACTGGTTAAAAGGATTTCATTAAAAAATCGACGAACTCCCCTCTATGGAATTGCTATCGCACGTTGTCAATTGTTCGCAGAATCTATAGAGGACAGAGGAAAATAACATAAAAATAAATGCTCGATGTTCGGATATACTTTATTACCACTTGTTTTCAAATATAAAAACATCTCCACTGTACTCGTATATTATTCGTATATATTTGATGATTTTAAAAGAGGTCCTTCTCGTGTAAATACTCTTTTCCGCGATGGATTAGTAAAACCAATCCTGTTCAACCGATAATACAGAAATTATCGATGTCTAGATTTTCCCTTGTAATTATTGCGAAATTATTAAGAAACAGCAATTTGAAGCAGTACTCGAGTAATTTGCGAGCAATAATATTCCTCGAATTAAGAACGAAATAATAAATTTAAATAAAATAGCAGAAGCTTTAAATAATCGACGCAATTCTTTCAAAAATTTCAAGTACTTCCTTTACGAATTTTAAGAGAATTATTTGTAAATTGCGTTTTGAAAGGATAGAAAACATCCAATAAAACGGACGATACCTGACGCGCGCGTTAGAAATTGGTTAGAACGGAACACTTATCGTTCAGTTTTACACACGAACGAGCCACGCAACGCATGTCGCGTACCCTCGAGCTACAGCTTTGCTAATGCTTCCATCTACTTACGTCCCATTTTCGTTCACTTGAGCGAAAGCTTTTAAACGTGCTTGAAAAGGGGCGATTAATCAGACGGCGAAGAGAAAGGGAATGGTTCTCTCATCTCGATTAACGCATATTTGCAACTTCTCGGTCATAATGGATCGGAACGGTAATTATACAAAAGAACAAGCACTTCGTTGACAAAGCATTTGTTACAAAATGAATTAGCACGGGGTACACTGGCACAGAGAACAAATGTAAGCAGTTAGAGAACGTTATTAATCATTGCAGTTTTAATCATTGCGGTACGCGTAGATAATTATTTTGACTAGGTTATACGAATCAGGGATTAGAATTATGTACAGGAACGTATTTATTATTTGACCGATGAAGATGCAATTGAAATTTGTATTTTGTAGATCTCCTAGGAACAGGATGGAATTATTTATAAAGTTCGAAGAGTTATTCTTTTAAACTTCTAAGCTCAAAATAAATTCTGTGGAACTCGTATAGAACTCCCTCGATGTATGTCAAACTATTTCAAACTCGAACTTGGCTCTCCTAACGTCAGTTAATCTAGTAAATAATAGCCGGCAGCTTTTCAATCTTATTGCTAGTCAAACCTTGACAAACTCGTAGTAACTATTGTATTAACCCGAACTCGATATACTTAACGCCGGTCAAACTTTGACGAACTCAACACAGCATTCACGATAAAGTACACTAGTCCACTTGAGGCTGTCTCTAAACATAACTGCCAAAACTAGAAATGTCATCGTTTCGTTTAGCATAGTTAAAAATATTACCAAACGTAACAAAAATAAATTACAGACTTACTCGTACGTTACACGATTATTTTAATAACACGTACTCCCTTGTTATAATTTATGCATTCAGACAGCCTAGTTTCAACTGGTACGTTTCAATCACATCTACGTACGGGATGATCACATTGCGAACTAATAACACGCGTCCCACATAACTGTCCCATTTGCATACACACAAGAAATCCAAACACATTTATCAATCGCTTTAAAGGTAAATTCTGCGCATCCAACGTCACAGAGGCCCGTACGTTCGCTATTGATCGACACATAATCTACAAATCCATCCATCATAGTCTACTCGTTGATAGATCATGGACGGTATTATCCGTTGGGTTGACGGCGATAGTACAAACCTATTACAAGTTACACTTTTAATGCAGACATTTTTATCAGTCTGGGAAAATTATTGGCTCCCCTAGTCGAATTCTGTCAAAGTTGCATTCAAGCTCTTCGGGCGGCAGTCAACCTCTGACAAACTTCCATTCAACTCTTCTAACGTCAGTCAAACTCTGTTGAACCCCGTATTTAACTCTCCTAACGTCGATCAAACTCTGTTCAACCCGTATTTAACTCTCGCAACATCGGTCAAACATTGTCAAACTCTGTCTATCAATTGTCTGGCTTCTTATATACAATGGATGTAAAAAGAAGTGCAAATAAATATCAAAGCATGGCGGTGGTCAAGTGGCAGCCATGAGTTGCGAATTCAAAATTCGATAGGCATAATAATTATTTATATTGAAACTTCACCCAAAATTCGTGAAGATATATCCAAAAGAATATTCCGTTTTTTTTGTGTGTGTGTTTTTTTTTTTAATTAAACGCATGACATATAAATTTGTCCATCCTCTGTAGAATTCGAAATTATTATTTTCCTGGGACACTTTGCAGTGATAATATCGTAATTTTCATCTCAAGATTGTTCTCTTGTACGCGAAATATTCTCTTCAGACGTTACACATAACTGCGTTCATTTTAGATATTAAACAAAATTACTGCCTCGCGAAGAGACCCTTCTACACAGACTGAACCCTAAAGTCTCTAAATAAATTACCTCTGCGCTGCACAAAGAAGTTCTCGTATATTAAATTCGTTCAATCCTCGATCAAACCCGTTTATGACTGGAATCTTTAAATAAGCTACTTCTACGCTCCTCGAAGAAGCTCTCAAATATTAAATTTGTTTAATCCACGATCCAACCATTTACGACTAAAGTCTTGAAATAAATTATCTCTGCATCGCTCAAAGGAACCCCTCAAAATTCAATTCGTTAACTTTCCGACAAAACACGTTGGGAAACAAGTACTGCTACTAAGTAACGTCGGTTAAAAGAACAACGCATGTCCTCGATGACAGCTGTTCAGAATCGATCGAACAATGTTCCCTCGCAGATACCCAGGTTCCAATAACACGGCGAGACGCGATGTTTGCGTCGCATTAATTGCATCATCAGATGATGGAAATTAATCGAAGCCGCGCGCAAGCTCGCTGAATAATTACATCGGCCGTCACTAATTGCTGCATCGAAGAATGAAATAAGTTTCGCGAGTATTGGTGGCGATTAACCAAGCGACGATCAATCAACGTCGAAGCGAATGCTTATCTTTCCAGCAACGATATCCTTTCCTTCGTCTATTAATCACGCTTATCGTCCTTTTCTTTTCTTTCGATTCCCAGCCACCGACCGAACGAAACACCGAGCGCTCGATATCGCTGGATTGCAACTCAAGAAAACACTGTTCAAACATACATAATTGATAGGCTACCCCTCGCGCGTGCCGCGTACATCAACTTGTCTGCTTCGCTGCTTATCGTGTCGCATTTTGCACTGTAATAAGCGTTGGTGAAGATAATTTCGGAACGTACATTAAGACTTCTACTTTAGGAATATCCTGAGCAATTTCGAATATTTATAACGAATAATCGGTATAACTGTGACTACGATGAAGATTGAAAGTATTTTAAAATACAATCACTATTATAACATAAATGAACATGTACAATATTTACATGTCGCAATAATTCTTTTTATGCTCTGCTAAGAAAATATCTGCTAAGAGAGGATTTTGAATATTTATGGTGTAACGAATATTGAGAACGTTTGAAAATATTTGAAACTATGACGGATATTATAACATAAATGAATTTGTTCAATGTTTATGTATTGCAATAATTCTTCTTGCGAGCTCGGAGCTCTGCTAAGAAAATATCGAAAGGGATATAGAATATTTACGATATAATGAACATTAAGAATATTTGCAAATATTATAACGTGAATGAACATTTACAATATGTATGTATTGGAATAATTCTTCGTACGAGTTTGGAGTTCTGCTAGGTAAATATCGAGAGAGCCACTTTCGAAGCGCCCCATGAATATTCTCGAGGGGTATTAAATATTCCAATCGAAGATCGAGTGTGATCAGCTTTCTAATGTAACCTTCCGTTGTTAAGACGTTTTAAGCCTCGAATATTAAGACGGATAAGCGATAGCTGAAGAATTCGATCGGTGCGCGCAATTTATTACCCGGGACACTCGCCTAGAAGGTTGCACGACACGAAAGGGTTACACGTCACACGATGTCAGCCTTTACCTTCTTCGGGGGCCCTCAGACGTTGAAGATTTATTAAGTGACAGGGGCACGTGCCATTAAATAAATCGATAACAATGCACCTTGCGTGAATTCGAATAGAGCGAGCGATTCAACTACAAACTTCAACGTTGTTCCGAATTACTCTACTCGAGGAGACATCTACAGGTGACGCTGATTATAATCTCACGTAATTCAGGTACTCTTATGTATTGTAAACTAACAGTAAGACGTACGATTGCATTGCTTGAATCTGATTTAAAAATTGTCACTTGAAAACGGGAGTTCCTGTAATACTTTCATATTTTCTTTTTACTTCTGCATCCATTTAATCACGAATACTGGTACACTGGTACACTCTGGCCTTCGAGTATTTTCTAAATATTTGATATCGAATTTTTCGTTAAAAAAATTCCTTCGTGTGATCACTTCGAAATATATATTGAAGAATATATAATATAGAAGCGTCGAGATGAAAACATTTATGATAGCATCAAGTGACCATTCAAAAATATCCATCGCATCGAGGAAATACGTTGTCATCGACATAGTCACGTCAAGGTATCCATGGTAATGCTACACAGCGAAACGTTTACCGAAAAGATTGAAAAAGTAGCTACCTTCGTTTCCACGATTTCCCTTTCACGCTTCGATTAAATCGAGGTAAACGAATCACGGTTCAACTTTTTCTTTTACATTTTCGCACCGCTATAAAGAAAATTCTCTCCCTCTCGCGACAAAGGTGCCTCTATCGCGTTCATAATTTTCCTCGAATTCGTGTAACGAACCTATTTATATTCGCTGTTATCGCGCCTATCTATTTACCCAATCTATTTAAACGAACGTACCCTTACGTGGCCGTTAACCGCGATGCAGTTCGCGTTAAAGCTGTAACGGTCGCGAAATAGTAGCTCCGCCACCTGTAATTGCTCTTTCCGCGGCGAGTACAAATACTCGCGGTATAAATACTCGCCGCGAGAAATCACGGTTAGTCCACGGCGCGCGCACAACATGATAATAGGTCCGCGTACGTCCCCGTTAACTACCGAGCAATAATATTAACGTTCGCTGATCCACCGTGAACTGCATTCGCCCTTCCCAGCGATGGAATTGTCGAACTTCCAAACTATCGGAATTCTATTTCTGAACGGTAAGTTAAGCACCCGAGGTTGTGCAACCTGACGAACCAATCCGCTGCCTTTGATCATCGTTTCTCTCGCGGCTGAGAAACAAAGCCCGGGGCGGTTCAATTTTTTAAATACAGGTACCAAAGCCGTGGATTACGCTGTGAGTCCCTGGGCGACAGGAACAAGATTGTTCATTGATACCGAAGGAACCGATCGAATGCAATCTAGCTTATTAGCGTTGCTACTTCGGGAAGTCTGCGGCACCGTTCGCGTGGTCGATTTGAATTATTCGTGACAGTGTATAAAGTGGCGTTAAAATTTTGGTTTGTCCAGAAAGTTCGTTTCTGGAAAAATTCAATTTTTAAGAAAAACTTAAAGGCACCTTCGAATTCTTATGTATATATATCGCTGCTCACAAACATATGGACATTGTCTTAATTGGAATACGTGTCTAAAAAAGTGACGTATCCATCGATGAATATCACTTCTGTTTCTGTATTTAGTTTGTTCCATATTAGAAGGTGTATTTTATCGACGGCTTATTTAGTGTTCTACGAGTAATAATAAAAAACAATTCAATTTTCTTTTCATTAATGTTCGGTACAGGTTCAGGAACACCGAGGTATCGAAGGACCATCAAGTCCCAATAAATTACCAGAGAATGACAAAGACAAATTCGAATGAAAATGAATGTAAAGCAAGAATTCAATGTGCTATAGTCAAATTACACGACTTCGAACCATTACGAATATAAAACTCGCTAACTCGTTATAATGTTCCAGTGGTGAATCTAAATAGACGCTATAATTCTGAAGCGGTCATTTTTACGCATCTGTGACGATATTTAGAAGGTTACTTCGATGAAACGTGATATTATTAACGTCGTTGCTACAGCAAAACATGATACAATTCAAGTAAATAACAATTAAATAACAATTTAAATAAATTACCAGAGAATGACGAAGACAAATTCGAGTGAAAATGAATGTAAAGCAAGAATTCAGTATGCTATAGTCAAATTACACGACTTCGAATCATTATGAATATAAAACTCGCTAACTCGTTATAATGTTCCAGTGGTGAATCTAAATAGACGCTATAATTCTGAAGCGGTCATTTTTACTCATCTGTAACGATATTTAGAAGGTTACTTCGATGAAACGTGATATTAACGTCGTTGCTTCAGCAAAACAAGATACAATTCAAGCGGTTACATCTCCACGTGTACGGTAATATTGAAGTCATCAATACTCGTTATCCAAACTCGTTAAAATCAAAAAGTAACAGCAATGCCAGCGTTCTCGCGCTATGCCGCTGTGGCTACAACCGATTCGCGATATTCCCTCGCAAGACCCGATAAATGTTTATATACCTCACGCAGAATCCCATATTCGAGATATGTACCGTATAATCCGAAGCAGCCGGTGTAACAGAAGTGCATTACCAGGCAACCGGATAACGAAAGCGCAAAAAGGAGTTCCGCGAAAGGAAATCGGGCATTGTCCCTGGCAACTCCATATTTCTCGAGGTGGCCGACCGCCAAGAATGCATCCGCGCTTGTTCGTTATTACACCGAAACCATTCGAATTTTAACGGCGGCGTTGCTCGTTTGCCACAGAGGAGGTAACGGCGTAACAGACGAATCTGGGAACGATTAGATAAGAAGACAAATCGGGAATATCCGTCAGGGAGGTTCGCCCTTGCTCGGACAACGTAACTCGCGCGCCAGTATAATTCGCCGGACGTTATCGTCCTTCCTAGATCACCCGCGTTCTATGCAACAACGTCGCCACAATGCACGTGAACGACTCGGATTTATCGACGTGCCAGAAATTGCATTTCCCTCCGTTTCGTCCGTTGGATACCTTCGGAGAGGGTTGTTGCGTTCTGGGACTGCTCGAGATTACATTCGGTCTGCGTTCTTCGCTCGCACGGGAAACACGGGAAGTCCCTTCGTCTGAGTATGCGGCGCGATGAATCGAAGGTTTAACCGTGCGACTCGCGACTTGGGCTGATGTCGCTGTTTGCTTGCTGGAGCAACCCTCTCGTCTATGGTTAGCGACGAAAATTCGAGAATCGGGGGAAGATCTCTTTTGTTTTCGACGAAGGGAGGGTGTAACCCTAGCAATTTGATCCTTTTCCTAAAGGGTCCAATTAATTTTCCATTAAGAGCGCTCGAACTTTAAATTTAAATAAAGTAGGTTGTCTACGAGATACCAACTTTTTTTATTTTTTTATCTCGGATCGTATATCCTCGATGGCATCGATTATGTTGACTTTCAAGTCATCGATCGCCTCTGGTTTTTTCGCAAATTTATCGGTGTACGAATACTTTCTAAACCCACGGTACGTGTATATAAAAATATCGAAGTGCTCACGTTAAAACATTCGTGATATTTTTAACAGGGTCATACCCAAAATATCTTTGACCGATGCATTCGGTTCTAAATGTCTGTAATGATGTAGCAGTGGTGTCGTTAGAAAAGAAAAATGTATTCCAACCGAGAAGATAATTTTTGAAAAATTCGTTAACGCAACAACTGCCGGTCGCCGCGAATAACATTAATGGAATCGAACTCGTGAAAGTACCTCGAGGAAAGATATCAAACCGTCGCGTAATTGTCTCCGACGAAATGGCATTCCCGCGACGCAACGTTAATTCGTTGTTCAATTTTCCTCCTGCTTCGGCACAGCGACGGATAAAAGAACTCGATATTTGCGAGCCGAGCGGTCGGAAAAGCGAAACGAACCCTATGCGACACGCGTAGAAAGGGTCGCGCCAAGTAAGCGTTCCTGCGATATCTCGGTTAAACGTTAAATTACTTTTGTTGATCGTCGGAATTTATCGTCGATTTACACGGCTGACTGGCCAACGAAAGAGTAACGGGAGAAACAATTCCCTCCTTTTGATTAATGTAGCGGAGAAACAAACGCGCTGGGCGCTGTTTCGATCTATTATTTAACGAAACCCACGGTTGCTAAAGGAGAACGGAAGGGCGGATAGGGAATTTTCGCAATAGTTGCTCAAAAGGACGAAACGCTTTTTGAAACGAGCCACGACGCTGTAAAATAACGAAACGGTGTCAGAGGCGTGCGTAACGATACGTCTCTGCGACGACTGGCCCAGATTCGAGCAAACGCGAGGAATTCCTATCCGCGCGGCGGATATCACTTCTCGGCTAAGTTATGAAATTCTTCTCGCGAGTCTAGCGCGTGCATAGGTGGTAAATTTAATCTTTACCGCTTCCCGCGTCGCCCGTAACGGCACGTCGCGGGGACAACTTAATTTAGTCGCGCGACAAATTTTTACGGAGTTAACAAAGTCAAGGCGAGACTCTGTTCCTGAGGAACCGGGGGCTTGTAAAGTTTCGTAAGAGGGCCAGATAGTGAGTAGTTTGTGCTTCGTGGGCTACGTATTTATAGGAGACAGCAAACATAGGTTGCGGAACTTTTTTCTTTTTCTTTTTTTTTTCTTTTTTAAGAAAATACGCGACGCGACGGAATTCGTGTCTGTAATTAACTCTTTGTCTAGTATCGTATGGAATTAGGGAGATTTAATGCTGGCTACGTATTTTATTCCAAATATAAGGCAATCCCACGTTTCCATTAGCAAAAATGGTATTTTACATCTCTCTCGACGTTATTTATCTGTAATACTACTAAAAAGTGATACGATAGTCTTTCGCATTTTTATTCTTTTTTTTTTTTTTTATTGTTTATGTTTCTAAATGAAACCGAAATATACAATTTCCAGGAGCTGAGAAAATACTTTCTTAAGAGCAAATAATTTTACCTACATTTTATATGAAACAGTGTTACTTAAATTAATAAATGAATATATATTTTACTAGACTGCGAGTGACAGAGAAAAAAATATATTCTTAAATATATTCAAAAATTTAAACTCATATAAAAATACATCAATATTCACCGACTCGTAAGAGTATACGAAACGATCACCTGAAACAGATTCTTCACTATCGGAGCCAACCCGGTTGGCTATCACTATCGTTCAATGTTAATACATTCCTTCCTGTACTCCTAATAAACCTGGCATGCTACATTCGATAATTTGCTAGTAAATAAAACGTTTGCAAAATCTTGTTCGCTGTCTCACGTAAATATCTAACTTGCAAGAGATTCGTGTAAAATTTGTATTATCCGTTTTTCGAATTTATATCTACTTGGTAATTCCACAATTTATTAAATACTTGGTCGCTGTATCCACTAAAGGTACATATAAAGTGATACAAGAACTCTCGAGATTTATTTTCTGAAAGAGGAAAGCGGATATTGTCGCTCTACTAGCCGAGTCGAGATAATCCACCCTAAAGATATTCTCTCCCCGATACTCGACGGGCTGCGCGTACGATGGAAAGCATTCAAACCGAAAACGTTTCGCACCCCCAAAATCGCAAATACGGACAGGGCGCTAAAAATAAACCGACCCTTTAGGGGAGTCGCTGCACCACTTTATCGGTTCCTTTTATCGATCGGACTTTGACCGCTATTTTTCGACGTGATATAATATTTGAAGCAACGGGGCTGCTTGCCAAGTTATCCCGCGAGACCGCGACGTGAATGTTTCATTGCCCTTACTAGGCGCGATAATTGTGACGTCGGTATTTGTGATACGCTACTAAATCACGTGGTGCGATCCGGCCGTCGAATTTCGTTTCGATGATATTTTGGATTTCGGTGAGTTTGTAAACCTTGGTAGAGACAAACGGTCTGTTGGTTATCATTTCTGGTACTTGTTTCGATCTGTACGTAGAGTGGCATTAGTATAAATTGCGTGGGTTAATAAAAGCAACATCATTTTTCCAAATTTTCCCGTTACAAAAATATGCAAACTTCTATCGTCCAAGTCAATTTCAATTTATTTGCTGGACAATGTACATTATTCATGACGCAAGACGAACTCGTTGTTTGAAAATTAAACCTTTGCCTTTTACGAGCGTGGAATCGTCTGTTTTCGTCCCAAAGATCTTTTCGTCGGAAGAGTAGCCTCATAGTCGAAACGTCGCGTCAATAAAAAATTAAACAGATTCAAAACCAAAGAACAAAATTCCCTTATCGAGTTCACCATGGATATCCTTGGTGCAGCAAAAATAACACGAATTCTAAGTTGTCCAAAGGATCATATTTTTAATCAATAATACCCACAATAATACCACTTGACCCAATGAACCCCAAGAGGAGAATACCACCAAACGTACGTTCTCGATCAACAAGTACCTCTCGATCCTCCTGAACATTCAAATCCCCAATCCAGCAATATCGAAACCCAATCTGAACTACCTTGGCGTCACGGCTCTTCATCTCCTGCCTCCTGGGCACCGTGTGCTCCCCGTCGGCGTACACGAGGTTCCTGATGAATCCGTTGAACCTCGGCTCGAAGATCACGCTAGGCAACGCCAGCAGCGTCAGCTTGCTGTTGTACCAGCTAGGCATACCGCCCACGTAGACATCGGAATTCCCAGCCAGCTTCCCGAACTCGAACTCCTTTCCGCGTGACGTCGAGACGGCGCTGACGCCGTCTACCGTCAACGTGGTGTTCTCGTTGCACCTGGTGATCTGCACTTTGTGCCAGTGACCGTCGCCGAGATCGTGACCGACGGTGACGATCTGCGCGCCTCCTCCCAGATTGTATCTCAGCCTGAGCGCGCTCTCGACGAGCTTCACTTCGAAGAAGTCGTAAGTGCCACCGTCGTCCGTGTACAGCAGCAGACCGTTTCCCTGTTCCGTCTTGAACTCGAACTCCAGGGTGCCGTTCAAACCGGCGTTCCATTTTCGGAACTGTGCGTAGCTGGTCGCGGAACCCTCCAACACGAACGAAAGGGCCACCTGGCCGAGCAACACTACCAGAAACGGCAGCAACACCCCCATGCCGCTGGTTACTAGCGATGAATGCATGTTGTTCAGGTTGTCGAGAGTCTCTGCTAGATGTCGAGCATCTGATTGCTCGACGACACGAGAGTTTCACGTTGGACCAACGACGCTTCGCTTCTACGGTAACTCGCAGGTCCTCTCGTTCGTCACATCACACCGATTTGGCCACCTTAGTGATCGCTTGGTCGCATCCGACCAGGTCCGGTAGGGTCGATTAGGTGCACCCGTCGTCGTTTGCGCGATCTAGCACGGTCAGGTGTGTACTCTTTATCTAGCCACGTTGTGCCGGCTGAATTCGCACGTGAGCACGCACGCGCGGTCCTGGCTGCGTGCGTAGACGACAGATACGGAAAGAGAGAGTGACTATGCACACGTCCGTGCCGGAATCGCGGGCAAGCTGTACGTTTAGCGGGTCTTCTTTCCCTTGACGTACACCTAAGAATATCGTTAAAGATAGTCGAGTATATACTCGAGGATATATATAGATACGAAGAATTCTTGTAGAATGAGAATTCCGAGATTCGAAGTAGTTCTACGTAGGATCGATATGCTTTTTAGAGAGACAGAGTGGCTAGTGATCTAGATATGTTTTCGAGTCCTTTAGTTCGCCAATCGAGGGACGCTGGCTCTTGTCGCCTTCTTGAACGTACCCCTGACGACACGTGACACGCTGTGACCGCACGTCTTCGCCATCCACTCACCCTAACGCGCATATATATATATATATGAGTTACGCTTAAATCCGGCTGCGTTTCAACCGAATACCTTACTCCTTACGAATGGCAATCACTTCACAAATCACGTTACGCACAATTTGCTTCTGACGGATCTTCTCCTGGCCACTCGTGAATCGGCACTGGGATTGCGGTTGATGAACTCACTTTCCGGTAATCAGATCAACGAAACCTTGTTTGCGGGACTTTGATCAGCTGGATCGACGTGGAGCCGGAATTTTCTCATCGAGATCATATTCGGTGCACAGGAACGCTTCGTAAACCCCGGTCGAGTGCGAGTCTCTTAATCCATTTACCGTGCCCACTACCCGTTGGCGTTTTCCCCGGACAAACATCAATGAACAAATTTCACCGTCATCGAGCTCGACGCGGACGCCAATCAATTCGAGGCCATCGCCGAACGAGAAGTCTCGCCCGTCTCGATCATCCCGCGTCCCTTCGCGAAAGTGTCACTTAACCGAGGAGAGATGGGAGGTGAGACGATCTCAACCGGATGATAATTAACGCGCCCAGTTTCCTAGGAGGTTTGTTATTTTACCAGCGTCGACGGAGCCTAGCTGCGACCTAACCTAAGGCACCTCGACGGTGACACACTTTTCCTCGTCTATCCTCTCCACGTCGTCGTCTCCTCGAGTGTCCCTCGACCGCACTTCCTCGATTCCTGGCGTGTCACCCGCTTCTTTCACGCCACCCGCGATCTCGCGAGAGTCGCCAATTAGTTAGCTCGATGGCCTCAGGGTCACGCGAATTCCCGTTGAGAGGAGACCACCGTCCGACCTCGATCCGAGCCACGGATTCATAAATTCGCGTTTATCTACGCCGATGTACGTGGCACGACCTCGACCTCCTGATACACGGTGACACGAGCACTTTCACTACGCACCCTACGCGATCGACTCGCGTCGCAACCCTAACCCTCTGGTGTCGTTTTAACGTCGGACCACGACGCTCCGGTTTCACGCGCACGCTAATATCTCTGCTACGTCGACCAAAAACGGACTCCGCTGTCCTGGTTGGGGTCAGCCACCACCACCGTCGCGACGAACACGACGTTTACGTCGAAACGGACGAACGTCGGCGCACTATGGCGCGTGTACCGTCGCGGACACGAGCCCGGAACGGTCCTCTGCACGACGGAACGTTTATTACGCTGGCTTCGACTGGAAAGAGGTTACTCCGCTTCGTCCATCCAGCGTACGTTTATTTCGCGATCGATCCGGCTCTCGTGGCACGGCGTACGCCCCATTTTTTCCATCCAACCCCAGCGAGTGTTCCACTAGGCAGCCACTGGCACCCCGAGCGTCGATCAGCGGCCGCCACGAGCACCCGCGCACGATAGGGACGTTTCCACGTCTGGGGTGTCTTGCGTCCGTTAAGTTTGGTCGGATACGTCGTTGGAGCGTAGCATGAGCACCGTTTCCAGAGGTGGATCAACCCTCTCGACGGCTCCCGGCTTGATACTGGCCTGGCCGAGAGGAGAACGCTCGGTCGAGACGGTCGGTCGGTCGGTTGGCCCGACGACGTTGGTGCGACGCCCCCGGCACGACGCCGACGCCGACGCCTCGCGCCGTTTCGACGCGCAAGCGCCCGCTTAGACGCGGAACGGACAAACACGCGATCCAAGAGGGAGAGGGAGAGGGATACCGTTGTGACGGTTGAACGATCGCGAGGGAGGAGGACGGGCAGCGTCGAAGATGTGGCGGAGGGACTACGTCGTCGTGTAGTCTGTCTGTTCCCGAGGATACGGTTCTCGCGTAGACCGGCTCGGGAGTATCCGTGGTGGTGGTGTACAGTCGCGAGAGATTGCTCACGGCTACCCTCGAGCGCCGGAGAAATACGCTGGCGGTTAGACGCCAGCGCTGAAAAATTGCTGGCTGAAACCAATGATCGAGAAGCGTCGGGAGTTGTTTCGCGCGCGTACGCTCTGCGGACGGACTCGGACGGCTTTGCGCAATGCCCTCGGACCACGACCGATTCAGCTGTGTGTCGGGTGATGTTTCCGTCGCGCGGTCCGCGGCATTTTTTCGTTGATTTTATATATTATAAATCGATGTCAACCCTTTGGGGACGTGTCTCGGCTAAAGACGCTCGCTCGCCGAGCGGCTCCGTCCGCGAAGGGTTAAAAAAAGAATCTGTCTCTCCCAAACGGGAACAAAAGTTTCATTTAGATATAAGAATAAGCCTGTCGAAATTCCAGCTCTTAATATTAACCCTAAGTACAATACGATATCCAATTACCGTTAAGATCAATAATAAATATCGAAGACCTTTAATAATAGCACGAATATCGAAGATAGGATTCGACGTGACCAATTAATTCCAAATTCAGTCGTGTGAATACATGGCGACATCTAATAGGGACAACGGTCACGGAATTAATTGGCACGTTTCACAAGTACATTTATGATTTCGTTCGTTAATTACATCTGGACGATTAATTTAAACCTTATAAATTCAATACTGTGTAATTACTGGCTGATTCCGCATTTCCTGTGTAATGTTAATACTATCATTACGAATCAAGATTTTTGATTCTGCATTGACGTTATTGATGGAATCAGAACGCTGAATGAAGTACGTCGTTTGAATTTTGCTTGGTGAATCGAAACAACTAGTTATCATGTATCTTTATTTACGATGTTTCGGCTAGCCGTGCGCGTGGTTCTACTTGGGCATAGAAAGATGTAAACGACTTATAAATATACGATAAGAAATTACCGAGAAAAATATATATATAATCATTCGTATGGTCGCTATTATACCGTGTAAGATAGAAAGGAAACGGGCTAGCGGAATTCTACTTTTAACGATAGCAACTAAAAATCTATTATGCATATCTATGTAGTTAATAATTTGGCCACTCACTGTCAGACCTAGCTCCAGTCAAGTTTTCTCCATCTACGCGAGTATTTGTGCTCACCATACAGATTAAGCGAATAAACACAATTTAGAGGGTTTTCATACAGTAATACCTGTACAACGTCTCGACTATTATATTCTGCTCCATTTCAAACAACAACTACTACGCATTTAAATACGTCGCTTAAATTCCGCCTATCTACGAAAATTCCGTCGACCGTAGAGCAATAAGTGCCTAGAAATAACGAGACACGCGAGTATTTTCTAACAGCAAGTTCGACGCCCAGAATCAATCTAACCCCGGTTTCGTTAATTTCTAAGGAGGCCGCCGAATGAGCGACGACGATTCGGTCGGGGATCCTTGATCAACCTTTGAAAAAGACCGAACCGAATTGTACGAGTCTGAAACGAGGTGGAAAAGTAGTGGCGCGGCAGGAGGGGGGGGGGAGGGAGAGAGAGAGGCGGTAGTGAGACGATGGCGTCAGAAGGAAAAGGCACGGGGGATGGAATGGAGATGGCGGAGCGCAGGGGAGAAACACGGAACTAAGTGTCCGAATAAGGGAAGGTAGAAAGAGAAGACGGCAGAAGTACCGCACAAAGGTGGTTCCTGGGATGATCGAGGCGAGTAGAAGGATGGTAGGTGTCTGGCAGAAGGTGGAAACCGACGGCACTACCACGAACGCTGGGCAATGCTGAGAAAGCATGGCACAAGCCCGTGAAAAGCACCGATCCGCGAGAACGATACAACACGAACAGCCAAGATGGCTAACGTCGTTCGTGCTCTCCCTCCCTTCCTACCTGCTTTCCAACCTCTTCTACCCCTTTTTTCTCCGTTCAGTCTTTTATGGACGAGTAGTGGCTTCACGCTGGGAGAAGGAGGATCGAGTGTCGTGCACGGAGTGTATTCGTCTGGTCGTGAAGGATCGAGCGTGAATCGGAGGACATCGACGCAAGCGCTAATTAATCGAGCGGAACGGAAGATGGGAGGACTCCTTTGACCACTTTCGGCACGGAAGCACGGCTGGCCACGGGTTATTATTTAGTACAGAGCCGAGCGTGGGAAGACGATTTTAATTCTTTGCACAGAGCGTGAGTTGAAACGCTGGCAGAACAATCGACGATAGGACATTTGGAATTTCACTTTCGTGGGATCCGTATTTCTCTGTTGGCAAACAGCGTGACGCATGAAGTATTATGAGGTATGGCACGCAATAGCTTGCGCATATATTTGTATCATATTAGTAACAAAGTTCTGTTTAAGTAAAAACAACGAGTCATGGTCGGACGTATTGGCAAAGTCATTCTCGAGTAGAACTAAGTAGTAATGGTCAGTCATATTGATAAAATCTTGGTCAAGTAGTAATGCTGGATAATGGATCAGGTCAGACATATATACGTATATCTTGACCGTAAATATATGCCTGAGAACTCTCTAGTTCTACTTAAGAACGACTAAGTGTCTGACCATTACTC